>NC_135350.1:19791580-20100556 GCF_023851605.1 Tamandua tetradactyla | reverse complement strand
TGTAGTCTAATAGGGATGAGAGAACATAAACTCATGCACACTCACAAGAGCTCAACCATTGGAAAATATTAATAATATTGTGAATAATAGGTCAAAAGTAGGGTGAAACAAAATACAAAAACAAAGTTAATACAACTTGCAGGATCCAGTTTTTGGAGACTTTTTGGAATTTGAAGAACGTAAGGGCGAAGTTGGGATAGAGATGTGTATTCTGAGACATTGACCTCTAAACACTAAATTTTTCTTTCCTAAAATTCAAACTGCATCACAATTTTAGTGTAAAAGAGAACTACAGATAAACTGTCAATTCCAGTCAAAATTTCATAACCCAATCCATTATAAGCCTCATTTCAGTAAAAATACAAATGGACCAAAACCACAACTTCTCTGCTTTTATATTATTTTGTTATATTGTATCAATGTAGGATAATTATAGGAATCAAATCCAGAATGAAATTATAGTGATTTAGAATTTTTGCAGAGATAGGCTTTTATAAAATCTTGACAATCTGGGTATATGCAGCATTGTTCTTATTTGCAATAATTAGTGCTATTTTGCAAAAAATAGCAGATCATTTCTATAAATGTGTCACACCCTGCTAAGTTAATTTGTAATTCATTCATTATTCAGCTTTGCTATGTATTTTTAATTAATTTAACTCATATCTCTCTGATTATGAAATTAATTTTTTGAGGGACATCTATAAGTTATTTGGTAAGGAATCAATTAAATAATATAAAACATTTCCTAGAGGGAAAGAAACACTTTGATGAACATTTTTTCATTACATACAGTACATTTCCCTCTTCTTAGAACCAAGTAGAAGAGCAGACAGATTGTCTCCTAGTAATTGTGGTGATAATTGAGTTCTCCTGCATTTTGGCAAGCCAGAGAATGGCCTGAATCATTTCACACAAAGTAATATTAAAAAGGCTTTTGATATCATTTAGAGGAAAAAAAACATATCCAGAGTAAGTCTGGATCTGGGCAAATTTTTGAAGGATAAAAACATGCTATATTTCCAATGCATTTTTCTTTAAACACCCAGATGCCCCTTCCTTACTTACTAGAGACATATTCAGAGGTGGAGTCCAAAAACATGATGTTTTCTCCTTTTGTGGGAAGAGCTATATTTGTATAAGTTGAACCAATATTACTTAGGGCAGAATTATCGTTAAGAACATTTTAAAGCTGGATAGCTAAACTCAACAGTTCTAGAATAATGGCTTTTTGGGTTTTCAAGGTCATCTGTTTTGTTTTTTTCTTCCTGCCAACCTTTTCTTTAGTCTTCCCATTCTGAGTAATTAACATTTTAGGATGAATTCTTCCTTGACTTGTTAAAAAAATCAATAATCTGAAACTTAGTTTATAGTAGCTTTTCTCCTATTTCTTTGCTCACATGAGACAATCACCCATTCTTGACTGCCCTGGAAATCTCTCCACTTCCTTCTGCTACCCTCCTGGAGTAAACATACCAGTAAAGTCCTCTCTGGGTCTGTTTGACTTCATTCTCCTATCTCTTCTCTGATCATTTAAATGCTGCTCATTTTCCCATATGTAGTTCAATGTTTTTCTTCAAGGTAGGAACTTCCCCAATAGCACCATTTGTTAAAGTTTTCCAAAATCTTAAATTTATAGTATTGGTTTCACACAAATTATCAGTAAATTATGTGTCCTATTTATTGTTGTTTTATATATCACACTTGAATAACTGAAATCAGTATATGCTTCTTCAGGGTATAATCCATCTTATATTTTTTGATATGGTTACCCTCACCTAAGAGCACATATGATGTACATCCTCATTGATTATTGATTACTATCACACAATAACAACTCAATTTTTTCTACAAATCTCTTGCAATGCTAAAATCCATAACATTTCTCAGAGTTATTCAAATCATTTGGCAGATGCATGTATTCAATAAATATCTAATTACTTCAGACGGAATATAAGAAAATATCTTTCTTTTGCAAAACTGAAATTCATTAAGGCCTACGATTGGGAGTTACCAAGCTTCTTATACTGTTTGAAAAACAGAATCCTGATATTAGAAAATTGTACTAAAAATGATAGAATGTTAATGGTGCATTAAACATAGAGATGGTTTTCACTACCTTATTATTTAAGTAACAAAGTCAGAATGAGAGGGGAATATTACTGTTATTTACTCATGCTTTTTCTCTTTCGTTCCTTCATTTAAGCAACAAATATATATGTACTAGGCACTGTGCCAGGTTCTTGATATGCAATGAAGGAGCTTCAGAAAGACATACTTATTCAAGAGATTATTTATGTCCCCACATAGAGAGTTTAAAATTTAAAATTTCCAAATTTAAAAAATTTCCAATATATTTCTAAAATATATTATCATTTTATTTGTGAAAAATACCAGTTTTAAAAATTAATTTGGGCCTTTTATGGGATGATATAAATTTCCATTTGGTGTGTTACCCAAACAATTTTTAAAGCATCTCAATTTTGTAATTTTATTATTAGTAAAAGTCACTGTTGCTGTCATGGTCACAGATTACCTTAAATTTCAATTCAGTAAGCGAACTCCTAAATTTAGTTCACATTTCAAGAGTCACCTTATACAAATTCAAAAGATACACCTCTTTTTTTATCCATGTTGATAATTATCTTTTGATGATTATCTCTAGCAAGGCACACCTAGCAGTAAGTAGAATTTCCATAAATCTTGCACCCCTTATTGTGCCCTCACTTGCTTTTGGAACATTCCTCTGCTTTGGCCTGTTTTCATTTACTGCCAGAAGAAGAAAATTTCTTCTGTGTTTTGTCAGAAATCATCTAGTAGATAAAATACCTGTTACTTCAGCAGAGATCATGGCTCCAAATGTCTCTTTGCTATTTTTTTAGGGAAATTAATTTTTTAGAAGCCTTTATAATACAAGTTAATTACCTGTGACAAAAGATGATGAGCTTTTATGCAATTTTCCTTTTAGAAGTTTGTGCCTATTGTTTTATTTTGGCCCAGGGAGCAAATATTAAAACTAAGTATTTGAAAGATCAAATATATGCAATTAGGAAAGAATAGACAGATTGACCACTGAGATAACCAGGAAATTTTGCACCATGTATTTTATAATATTTTTATTTCTACAAAGAATTTAAAGGGATGTAACCTTTGGATGTAGTTTTTAAAAATATCATCAATGTACAAATGTTATCTAAACCATTTCACATGTATCATGCTAGAATTATTCTTTTATTAAATGAATTGTTACATAAATTTTGTGACTTTATTGCTGTGGATCAAGAAAAGAATATTGTGTTGCTTATGCATCATAAATTCTCATATTAAAAAAAATAAAAATTTGTGGCAGTGATTTTTTTTCTCTGCAAGATAATTTTGTTTTATTTACTAGTGTAAATATATTTTTACTAAATAAAATAATGTGGCCAATAAAAATTATCCCCACTTTTAATTAAGAGCATTTCAGGGTATAAGCAAACAAACAAAAATTAAACTGTTGCTTTTGTTACAGCAACTTGGAGGAGATGGATTACTAAGCAGCAAGTTCTGCCATGTATGGTAACTGCAGGAGAAAACACAATAGACCAGGGCTCATCAAACATTTTGCCTAAAGGGTCAGAAAGGAAATATTTTAGGATCTGTAGGCCATATAGTATCAATGCTGCTGTTATGAAAGCTGCCCGAGACAGTATATAAACAAATGAAAGTGAATATGTTCCAATAAGGCATTATTTACAAAAATAACCAATGGGCCACATTTCATCTGCAGGACATAATTTCCTAGAGAGTAAACGTGGATCACAGATCACAGAACAGGTCCTCTCCAGCATTTATAGTTTTCTGTTTGTTTAATAGCAGCTATTCTTGTAGGTGTGAGGTGGTATCTCATTGTAATCTTGATCTGCATTTTCCTTATAGCCAGTGAAAATGGGCATCTTTTCATTTGCTTTTGAGCCATCTATATTTTTTCTTCAACAAAGCATCAATTCATATCTTTAACCCATTTTATAATTGGATTGTTTGTTATTTTTGTTGTTGAATTGTGTGATTTCTATGTATATATGGGAAATCAAACCTTTGTTATGTGATTTCCAAATATTGTCTCCCATTAAGTTGGTTGCCACTGCACCTTTTTGACAAAGTTTTTTGAGGTGTGGAAGCATTTGATTTTGAGGAGTTCCCATTTATCTAGTTTTTCTTTTGTTGCTTGTGCTTGGGTGTAAAATTTAGGAAGCTATTTCTTATTACTAGGTCTTCAAGATGTTTCCCCACATTTTCTTCTAGAAGCTTTATGGTGCTAGTTCTTATATTTAGGTGCTTGATCCACTTTGAGTTAATTTTTGTGTAGGGTATAAAATACGGATCCTCTTTCATTCTCTTGGTTAATGATACCCAGTTCTTCCATGACTAATTATTGAAAAGACTATTTTGCCCCAGTTCAGAGGATTTGGGGGTCCGGCCAAAATTCAATTGGCCATATATTTGGTGGTCTATTTCTCAATTCAATTCAGTTGGTCAATGCTTCTGTCTTTGTACCAGTACCATGCTGTTTTGACCTCTGTGGCTTTAGAATAGGTTTTAAGTCCGAGAGTGTTAATCCTTCCACTCTGTTTTACTTTTTTAGGATGCTATTAGCTATTAGGGGTCTCTTTCCCTTCCAGATGAATTTGATTGCTAGCTTTTCCAAATCTTCATATTTTTTAAAGATGCTATTAGCTGTTAGGGGTCTCTTTCCCTTCCAGATGAATTTGATTGCTATCTTTTCCAAATCTTCAAAGTAAGGTGTTGGAATTTTGATTGATATTGTTTTGAATCTGTAGATCAATTTAGGTAGAATTGATATCTGTTCTAGTTTGCTAGCTGCCAGAATGCAACACACCAGAAATGGATTGGCTTTTAATAAAAGGGGATTTATTTGTCAGTTCTTCAAAGGAAAGGCAGCTAACTTTCCACTGAGGTTCTTTCTTACGTGGGAAGGCACACGTCTTCTCTCCAGGCCCCTGGGTTCCAACAGCTTTCCCCAGGGTGACTTCTTTCTGCATCTCCAAAGGCCTGGGCTGAGCTGCGAGTGCCGAGATGAGGAATGCTGAGCTGCTTAGGCTGTGCTACATTGCGGTCTCTCATTTAAGCACCAGCCAATTAAGTCAAACATCATTCATTGCAGCAGGCACACCTCCTAGCTGACTGCAGATATAATGAGCAATAGATGAGGTTCATGTACCATTGGCTCATGTCCACAGCAACAAAACTAGGTACGCTCACCTGGCCAAGTTGACAACTGAATCTAACTACCACAACATCTTAACTATATTTAGCCTTCTTAACCATGAGCAGGGAATGTCTTTTCACCTATTTAGATCTTCTCTGATTTCTTTTAGCAATGTTATGTAGTTTTCTGTTTATAAGTCCTTTATGCCCCTAGTTAAGTTCATTTCTAAGTCGCTCTTTTGGATGGAATTTTTTCTTTAACTGACTCCTTAGTTAGGTCATTGCTTGTGTGTAGAAATGTGACTGATTTTTGCACATTAATTTTGTATCCCACCACCTTGCTGAATTTGTTCATTAGCTCAAGGAACTTTGTTGTAGATTTCTCATGGTCCAAACATGGTATCACATCATCTGCAAATAATGAGAGTTTTACTTCTTCCTTTCCAGTTTGGATGCCTTTGTTTCTTTGTCCAGCCTGATTGCTCTAGCTAGAACTTCTAGCACAATGTTGAATAACAGTGGTGGCTTTGGGCATTCTTGTATTGATCTTATGGGGAAGGCTTTCAGTTTCTCTGCATTGACTATGATGCTGGCTATCAATTTTTCATATATTCCCTTTATCATATCTAGGTAGTTACCTTTGATTCCTACCTTTTGGAGGTGTTTTTTTTTATCAGAAAAGGATGCTGAATTTTGGCAAATGCTTTTTCAGTATCAATCAAGATGAACATGTGATTTTTCCCTTTTGATTTATTAATGTGCTGTATTACATTAATTGATTTTCTTGTGTTGAACCATTCTTGCATTCCTGGTATAAACCACACTTGGTCATGGTGTATAATTCTTTTAATGTGCTGTTTAGTTCGATTTGCTAATATTTCATTAAGAATTTTTGAATCTATGTTCATTAGGGAGATTGGCCTGTAGTTTTCCTTTCTTATAGTATCTTTACCCAGTATTGGTATTGAAATGATATTAGCTTCCTAAAATGAATTAAGTAGAGTTCCTTTTTCCTCAATTTTTTGGAAACATTTGAACAGGATTGGTGTTAGTTATTTCTGGAATGTTTGATAAAATTTCCCTGTGAAGCCATCTGGCCCTACGTTTTCCTTTGTAGGAAGATTTTTGATGACTGATTGAATGTCTTTACATGTGATTGGTTTGTTGAGATCTTCTATTTCTTCTTGAGTCAGTGTAGCTTGTTTTTGTGTCTCTAGGAATTTGTCCATTTCATCTAAGTTGTCTAATTTGTTGGTTTATAATTATTCATAGCATCATCTTATGATTTATTTTATTTCTTCAGGGTCTGTCGTAACTCACCCCTTCTCATTTCTGATTTTGTTTATTTGCATCCTCTCTCTTTTTTTCTTTGTCAGTCTTGCTAGTGGCCCATCAACTTTGTTGATGTTCTCAAAGAACCAACTTTTGGCTTTATTGATTCTTTTGAATGTTCTTTTGTTCTCCATTTATTTGTCTTTGCTTTAATCTTTGTTATTTCTCTTCTCCTATTTGCTTTGGGATTAGTTTGCTGTTTTTTCTCAAGTTCCTCCAGGTGTGGTATTAAGTCCTTGATTTTTGCTCTTTCTTATTTTTTAATAGGCATTCAGGGCAATAAATTTCCTTCTCAGCACAGCTTTTGCCACATCCCATAATTTCTGAAAAGTTGTTTTCTCCTTTTCATTCACCTCCAGAGAGCTACTGACCTCTCTAGCAATTTCTTCGACTCACTGCTTGTTTAAGAGTATGTTATTTAATCTCCATGTGTTTGTGAATGTTCTTGTTCTTTGGTGATTATTGAGATCCAGCTTCATCCCATTGTGATCAGAGAAAGTGCTTTGAATAATTTCAATATTTTTATATTTATAAAGACCTGCTTTGTGTCCCAGTATATGATCTATCCTGGAGAATGTTCCATGAGCACTAGAAAATGATGTATTGAAGTCTCCTACTATTATTGTTGAAATGTCAATCCCTCCCTTCAGTTTTGACAATGTCTGTCTCAAGTACTTTTGAGCTCCTTGATTGGAAGCATAAACATTTATGATTATTATATCTTCTTGGTGAATTTATCTTTTAATTAGTATATAGTGTTCTTATTTGACTCTTATGATGTCCTTACATTTAAAGTCTATTTTGTCCAATATTAGTATAGCTACTCCTGCTTTCTTGTGGTTACAAATTGCATGGACATTTTTTTCTATCCTTTCACTTTCCATCTATTTGTATTGTTGTGTCTAAGATGAGTCTCTTGTAAGCAGCATTAGCTGGATTATGTTCTTAATCCATTCTGCCAATCTATATCTTTTAATTGGTAAGTTTAGTTCATTAATATTCAAAGTTTATTACTGAAAAGGCATTTCTTGATTCCACCATCTTATCTTTTTATTTTATTTGCCATAAAAGAATATATATATTCTTTTGCCTCTTCCCTCTTTCTCTTTATATTCTTTAAATAATCCTTAGTGGTACACTTCAATTCTGTGTCATCCTCAATCACTCCCTCTCCTGTTTTGTTTTGTTTTTTTTTCAGCTGGTGGAACTCCCTTTAGTATTTCTTGTAGGACCAATCTCTTGTTGACAAATTTTTTTGGGACTTCGTTGTCTGTGAAAACCTTAATCTCTCCCTCAGTTTTGAAGTACACTTTGACCAGGTTCAGAATTCTTGGCTGGAAGTCTTCCTCTTTCAGTATCTTGAATATATTGTGCCACTGCCTTCATGCTTCTGGGGTGCTTTTTGAGTTTTCTGAACTCAGTCTTATTTGATTTCCCTTGTATGTAGTAGATTGTTTTTCTCTTGATGCTTTCAGGATTTTCTGCTTCTCTTCAACATTTGACAGACTGATTAGTATGTGCCATGGGGAAGGCATATTTAGATTTATTCTGTTTGGAGTTCTTTGGGTCTCTTTGACTTGTATATTTATGCCCTTTAGGAGGGTTTGGAAGTTTTCCTCCATTATATCCTCAACTACTCTTCCTAGCCCTTTATTCCTTTCTTTGCCTTCTGGGACACCAATGATTCTTATATTTGTGCACTTTGTTTTTTGTATCATTTCCCTGAGTTATTATTCAATTTTTTTTTTTTTTGGCTTTTAAAAAGGGAAATTTAATACGTTGCTTGTGTACCGTTCTAAGGCTGAGAAAATGTCCCAGCTAAAGCAAGTCTATAGAAATATCCCATCAAAGGCATCCAGGGAAAGATACCTAGGTTCAAGAAGGATGATGAAGTTCAGGGTTTTTCTCTCAAATGAGAAGGCACATAGTGAACACAGTCGGGGTTCCTCTCTCATCTGGAAAGGCACATGGTGAACACAGCATCGTCTTCTAGCTTCTTTTCCTGGCTTCCTGCTTCATGAAACTCCTTGGAAGGCATTTTCCTTCTTCATCTCTACAGGTCGCTGGCCGGTGGAGTCTGCTTCTCGTGGCTGTATCATTCTGCTCTGCTCTCTTTGAATTTCTCTCATTCTCCAAAATGTTTCCTCCTTTATAGGACTTCAGAAACTAATCAAGACCCACCCGAATGGGTGGAGACATGTCATTACCTAATCCAGCTTAACAAGCACTCTTGATTAAATCACATCTCCAGGGAGATGATCTAATTACAGATTCAAGCATACAGTATTGAATAGGGATTATTTTGCCTTTACAAAATGAGATTTTGATTAAAACATGGCTTTTCTAGGGGACATACATCCTTTCAAACCAGCACAGACACTCAGCAGTGGCTGTAGCCAGGTCAACCTTCGTGAGTGGAAGTCCATGCTGCTGAGTCCATGCATAACCTCCATTCCTGCCACTATGACCACTTTGTTCATGAGCCCATTGGGCAATGACAGGAGTTGCTGGGGAAAGAGGCTGACTTATGCACAGAACGGGTCATCTTATCCACTTGATTATTTTTTTTAATTTAAATTTTTTATTCATTTTTAAATTTTTTTAAAAATATGACAAGAAAGAAACACAAACATTCTTAACATATATAATTCCATTCTACATACGTAATCAGTGATTCACAGTATCATCACATAGTTGCACATTCATCATCATGATCATTTCTTAGAATATTTGCATCAATTCAGGAAAAGAAAAAAAAAGACAACAGAAAAAAATTCATACATACCATACCCCTTATCCCTCCCTTTCATTGATCACTAGCATTTCAATCTAAGTTTATTTTAACATTAGTTCCCCCCCATTCAATTATTTTCCATCTTTTTTGCCATTAGCTCTTTTGAGTCTTCTAAGTCAATTATCCTGTCCCCTATATCACTTATTCTTTCTTCTGTCTCTTCAAATCTGGTGTTTTGTGCCTCTGGTATGTTTTTTATTTGGTCAACAGAGTCTTTAGTCTCTGTGATTTCTGCTATTTTTCTATTTATTCTTTCAAATTCCTCTTTGTGCTCTTCTACTGTCCTCTTGATCTCCTTTATGTCATTTTCTTTCCCACCTATTTTATTAAGTAGAGTTGTATGAACAGCTTTGATTAGTTGTTCCAATGTCTGTTTCTCCTCTGGTGTTTAATTTGGACATTAAGCAGGGCTATATCTGTCTGTATTGTGATATGCTTAGTGATCCTCTGTTGTCTTCATTGCATGTAAATACAATTTGATTGTATTTACTTTGGGAGTTGGTTTCTTTCAGTAGTCTAAGACCTGTCTGTGGGATGGTTGTACAACAGGGAGTAGGGCATGGGTGTAGCACTCAGTACAGTGATTTGTTTCAGGGAGTGTAGGGGCACAGGTTGGGGATGTCACACTGATACTTGTGAACATGGGTGCCCAGCAGCCACGGAGGATGTAGCTGTTTGGGTGCACCAGTCAGGGGACATAAGCTTGGTGTGCGCTGGTCTAAGACTTGGGGCCCTTTGTGCACATGTGTAGAGCTATGGCAGCAGGTCTGCATTATGCTTTCATAGGTTGGGGGCTGATGTGTCCTGGTTGCACAGGTAGGCACTTTCTCAGGGCTGGGAAATGAGGCTGAGGGCTGTGCACATGCACAGTTCTAGGACTGCTATAAAGTGCAGTTCCCAGAGCTGAATGACATGCTTGGGGTCCCATGTGCATGTGTGGGCCTGGGAGTGAGGTAAAGGGATGCTCGGAGTTCAGGGAGGGCAGGGTGAGTTTGTACGACACTATAGGGAGGGGATGGGGGTAGCCTAGGTATGGAGGTTAGTGCCCTCAACCTTTATGTGCTGGCGACAGCCTGCAGGGAACAGGGAGGGTGAGGTAGTGCTCAGGAGGGGTGCAGGAGAGGTGGGTTGGGCTGCACTTGGGGTGGGGGTGTGGGACAGAAACATGCACTAAGTGCTGGTGGGGTGGAGGTGCCTAGAGTGTGGGGAATGGGAAAGGATGATGGTGTTCAGGTGCATGAGGTGTGGGGTGAGTTGCCGGTCATGGGGCTGCATTGGTGAGGGTAGTGCACCCAAGGAACATGGCCTGGCTTACTTCCTAGTCCTGCACTCCAGTCTGTGCACTCCCACAGGCTCCATGGCTCTGAGCCTCCATTCCAGGCTCCAGCTTTGTGACTATCAGTTTCTAGGCCTCTGCAACCAGGTCTGCCGCATGTGGTGCAGAAGGCTCTTCCAGGTCAGCTGCACTCCTGAATTGCTGTCTCAGTTGCCCTCTTGTCTGTTCTCTAACTTTTCCCTGGAGCAGGGCTGATTTCAAGCTACTCTAGTCAGCCATTTTCTGGAAAGTCACTCCTCTGTTCCCTTTTGATGAAGAATTTGAATCAGGGATATGTTGATGGGTGTGGACATGGTGTGGTGTTTTGCAGCTGTAGCCTAAATACTTGCAAAGAGGACTGATTTTTCTATCCATTGGAAACCATATTCCTTCTTCCTGTGGGAGGATGGATTGTTCTCAAGAGCATCCTTTAGGACTGAGAGAAAAAGACTTGGAAGATGGATACCTAATTCTGATATTTTCTCTATCATCTGCATCCAAAAGAATTGTCTTTTTTTTACAGGATCTAATTTGAGTGTGCAATTCAATCTGGATAGTATAGTGAGCCTTATAACAGGCCGCTATTTGCTCTTAATCTCTAGGGAAGTCAAAGCTAATTGGATAAAAACTAGTTTTCTTTCATAAATAATAAAAAAACATGTAGCAAAAACCTTGAACAGCATAGAAATAACAAATTAGATATGAAAGTTCACTAAAAAAATATTGTCCTCATCTCCCTGCATTTCCTCCCCTCCATGAGAGTATAACTGCTAATAATGGAATGTTTGAGCTTTTTCTTTTTTATGCATTTATAGATGGAGTCATGCTAAAAATAATATTTTCAGATCTAAATTTCTGAGACCTTTCCACCTCATTTCAATAATGCATATATAGTATTCTATTGTGTGTGTGTGTGTATATATATATATATACTATAAGTAATCATGTCCTAATGGTTGACATTTTTAGTCATTTCACATTTTTGTGAGGAAGGAGTGAGCAAATAATTTGAATAGGTTGAGATTTAATCTTGTTTGAAAACTGTAGAAGAACCCATAGGAGAACACCTACAGGAGAAAAGTCAGTTTTATAAATCTGCAAGATCAGAGATAACCATAAGAGATAGGACAAGTATGAACCTCTCCACACCTTTCTTCTCTTCCCCAGAGCTCCAACTCAGAGTTTTAAACTAAAAGAAAAATTATGCCAAAATAGCCAATGATCTGCTATAGCTTAAGTTTTTTAAAATCAGTTTCTTCACATAATTTGTCTTTTAACTTCCATTGTATCTAAACCATGCTTTCATCTTACATGTTTGTGGAATAAATGTAGGATGACTAGCTGCCCTGGTTTTCTGGGACTGTCTCATTTTTAACATTCATTGTCATTCAGACTTCGGCAAACTGGAGTGGCATTTGAAGGTATGGATTAACCTGGGGAAGGACTTGAGAGTTTCAGAACTACTTTAGGTGTCAACTTTCTGAGTCAATAAAGTCAGTAAAATGATACATGTCTTTGAAAAAGGCATTAAGTACAGAGAGCAAATACTTCCCTGAATTTGTATAATTTAGATAATTTGTATAAAATTATACTTCTGCAAAATTAAAAATTCTGAGGCAGTTCTGTCTCCATTTTTCCCCCAGGAGATTCAAAGAAGGAAATTTTAATTAATAATTGAGGTAAGTTAATATGGAATTTAAAAATATAGTTGAAATTTACATGATATCATGTTATTGGCAAAGTGATTAGGTACATATTTCAGGAATTACTTAACCTCCTTGTTGCTCAACTGCCTCAGGTATAGTGTCAGAATATAATAGCACCACACTTATAAGATTTTTGTGAAAAATTTTAAATGAATTGCTAGGTGTGTAGTTCTTCTTACAATAGTGCCTGGCACAAAATAAGAATTCAATGCATGATGCTAGCTGAAGCACCCTACCTTAAGCAGCACCTAGTCATTCAACATATGTTGCATCCCTGCTCTTTGACAGAGGGCTACGACAGGCATCAGGGATATTTAGAAACATAAGAGCTGGAATTTCGCTCAGAGATCTCAGAACTTAGTAGGGCAGCAAAACTCATAACCCCCAAAACGTGGGGCAACATGATAAATTTTAATAATAGAGATATTGTGCAAAGTGCTAAGGAAGCATAGCAACAAGACCTTAGAAGCTGGGAAAGATTCATAATGGAAGTTACATTTTGTAACTTGATAGATGAGTGCGAAAGAGAAGCTTAATTCTTGAGAACTGAGGCAAGCAACTTAGGCTCAATCAAAGGGAGAATTTCTTTATGTAGCTTGTAGAAAATGTTGATACATATTAAGAAATGTCACAGGGTAAAAATCTGACAGGGTATGCAGTGCATTAGTCAAATTAAGGAATAGCCAGCACTTAAGGCAAATCAGAATATGTTATATTCTAGGTATTAATCATCTATTGTTGCTTAACACCTTATTCCAAAAATGCAGCAGTTTAAAGGACTAAGCATTTATTATCTCATACTTTCTCTGGGTCAGGAATTTGGGCACAGCTTCAATAAATGCCTCCAACTCAAGGTGTCTCATGAAGATACACTCAAGCTGTGGTTCTCATTTGAAGTTCAACTAGGAGAGGATCACATTGTTGTTGACAGGTATCAGTTCTTTGTATGCTTTGAACTTGAGGGCTTCAATTCCTCTTTGGCTGTTACTCTAAGAACTTCAATTCTTTACATGTGGGCTTCCCCATACCTCAGCTTACAACAAGGCAGAGCAAGTGAGCAAAAAAGTCAGATGGAGCAACCAAGAATTTAGTCGCAGTTTTTTTTATACTTAACCTCAGTAGTGATGTCCCACATTTTTCTTGTATTCTATGCTATTATATTCTGTGCTAGGAGTTTGGATATAAAGACAAATAGAGCATGATATCAGCCTCAAAGAGCAAAATGAAAATATAATTGCTGCATAAGACAAAAATTTGTGTATTTTTATTTAGATAAAATTATACTACTTAAATCCTAGAAGAGGATATTCTTCTTTGCTCAAGTTAAAAAATCTGACTAATTTCCTAAATTTTCTGGATAAATGAAGTTACTAATTTTGCTTTAAATCTTTAATCATCACGAAGAGTAGTTACAGGGGAGATTTCCTTGACTTAGGTGATAGGTGTGCTAGTCTTCTTAGAGCTGGGTAAAGATGTACTTTGAAAGATCTCTAGTGGTTTTGATTTAGGTTGATTATCTTTAAAATCTGATTTGTATGAAATCACATTTTATCATAATTTAATCTCTTTCTTACTCGCTTTTGCTACATTGGTCTGCTGGGTCTTCTTTAGTATTTCAGGCATGCTTATTCTGAGTTCTTCACACTGGCTATTTCCACTGCCTGGCAAGATTCTTTCCATGTACATCCATATGGCTAACTCCCACATTCTCTCAAGTTTTTTGCAAATGTGCCTTCTTGTAACCAGTCCCACATGGCATCCCCGACACTCTTTGTCCCCTTGCCTTGTTCTAGTTTTTTTTTTCTCCTTTCCTCCACTTGTTGCCTGGTAAAATTCTATGCAATTTATTTATTACTTTTTAAAATATTTTGTCTCCTCCAATAGAATTGTAAGCTTTATGAGGGCAGACATTTTTTGTTTCTATTTTGCTCTGTTTTCTAATTTATTCGCTGGTGTATCCAGAACATTTAGAACAGTAATTGATAAATTTTATTTTTATTGTGTCAATTTTTAAATTAACAAAAAAAATGACAGCACTAATAGCAGAATACATAATAGTTTGGAACTCATTATAAATAATCTTACAGCAATTTAATCAACAGATTAATGGTTCACAATCCTGGTTGGACAACAGATTTGACTTTGACCTGGGGATATTCCCAGCATGTACAAAATTGTAGAGATAGATTGCAGGCAGTACTTTTAAAGTTGCCCATGGATTAGTGCTGCTTGAGTGTGAATATTCCGTTATTAAAATTTATTTTACCAGTCTCATACTTTTTGTTGGACACCTGTTCAGTTTTTATAATACATTGTGGCAATGCTGGGTATTGCCTGCTTCCCCAGATTTGTTATTATCTGCTTATTTGTTTGCTTAGTTCCTGGAGGTTCATTTAAGTGAAGTGTATCTTTCCATATCCCCCAACAGTGTTCAGCCTCTGATGTTTTCAAGGGAGTACTGCCATGTACAGCCATGATATCTTTCAAGAGGGTACAGCTAGTTATGCTGGAATGGAAGTAGTGTTTTCAGGGCCTCTTTGGCTAGGTCTATCACTGATACCACCCAGCTGTTAAGCTGCACTGATTATTGCCAATTATGATCTATGGTGTTCAACAATGTGCAAAAGCACAAAATGTTTAACAGACATATAATCAAATCTGGCCTCCTTTGAAAGGACACTTCCTGTGGTCTCTTTTAAAACTGGCTTCTCTGGCTAGGCAAAATCTTTGTGCATGCTTCTGGAGCTGGAGTGTGGATGATGGCACCCTTCTCTCTAAAGACTACCTAATTTCAGGAACTGAGGGTTTAGTGGAACAGGGGACATGTTTTAGTTTTATTGGCTGTTTAAGAAAATACCATACAATGAGTGGGCTTAAACAATGGAAGTTTATTTGCTCATGGTTTGGAGGCTAAAAGAAAGTCCAAATCAAGATGTCATCAAGGTGATGCTTTCTTCCCTAAGATTGGTGTTCCGGGGTTGGCTGCCAGTGATACTTGCTTGGTCTTGGTCCTTAGGTTGTCACATGGCAAGGAATTGGTGGCCTCTTCTGGCCTCTCTCTTTTCTGAGTTCTGTTGATTTCATCATCTGGCTGCTCCCTATGGCTTTTGTCTCTGTCTGAATTTCATTCGGTGTATAAAGGAAGTAGAACTACTTAATCTCCAGTAATGAAATTAAAATCCATTCTGGTTGAGGTAGGCCAGACTTTAGATGAAATAACCTCATCAAAAGGCCTACTTACAATGAGTTCCCACCCACAGGAATGGATTAAATTTAAGAACATGTTTTTTTCTATGGAACATATGATTTCAAACCACCACAGGGCAGTAGAATTACGTTTATTGATTTGCCTCTCTGGCATTGACTAAGGCAATTGGAGTTCTGGTATTCTGAGTAGTGCTATCCCAAAGTTATATCTCCATACTATGAATGGGCACAGGCAGTAGAAGGGATAGCCCATCTCTTGGCCACACTCATGGAACTGAGTCTTGGCACAGGTAGCTGTGACAGGATGAGAAATGCTAATATTGTGTTTCTCCAGTGAAAATGTCCTTCTGACTTTGTGTTGGAAGAGAAGGAGCTCTGTGTTTTTGGCTGTACCAGTATGGAGTATAGTTTCCATTTTGCTGTGTTTGAAGTGATCATGAAAAAATAAATCTAAATAAAATCTTAAGTAAATTTTCTTGAACCTATGTTTCTTTATTTTCTGTATGCCCTTAGCACCATGTACAATAATTTCTATTGGCTTTACTGGGAAGCAGATCTATAGGGCTTCTCACAAAGTTAATGGTGGATGTCAGTTTCTTTTTTGTTATAAGTTAGAACTTATTCTTAACATGGATTAACCATATAGACCAGGCATTCTCCTGCAATTTGGGTTCTAAAGTTGTTGGCTCCTACCATCTAATTTAATAACAGCAGACATTACTCTGAATTCTCAATTGATGAGGTTGGACACTTGAAGAATTGGAAAAGTGGTAAGGAATTTCAAAACTTGCGTAAAGACAACTCAATACTCATATATGTGGAAGATAGAACCAATCATATTCATATTGGAAGGAAGGCATTCCTATACTATATAGAACTACTCTCTCCAATTTAGTAGTCACTAGCCACACATTACTTTTTTTTTTTTTAATATTTTTTTTATTAATTAAAAAAAGAATTAACAAAACAATTAGAAATCATTCCAATCTACATGTACAATCAGTAATTCTTAATAACATCACATAGTTGCATATTCATCATTTCTTAGTACATTTGCATCGATTTAGAAAAAGAAATAAAAAGACAACAGAATAAGAATTAAAACAATAATAGAAAGAAAAAAAAACAAAAAACATATACCTCACATGCAGCTTCATTCAGTGTTTTAACATAATTGCATTACAATTGGGTAGTATTGTGCTGTCCATTTCTAAGTTTTTATATCCAGTCCCGTTGTACAGTCTGTATCCCTTCATCTCCAATTATCCCTTCTCTTTTTTTTTTTTTTTTTAATTAACGGAAAAAAAAGAAATTAACCCAACATTTAGAGATCATACCATTCTACACATGCAATCATTAATTCTTAACATCATCACATAGCTGCATGATCATCATTTCTTAGTACATTTGCATTGGTTTAGAAGAACTAGCAACATAACCGAAAAAGATATAGAATGTTAATATAGAGAAAAAAAAATAAAAGTAATAATAGTAAAATCAAAACAAAACAACACATTGGGCGGGCCGCGGTGGCTCAGCGGGCAAAGTGCTTGCCTGCTATGCCGGAGGACCTCGGTTCGATTCCCGGCCCCAGCCCATGTAACAAAAACGGAGAAACAGAATACAATAAAACAAGAAAATGTTTAAAGATGTTTCCCTTTCTTCCTTCCTTCCTTCCTTCTATCCTTCCTTCCTTCTCTCTGTCTTTCCTTTAAAAAAAAAAAAAAAAAAACAAAAAAAACAAAAAAAACAAAACAACACAAAACAAAACAAAAACCTATAGCTCAGATGCAGCTTCATTCAGTGTTTTAACATGATTACTTTACAATTAGGTATTATTGTGCTGTCCATTTTTGAGTTTTTGTATCTAGTCCTGTTGCACAGTCTGTATCCCTTCAGCTTCAATTACCCATTGTCTTACCCTGTTTCTAACTCCTGCTGAACTCTGTTACCAATGACATATTTCAAGTTTATTCTCGAATGTCCGTTCACATCAGTGGGACCATACAGTATTTGTCCTTTAGTTTTTGGCTGGATTCACTCAGCATAATATTCTCTAGGTCCATCCATGTTATTACATGGTTCATAAGTTTATCTTGTCTTAAAGCTGCATAATATTCCATCGTATGTATATACCACAGTTTGTTTAGCCACTCTTCTGTTGATGGAGATTTTGGCTGTTTCCATCTCTTTGCAATTGTAAATAATGCTGCTATAAACATTGGTGTGCAAATGTCCGTTTGTGTCTTTGCCCTTAAGTCCTTTGAGTAGATACCTAGCAATGGTATTGCTGGGTCATATGGCAATTCTATATTCAGTTTTTTGAGGAACCGCCAAACTGCCTTCCACAGTGGTTGCACCCTTTGACATTCCCACCAACAGTGGATAAGTGTGCCTCTTTCTCCGCATCCTCTCCAGCGCTTGTCATTTTCTGTTTTGTTGATAATGGCCATTCTGGTGGGTGTGAGATGATATCTCATTGTGGTTTTGATTTGCATTTCTCTAATGGCCAGGGACATTGAGCATCTCTTCATGTGCCTCTTGGCCATCCGTATTTCCTCTTCTGAGAGGTGTCTGTTCAAGTCTTTTTCCCATTTTGTAATTGGGTTGGCTGTCTTTTTGTTGTTGAGATGAACAATCTCTTTATAAATTCTGGATACTAGACCTTTATCTGATATATCATTTCCAAATATTGTATCCCATTGTGAAGACTGTCTTTCTACTTTCTTGATGAAGTTCTTTGATGCACAAAAGTGTTTAATTTTGAGGAGTTCCCATTTATTTATTTCCTTCTTCAGTGCTCTTGCTTTAGGTTTAAGGTCCATAAAACCGCCTCCAGTTGTAAGATCCATAAGATATCTCCCAACATTTTCCTCTAACTGTTTTATGGTCTTAGACCTAATGTTTAGATCTTTGATCCATTTTGAGTTAACTTTTGTATAGGGTGTGAGAGATGGGTCTTCTTTCATTCTTTTGCATATGGATATCCAGTTCTCTAGGCACCATTTATTGAAGAGACTGTTCTGTCCCAGGTGAGTTGGCTTGACTGCCTTATCAAAGATCAAATGTCCATAGATGAGAGGGTCTATATCTGAGCACTCTATTCGATTCCATTGGTCGATATATCTATCTTTATGCCAATACCATGCTGTTTTGACCACTGTGGCTTCATAATATGCCTTAAAGTCAGGCAGCGCGAGACCTCCAGCTTCATTTTTTTTCCTCAAGATGTTTTTAGCAATTCGGGGCACCCTGCCCTTCCAGATAAATTTGCTTATTGGTTTTTCTATTTCTGAAAAATAAGTTGTTGGGATTTTGATTGGTATTGCATTGAATCTGTAAATCAATTTAGGTAGAATTGACATCTTAACTATATTTAGTCTTCCAATCCATGAACATGATATGCCCTTCCATCTATTTAGGTCTTCTGTGATTTCTTTTAGCAGTTTTTTGTAGTTTTCTTTATATAGGTTTTTTGTCTCTTTAGTTAAATTTATTCCTAGGTATTTTATTCTTTTAGTTGCAATTGTGAATGGGATTCGTTTCTTGATTTCCCCCTCAGCTTGTTCCTTACTAGTGTATAGAAATGCTACAGATTTTTGAATGTTGATCTTGTAACCTGCTACTTTGCTGTACTCATTTATTAGCTCTAGTAGTTTTGTTGTGGATTTTTCCGGGTTTTCGACGTATAGTATCATATCGTCTGCAAACAGTGATAGTTTTACTTCTTCCTTTCCAATTTTGATGCCTTGTATTTCTTTTTCTTGTCTAATTGCTCTGGCTAGAACCTCCAACACAATGTTGAATAATAGTGGTGATAGTGGACATCCTTGTCTTGTTCCTGATCTTAGGGGGAAAGTTTTCAATTTTTCCCCATTGAGGATGATATTAGCTGTGGGTTTTTCATATATTCCCTCTATCATTTTAAGGAAGTTCCCTTGTATTCCTATCTTTTGAAGTGTTTTCAACAGGAAAGGATGTTGAATCTTGTCGAATGCCTTCTCTGCATTAATTGAGATGATCATGTGATTTTTCTGCTTTGATTTGTTGATATGGTGTATTACATTAATTGATTTTCTTATGTTGAACCATCCTTGTATACCTGGGATGAATCCTACTTGGTCATGATGTATAATTCTTTTATTGTGTTGTTGGATACGATTTGCTAGAATTTTATTGAGGATTTTTGCATCTGTATTCATTAGAGAGATTGGTCTGTAGTTTTCTTTTTTTGTAATATCTTTGCCTGGTTTTGGTATGAGGGTGATGTTGGCTTCATAGAATGAATTAGGTAGTTTTCCCTCCACTTCGATTTTTTTGAAGAGTTTGAAGAGAATTGGTACTAATTCTTTCTGGAACGTTTGGTAGAATTCACATGTGAAGCCATCTGGTCCTGGACTTTTCTTTTTAGGAAGCTTTTGAATGACTAATTCAATTTCTTTACTTGTGATTGGTTTGTTGAGGTCATCTATGTCTTCTTGAGTCAAAGTTGGTTGTTCATGTCTTTCCAGGAACCCGTCCATTTCCTCTAAATTGTTGTATTTATTAGCGTAAAGTTGTTCATAGTATCCTGTTATTACCTCCTTTATTTCTGTGAGGTCAGTAGTTATGTCTCCTCTTCCATTTCTGATCTTATTTATTTGCATCCTCTCTCTTCTTCTTTTTGTCAATCTTGCTAAGGGCCCATCAATCTTATTGATTTTCTCATAGAACCAACTTCTGGCCTTATTGATTTTCTCTATTGTTTTCATGTTTTCAATTTCATTTATTTGTGCTCTAATCTTTGTTATTTCTTTCCTTTTGCTTGCTTTGGGGTTAGCTTGCTGTTCTTTCTCCAGTTCTTCCAAATGGATAGTTAATTCCTGAATTTTTGCCTTTTCTTCTTTTCTGATATAGGCATTTAGAGCAATAAATTTCCCTCTTAGCACTGCCTTTGCTGCGTCCCATACGTTTTGATATGTTGTGTTTTCATTTTCATTCGCCTCGAGGTATTTGCTAATTTCTCTTGCAATTTCTTCTTTGACCCAGTCGTTGTTTAGGAGTGTGTTGTTGAGCCTCCACATATTTGTGAATTTTCTGCCACTCTGCCTATTATTGATTTCCAACATCATTCCTTTATGGTCCGAGAAAGTGTTGTGTAAGATTTCAATCTTTTTAAATTTGTTAAGACTTGCTTTGTGACCCAGCATATGGTCTATCTTTGAGAATGATCCATGAGCACTTGAGAAAAAGGTGTATCCTGCTGTTGTGGGATGTAATGTCCTATAAATGTCTATTAAGTCTAGTTCATTTATAGTAATATTCAGATTCTCTATTTCTTTGTTGATCCTCTGTCTAGATGTTCTGTCCCTTGATGAGAGTGGTGAGTTGAAGTCTCCAACTATTATGGTATATGAGTCTATTTCCCTTTTCAGTGTTTGCAGTATATTCCTCACGTATTTTGGGGCATTCTGATTCGGTGCGTAAATATTTATGATTGTTATGTCTTCTTGTTTAATTGTTCCTTTTATTAGTATATAGTGTCCTTCTTTGTCTCTTTTAACTGTTTTACATTTGAAGTCTAATTTGTTGGATATTAGTATAGCCACTCCTGCTCTTTTCTGGTTGTTATTTGCATGAAATATCTTTTCCCAACCTTTCACTTTCAACCTATGTTTATCTTTGGGTCTAAGATGTGTTTCCTGTAGACAGCATATAGAAGGATCCTGTTTTTTAATCCATTCTGCCAATCTATGTCGTTTGATTGGGGAATTCAGTCCATTGACATTTAGTGTTATTACTGTTTGGATAATATTTTCCTCTAACATTTTGCCTTTTGTATTATATATATCATATCTGATTTTCCTTCTTTCTACACTCTTTTCCATATCTCTCTCTTCTGTCTTTTTGTATCTGACTCTAGTGCTCCCTTTAGTATTTCTTGCAGAGCTGGTCTCTTGGTCACAAATTCTCTCAGTGACTTTTTGTCTGAGAATGTTTTAATTTCTCCCTCATTTTTGAAGGATAATTTTGCTGGATATAGGAGTCTTGGTTGGCAGTTTTTCTCTTTTAGTATTTTAAATATATCATCCCACTGTCTTCTAGCTTCCATGGTTTCTGCTGAGAAATCTACACAAAGTCTTATTGGGTTTCCCTTGTATGTAATGGATTGTTTTTCTCTTGCTGCTTTCAAGATCTTCTCTTTCTCTTTGACCTCTGACATTCTAACTAGTAAGTGTCTTGGAGAACGCCTATTTGGGTCTAATCTCTTTGGGGTGCGCTGCACTTCTTGGATCTGTAATTTTAGGTCTTTCATAAGAGTTGGGAAATTTTCGGTGAAAATTTCTTCCATTAGTTTTTCTCCTCCTTTTCCCTTCTCTTCTCCTTCTGGGACACCCACAACACGTATATTTGTGCGGTTCATATTGTCCTTGAGTTCCCTGATACCCTGTTCAAATTTTTCCATTCTTTTCCCTATAGTTTCTGTTTCTTTTTGGAATTCAGATGTTCCATCCTCCAAATCACTAATTCTATCTTCTGTCTCTTTAAATCTATCATTGTAGCTATCCATTATTTTTTCTATGTTTGCTACTTTATCCTTCACTTCCATAAGTTCTGCGATTTGTTTTTTCAGTTTTTCTATTTCTTCTTTATGTTCAGCCCATGTCCTCTTCATGTCCTCCCTCAATTTATCGATTTCATTTTTGAAGAGGTTTTCCATTTCTGTTCGTATATTCAGGATTAGTTGTCTCAGCTCTTGTGTCTCATTTGAGCTATTGGTTTGCTCCTTTGAGTGAGCCATATTCTCAATCTTTTGAGCGTGGACAGTTATCTTCTGCTGCTGGCGTCTGGGCATTTATTCAGATTTCTCTTGGTGTTGGACCCAGCAAGGTTGTAATATTTTTCTGTGAAATCTCTGGGTTCTGTTTTTCTTATCCTGCCCAGTAGGTGGCGCTCGTGGCACCCGTTTGTCTGCGGGTCCCACCAGTAAAAGGTGCTGTGGGACCTTAAACTTTGGAAAACTCTCGCCGTCCTGGGGGTTCGCTAGCCGAAACGGCTTGAGCCGGCCCGGGGTCCGAACGCAGGGAGGGTTGCTGGTCGCCGCAGCCAGGGAAAGAGCCCGTCCGAATTTCCTAGTCGGCCCTGGGCAACAAGCGTGGCGGGAGGGCGCCAGCGGCAGCGGCCCGCCCGAGAGAGTGCACGTTCCCCAGGAGTCACGGGTTTGGAAGGGGCCTCCCCCACCCGTCACCGTTCTCCGCGGCCTGGGGGTTTCCGATCCAATTCTCTCAGTTGGTCCGGGGGCTGCGCGTGGCGTGGGCGCCAGCCGTCTTTGTTTCAGGGGACCGCCTCTCCAATTCTCCCAGCCGGCCCGGGAAGGGGGAAGGGAGTAACTCCGGCCGCTTGCAACCCCGCCCGGTAAGGCCCGCGCGCCTCGGCGATCTCACCCGAGCTGCTTCTCTCAGCCAGCCAGCCGTTCCAGGATGGGGTACGCTGTCTTTTTTATCTCTGTTGTGGCTTTGGGCGCTTTCTGTATCGTTTCTACTCCCCTAGTAGGTGTCCTGGAGAAGAAACTAAGATCCGCGCGTCTTACTAAGCCGCCATCTTCCAGGAAGTCTTCATTCAAGAAAGGTTGATGAAGTTCAGGGTTTCTCTCTCAGCTGGAAGGGCATGTGGCGAAGTCTGCTAGCTTTCTCTCCAGGCTTCTTGTTTTATGAAGCTTCCCTAGGGGTGTTTTCTTTCATCTCCAAAGATCTCTGGCTGGGTGGGCTCTCGGGCTCTCATGCCTCCCACACATGACTTTTTGAATTAAAACATAAATGAACAGTAAATATAATTAAAACTTTAGCTCCTCAAAACACAAGCCACATTTCAACTATTTAATAGCTACAGATGCTTATTAGCTACTAAATTGGACAATGCAGATATATTTCCATAATCACAGAAAGTTCTATTAGACAGTATTGCTGTAGAACCAATACCCATTGTTTCTATTTCACATTCAATCATTGTAAACAAACATAATCTGCATAATCTCCAGATTTATTGGCACCTGTTTTATTGCCTGAGTTATGGTGATTATATCAAAAGTATTAGAAGTATGTGCAGTGTTAGTTGGAAGAACTGAAAGCAGTAATATCAGTAGACATTAGCATACTGGTGTTCTTGGCAGCATTTTTCACAATTGCCAATGAATGGAAGTGGCCTAAGGGTACATCCACTGACGAATGGAAGGGGGAACTTTGATGTATACATGCAATGGAATATTTCAGGAAAGATTTAAGTCTTGAGGCATGCAACTAGGTGAATGAATCTTGAGAACATGATATTGAGTGAAGCAAGCCAGATTGAAGGGACAAATATTGTATGGTCTCACTACTGTGAGATAACTATAATGATCAAACACTGAGAACTGAATCCAAGAGCATGGGTTTTCAGGGGATGGAAAATGGACAGAGTTTGGGTAATTGATGATTAAGGAGTACAGAACATTTAAGAAGGTGCATTGTAAAGGTTCTTAGATAGTAAGGTCTTACTGCAGTCACATCTATTTCTAAATTTTAACTGTTATAAATTCTGAGATGCTGCATTATTTGTGTATAACCTGATGATTTTCTGGAATTTTTGTTACCTGTGTGACACATGAGTCTGAGCCTTGGAGTTCTGCAGCTGTGGACAGTCAGGATTGCTCCATACAGCAATAGTTAAAGAAGCTGAAATAGAGATCAGATTTCAATTAGAGATATGAATGAAATGGTTCTGGTTAGGACTAAGGGAAATCAGAACATGAGGTAAAGGATGATATTGTCTGTATTTTGAAACTTCAACATCTGTGTGAGACAAAAGGAAGAAATGCTTATTTAGTCCAAAATTTAAATTTTCTGTAGCACACGATCTAATTTAACCTCTCCAGTCTGTTTATTTAAACAACATAATTACATGGAAATTGGAATAGGGAATGAGATCTTGTTATTCTGTACATTACAGGTTAATGTAATACTCCAATACATTCCAGAGTATATTGGGCAGAAAATAAAAGTATTGGGAAAGTCCATTTGAGGGATTGGAGGAAATTTTGTAACTATTAAACTTTCCTAATTAGGTAATTCTTGATATTTTTTCAAGCATTAGACTCACAATGTAATAAGCCAAGCCCTCAATCTTGAGGTTTACCCATATGAAACATTTTTAAATGGCAAAGTTAGGGCTTTTTACAATTATGCCCAGGAGTCAACCTCAAAGAACCTCTTTTATTGCTCAGATGTGGCCCCCCTCTCTCTTAGCTAGCTCTTTAAATAAACTCACTACCTTCCCCTATACACATGACATGACTCTCGGGGGTTTAAATCTGTGGGGTCCAGAAACATTATTCGTTATAAATAGCCTGCTAAGGTGGCTTTCATAAGTTCTGGGGGAACGTAATACAGCATAGCTTGTGTAAACAATGATGTAATATACATATTTATCTAATCATGTATCCCATGAGCAAAGTCACTCGTTGAAAAAATGCCACTTTTGTGTAGTTTTGTATATAAGGGACTACTGCTCTGTAAGCATCAGAGCAGAGGGAATTATTAAAGATGACCACTCTACCAGTGGCTCCTTGGGCTTTCTTTCAATATGCTATCAGACCAGAGTGACTGCTCCTTGAACTGGAACCTGAAAATTGGCATAGTCAGCAGGATGATTGGTGAGTGGCCCCTCTACCCTGTAGGACACCAGGCCAGATGGCATATGGGCCTCCACAAGTTTGTGGTATCCCATAGCAGAGTTTTGCTGCAGTGGTCTACTCTGGAGGCTTAGGAGCATGTGAATCCCACCCCACAAGGGAATGCCAAGGCTTTAAATGACTTTAAAGCTGGCATCCAGGTTCCCCAGTGTAGCATAGCAGGGAAAGTGACTTGGTTTTTTTTTTTACTATGTTGCAGGAGCAACATAAGGAAGCTTTAGCAGCACAAGCACAGGTCTGGACACTGCAGCAGAAGCAAGATAAACTGAAGGCCTAGATCTGAGACCTGGAAGAAGTGGCAGCGCTGTCCCAGGCACATACCCCTCCATTGCTCTATCCCCATACCATAGTGAAGCAGTGGGTTGAGCATGACCAACCTTTGGATTCAGGGTGTGGACCAATAGGTCCTTCACAAGTTCACCATCAGATGACATATATGGCATACATGCTGGAAGGGTTCCAAGAGGCATACCCAAACAGATATGACCGAAGCCTGGGGAGATATTCCTGGCATGGTTATTGTGCTTGTGAGACAATGGGGCTGACAGCTTAGAACTCCCAGAAAGCAAATGGCACAGTTAGGAAATATAGAAGTGTACAAATGGCAGAAGGAAGTGTGCCTGTTAAAGCAAAGGGTGGAGCTGCCATCCAAATAAACGCTGCCCCATGAGCAAAAAGGGGCTGGTGACCCCACCAAGTTATCATGGATGCAAATGTGGGTGATTTAATAGCCACAGGGGGAATCCAGAGAAAATTGATTAACAATCCAATAAAGTATTATTAGCTTTGTGGAAAGAGTTGTCCCCAACACAGCAATTCACTAAGCTAAAGGGAAAAAAGCAGGCTGAGCCCCACCCCATGTGCTTACATGTCATTTTACACTCATGCAGCAAGGATGATATGGATTTGATTGAATGATGCACTGGTTGAGAAGCCTGGGTGTTGGGGGAAACAGGAGACCAAAAGAACTTTCAAAATACTGGCCACCCCACAGTGTAGTGTGTTTTGGCCTTAACAGACAGGGGGGGAAAATGCACATTTTTATATGGAAACCCAGACTGGTTTGATGGTCATCTGACTCACATTGCCACATATGGAGGATGCACAATTTGTGTAGGACAAGCCATGGTAGTGCCTGGCATTGGTCACTTGCTGCCCTGAGCCTACACAGTATATATCTCTACTATTCCTGAATATTTATTAGGCATGGATATTTTAAAGGACTGACTTTAAGAACCACCCAAGGAAAATTTTGGTTACAGGTGTGAATAGTAAAACCTGTGCTTAGAAATCAACCTCACCATTCCTCAGTGCACCTGTCTGAGCCCCAAAGATTGTTAAGGTGGGGCAATATTGGTTGTCTGAAGGACATGAGGAAATTAGGCAAATGATCTTACAATTAGAAAAGGCTGGGTTTGTGAGGATAGCTCATTGTCTCCACAATTTCCCAGTTTGACCTGTCCAAAAGACAGACAGCACATGCAGAATGACTGTTGATTACCATGAGCTCAAAAATGTCACTCTTCCTCTTAATGCTGCAATATCATTGATGACTGATATGATGGATCAACTGATTCTTTCCATGGGACAGTACCACTATGTGGTGGACTTGGCAAATGCATTTTTCTCCATTGACCTGGCTCCAGAGATCCAGGACCAGTTTGCATTCATCTGAGAAGGGCATCAGTGGACCTTTATTGTGTTGCCACAGAGCTATACACATAGTCTTACTGTGTACCATGGGTTGGTGGCTCAGGACTTGGTCACTTGGCAACATAAGGTTACAGTATCTTTATATCATTATTTTATAAAGAGAATGATAACAAATGATATTATGTTAACCTCTTATTCTCTTACAGATCTAAAAGAAGCCATGGACAGCCTGTGCCACACACCAGATACTTGAGAATAGGCAATCAACAAGGCCAAGTTCCAAGGGCCTAGGTTGTCTGTTAAGTTCTTAGGAGTTGTTCAGTCAGGTAAGACCAAAGTGATCTCAGAAGCCATAATAGATAGATGCAAACATATTTGAAATGAACCATGGTAATGCAGCTACAAGTTTTTGTAGGCCTTTTGGGATACTGGAGAGTGTTTGTCCCCAATTTGGCTCAGGTCTTGCATCCTTTGTGTGCCTTAATTTTTAAAAAGTGCCCCATGGGATTGGAGAGGATATCAAGAACACACTTTTGTGGTAGCAAAAGAGGGCAGTAGTGCAGGTCCAAGCACTACAGGTGGAGGCTAAGGTGTTCCTTTTCATCTGGACATGACAGCCCATGAAGCAGGCTTTGACTGGGGACTTTGGTAGCAGGCAAATGCAAGATACCGATAGGATTTTGGTCCCACTTATGGAAGGGAAGTTATGGAAGAAAGCAAAGATGAGATACTCCCCCACTAAGCAGCAAGTCAGTGCTATCTATGCTGCCCTGCAAGCAAGCGAGTCCAGCACAGGCATGTAATGGAAGACCAGCAGAAACTGCAAGTGACAGAGGCAACCACCCCATTGGATGACAGTGCATTTGTGGTCCAGAATTGAGCCAAAGGTCTGGCCAGCATTGGACCAAATGTGTCACCAAGATTGAGCCAAAGTCAAGATATATAGCATGTCCCATATAGACCACAAGGTGTGGAAATGATTGAAAGGTACAGTGGCCTCCTGACAGAAAAGCTCTGGGTTTTATCCCCAGAGGAGCCAACATAGAAGGGTTGGGCTACCTCGATTGGCTACTGGTGTTCTCTTATTAAAGGAACAGCCTTGGTACAAAGGCTGTTCCCTTTAGGCTTGGTATATAAAGGGATAAGTCTAGCCCTTGCACATACAAGTGGAAGGAAGTAATGTGTTGGAAAGACCCTGTGTGTTGGAAAGAGGGTTACTATTACCAGCCCCCCAGGTTTTGCAACCAGGGACAATGAATGAATGGACCTAGCCATGGAAAAGATTAACAGAAGCCCCTTTCTAGGTGTTATGTCTTTTGCCCTGGGGTGACAGGATAACCCAAGGTTTGCAGGTGCAAACTTGAGTTGAGGGTTGGCCAGCTCCTAACATGTATCCCTTCCTAATGGTGGGGAAGGGTCTTTGCTTTGAGGAACTTATGTCTTGCATCCTGATCATGCTAGCATAGCCCAAGAGGACCTGGTTTGGTATTCCCACCTGGGGCAGAGACCCCTGGCTGCCACTGTTCTTTTGCAGATGAGCAGGTGGATTGTATTATGACTGACAGATAAAATTTGTCTCTAATGATTTTTAAAGCTTTATTTTCTCTCTGACCGAGCTGATTGTGGCTAACAGCCTGGTGGATTGGGCATACACCTACACAAAGGCCCACAGTGTCTCTCATTGTACTCAGTTTCCAGCAGGTGCAGCTGAAGGGCTCCTATGGCAGATAGCACCAGTCACTGAACAGAACTGGACATGACTAGAATGAGATAATCGCAGTTCTCCAGCTTGAGAAGAAGTTCAGCGAGCAGTTGATGCTTTGCTCATCTGGGACATGGACATTTCCCACCCCCCACCCCCTATTTGAATATACTATCCAAAATGGTTGGGGATGGCCTATGGCTGAACATGTGGATTTTAGAGAAAAAACACTATGGTGCATTGAGCAACATCAGGGAGACCCCCAGTGGGTAGCAGATGAACTCCTGAGTCTTCGTGTGATAAGACCATAACATCTACACTTCCAAAAAGGTGGTAGGATGGCTGCCCATATGTTGGGAGGGTTGAAACTACCCAGATGAGAAGGGTTGTTTTGCAAAACAGAATGGTTTTAGATCTCTTGACAGCTGCTCAAGGGGAACTTGTGCAATGTTGCACATAGAATGTTGTGTGTGTGTTCCTGACAACAAGGATTTGGTTGAGGGTGTCTTGCATGAAATGGGTGAGGAAGTACAAGCCATTCCCTCCCTCTCACAGGATCCTTTATGGTCTTGATGGAATTCCATGACAGGGGCTTAGCATTGGGTAATAGTAACCTTAGCATGCCTGTCCAGATTTTTAGTAATATATTGTTGCCCACTTTATTCCTTTGTGGCATATGAGCCCAAGGAGCAGCCTGTGGGATAACACATCCCCCAGAACACAAGCCATTTAAAGGGTGGAGTGTGGGGCCTAGAAACATTAGTCACTATAACAGCTTGCTAAGATGGTCTTCATAAGTTCCAGTTGATATGGCATAGCTTGTGTAACCAATGATATAATATGCATGTATCTAATCATGTATCCCACAAGTGAAGTCAGTTGTTGAAAAAATGCCACTTTTGTATAATTTAGTACATAAGGGACTACTGCTCTGTAAGCATCAGAGTGGAGCAGAGGGAATGATTAAAAATGACCACTCTACCAGTGACTCCTTGGGCTTTCTTTCAATTTGGTACTGGACCAGAGTGACCGCTCCTTGAAATAGAATCTGACGAAGTCTACTTGGCAATGTGGGACATAACTCCCTTAGACGAGCCTGACTCTGAAATCATGGGATTGAGAATGCTTTTCTTTTCTCCAAAAAGGGGTAAAAAGGAATGAGGCAAAATAAAGTTTCAGCAGCTAAGAGATTTCAAAAAGAGTCAAGAGGTTATTCTGGAACTTACTCTTATGCAAGTTTCAGCCAGATTTTGCAAAATTGCTACTGTATGCCAAGCCCCAGTGAACAATATTCCTGAAAGTCCTAAAGAATAACCTGGGCTCTATCCAAGACTCCATAAAATTTTTCTTATAAATTTATTTTTTTCAGTAACTTAAGGCCCTCAGATTGTTCTTATGCCAGATAAGTCCTGAAACTCAGAGATACCAGTCTCTCAAAAAATGTCAACCAGGTTCCTTCCTCTACCCTGTAAGGATAACATCCCTTTCCAGCATGAACAAATAAAAATGGTCACTGCCCAGATATCCCTGAAGATTGAGAGAATGATCAAATGAGAGGGAGAAGATATAACTGAGAAGTTAGGATGTAACAAATGGTTGTGACTACTAACTCATTATATAGATATTTATTTTTAGTTTCTAGGGTATTAGAATAACCAGAACGCTTGAAATTCTTGAATTGTAATCTAGTAGCTCTGATTTTTTATAATAATCATATAACTGTATACATTTTATCATGTGACCATGTGATTGTAAAGTCCTCATGACAGACATTCCCTTTATCCAGTGTATGGGTAAATGAGCAATGAAACAAAGACAATAATCATAATAGGGAGGGGCATAAAGAATATGGGATGTTTTCAGTTTTTTTAAATTTTTTTTTATTTCTTTTTTTGGAATAATGAAAACATTTTAAAATTGATTATGATGCTGAATGCCCAACAGTAATGATACTGTGAGACTATTTTCTTTGATGGATTGTATGGAATATATCTAAATAAATTGCATCAAAAGAAAAAACATATGTAATCTGAAGTTATTAGGTGTGGTGTCTTATGGCTTATAATTTAGGTGTAGGGGTTTGATCCTATCATGCAGATCTTCTGGTTTTCTTACTGATGCTTTAATTTCCTATCAAGTGTTGAAAGAAGAGTGTTAAAATCTTCAGCTATAATTATGCATTTTTCTATTTCTTCTGACAATTTTGCGTCATGCATTTTATGTGCATTATTAGGTGAATGGCCATTTATGATTGTTATGTTTTCCTAATATATTGACCTTTTGTCATTATGGAATGCCCCATATAATGACAAAACTTTGGAATTTCTAGACATGCATGACAGGCAGTGAGTCAGAAAACCCTCTTATTAACCTTCATCAGACTACATCAGACATGGGTCAGACAACAGTGTAGAGAAACTCTCAGAGTGTGGCCCGTAATATCAATTAGCATTAATACTCACAGAGAATTAGTATTCTCACAATGTGCTCACATTCTCAAATTGGCACAATCCTTTGCAGAAAACTGTTGTCATCCATTAGTAGCCTCTCTTCCATGTTGTCTTTCCAGGTGACAAACCAAATGAATGAGCTCACTACATATCTATTGTTTGCCTATGCCTTAATAAATATAAAAAATGTGTTTGAGGTAGGAATATTTAAAAATACTTGCAAATAATCTAACTGTAGGTTTTAATCTCTTGGGAAATACTTTCTTATAATTATTTATTGGATAATTTATCACCTATAATAACACTTTAAATTCTTTGATGGAATGCAACTGAAGGAAGTTATTCTTTTTTCAGGACTCAAAGGTACATCTTGTGGTTGTAGAAATGTAGTTTGTTCACATGCCTTAGAAATTTAATGAAAACAAATATCGATATTCTTTGATGCTAGGTGTTCTAGCAAATTTGATCCAGTAGTGGGAAGTAGCTTGCTTCAGGTAGTCTGAGGAATCAGTACTCTGTCTGAGTAGGAATTTCTTTAATTTCTAGGCTACCTCATTATCGCACCATAAAAAAAGTTGTTTTTATGCAAGGCAGGTACTATTATAAGGAAATGAAAATGGCAGTGTTTTAGAGTTCTTTGATATTTAAATATTTAAAAGATTATTGCTATTCTTAGTTTTGCTAGCTGGTTATTTTGTTTTGTTTTTTTATTTTTCATTTTCACTAAAAGAAGTAAACTAGTTGAACCAATAAGAAGTCAGCTAGCATTTGTATTCGTTAACCTCTAGGAATAAAAAAAACAAAAAGTTACAATTTTAACTCACCCAACATGAGTTAAAATTCTTAGGAGAGTTGGACAAGAAAAGAAAAGTTATCTGTTTCCAATGACAAGATACAAAAAGTAAGTTGAGGAAAGGCAAATCATAAAAAGGTAAATCGCTCATTACAGAATACTTTTTCACATTCAGCTTGATTGGGAATGATGTTCTGAAATCAGACATGACTCCTTGGCTTCCTTGTTTGAATGAGTAACTGCAAACAGGCTCAAAAGCAGTTGAAGTGATGGCGCAAGAAATGCTATTTAACATCACGTCTGTCACCATTCACATCCACCTTAGTAGAAAATGCCTCATGACCGCAAGCATTTCCTGTTGCCTTGGAACCAAGATTAAGAAAATAAAAGTACAGTTTGTATTATTGATTTTTTATTTACTCATTAAGTCTGTGTATTAAAACATATTTAATAAATATAAGTGCATGAAGATGGATTAGAAAACACAAGGTTTTTTTTCATTTTTTTAAAAATCTTTGCCCTCAATACCACTAGCTAATTAAGGGGCCCAGTAGAACAATATTCATTATACATGACGCAGTTTTCTAAATAAGCATTTCAAATGCCATAGATATTTGAATTAACATTTTCTTCCATTTCATAATTATTTAATTATTATCAATTAAGAGCACTGCATGAGCACTTGGTGGCTTCCCATCTGCTTATTTCTTCCTCTCAATTTGCTATTGCCATTAATTTCGTTGATGATGACAGTGTTTAACCAAATCAAGTAATTAATAACAGTCTACTGGGTTAAGGCCTTTCTTAACATTTTGATGAAATTCCATTTGAAGCTTCCTAAATTTATATCATTCCTTGTTCCTGAAACTTATATTACTTTATTTTGAATATGCTAAACATGCAAGTATTCTTTCTCTTGAGGCTTTTTAGGTTTTATTTTATGAAAATAGAAATTATACATTCCTCTGTGCATATGTAACATCTTTTTTGTTTGTTTGTTTTAAGAAAGAAAGAAATGTTCCTTATAGTGCAGTGTGTAGTTGAAAGGAAATATCTGCCTTGAGAATTATTTCTTCCCTGGTGAAAACCACTGATAAATTTATATTTGATAAAGTGCTACTCTTCTTCTTGTGAAGAAAACTTGCCAAACTATTTTCTTGTCATTAGATTAAATGGAGAACTGTGTGGGCTGGTGGTGGGACCCACTGCTTTAAACCATATATACAAATGCATATATATATTTTTTCTACTTTTATACTTCTATAAATTGTATTTTCTAGAATGAATACAAATGTTGGCATAGAGAAGCACTGCTTTTTTTTTCAGACATCTTTAATGTCTCCTTAATAAAGCAGAACTGAATTCTCATATTTGCTTCTACATTTATTCTGTCACATTGCTGGTTGAAATATATGAAGGAGGCCCAACCTTGTACAGTTATGTAGATAGGAAGGATAGCAGTATTTTAATAACTTTTCAAATAATTGTGAATATTCTTCTTTGATTCTATACTAAAATTTGACAATTGGTAGTGTCTTAAGGATTAGTACAATATGCATTCTTAAACTATTTGTGTACTGCTATATAAAAACATGTTGTTCTGTTTTGCATATTAAATAAAGCTTTTCGCCAGGATTAATTTTGTGTTATCATGCACTGGATGTTCAGAAAATACTACTTCACAGAGTTTAATAGAGGCAGATGTAAGTTTTCCATATTATAATAAACATTCGTTTAACTCAAGAGCAGATAAGCTGTTCTTTATCTGATCTAGGACAGAGATCCAGCAAACATTTTCAACAAAGGACTGAACAGTAAATATTTTAGGTTTCGTGGATCAAACAGTTCCCATCACAACTTCTTGCATCTACTTTTGGAACCAAAAAAAGCCTGTGCTAGTTTGAAAATGTTATGTATCCCAGAAAAGCCCTGTTCTCTTAATACTCACTCCATCTTGTTTAGGGTGTAACCCTTTGATTAGATTGTTTCCATAAAGATATAATCCACTCAGTTGTGAGTGTGACCTTTTGATTAGATGACTCAGCCAATTTAAGGTGACTTGATTAGTTTACTTATGTCCTTTAAAAGGGAAACATTTTGGTGATAGTATACAGAGCTGACAGAGAGAGCCAATGTGAGATCCAGACATTTGGAGATGAAAAAGACAATGGCCTTAGGGAAGCTGTTTGAAACCAGAAGCCAAGGACCAACAGATGCCAGCTGCATGACTTCCCAGCTGACAAATGTGTTCTGGATCCATCAGCCTTTCTTGAGTCAAGATATCTTTCTCCAGATGCCTTAGTTTGGACATTTTTATAGCCTTACAATAGTAAACTTGTAACTTAATAAATTTTCTTTGTAAAAGCCATTCCATTTCTGGTATATTATATTCTGGCAGCTTTAGCAAATCAAAACAGAGCCTTAGATAAAACACAAATGAATGTGTGTATCTGTGCTCCAGTAAAACTTTATTTAGATATAAATAGGCAGTGACTTAGAAGTAAGCACTCTTCAGTGGAAAGGAGCATGTCTAGTACCCATACATACAGGTTTAATACGATTCTCAGAAAAAAAAAGGAGAGAGGAACCAGGGCTCCTTGGAGAAACAATTCTAGGATTAGGTCTAGAATTATGCAAGATGATACTACTGGAGCATCTGGTACTGCCAGAAAGTGAAGAAATGTGATGGGTTATGTCAAAGGGACGCAGGAGATGCAGAGCCACCAGTGGATCCCATAACAATGGGAGCATGAATGTCTCTGCATGGACCTCAACCTCAAACTGTCCATCACATGAGCAGGACCAGCGCACCAGGCAGGCCAGTAAAGCAGGGGCGGTGAGAGCCTCATTTACAGGCTGTAGCTGCCAGTGGGGTCCACGAAGCTGGAGAGGCAGGGGTGGCCAGGACAGCTGGCAGCTGATATGTATCAAGCACTCCAGTACATGGAGCTGAAGTTGGCCTCCTATAAAGGCCAGTCCCCTCAACTGAATCTCAGATGGTATTTTACTGACCTGATTGCTACTGTGAGGGTTGGCGTCACACCTTGCCTGACACCTTGTTTCTATTTCTGGACCTGTTTATAGATTGCTGACATCTCTATCCACCATCTGCATTTAGTTGTACTTTCCTGTTTGCTTGTAGCAAGAAAATTTGAAGTTAAAGATTATAGTGTGCATTAGGGAAATCACAGACACTCGTTAAATGGCTAATGATCAGATGTCACCTACCCTCACTTTCTTCTCTGGAGAAGTCACCAACACAAACTAAGCAGCTACTCTCAGGCCTTCTGCTGACTCCACATCCTTTCCTACTGTGTTCCAGTACACAGTGAAAAGGGCTGGCCAGATTTTGAAACCCAGAAACCAGGAGCAAGCAGCCCCAGATGCTTATCAGAACAGGAATTCTCAGTGGTAGGGCCCTCCAGGTGGATGAAAACTGCCCTCAAACAGTACAGATTTTTCTCTTTTCTCCAGCACAAGGTGGGATGTACAAGTATAGCCATCTATTGAGCCTGATCTAGAATAGGTTTTGGCTATCCCAGGAGACCAGCTGTGATAGGACTTCTTCCTGCTGTTTTGTTCTTTTTGTGCTATGTAAATGATAAGGAGATTATTTGCCCTTTCTAGACTATTTATTCTTTGTAATAAAGGGGTCATTTGTAGAAAGTTTCTGTTGTGTCCAGAACCTGTATTCCCACAAGACACTGATGCACCAATATAACAATTTGCTGCACAGTATGCCTAAACTGGAGTAGCTCAACAGCCTGGGTATGACTAAATGAATCTAGTAGTAACAAAACAAAATTTGCTACATATGGAGCTATTATTTTAGAAACCTTTCAGAGGAAGCTCTAGCTTTGGACAGCAGCCCACTTCATCAAGTGTTATCTCTCTGAAGAAGTATGTGAAAGAGCCATCTTCATGATGGCTGGCCAATGATTTCTTTGGAAAATATAAAATATTCTACATGGCCAATTATGCAGATTGCTTCCTGGAGGTATCTTTGCAAGATTATGCCTTTCTAAATTATATACTTTCTTTAGTAGATGCTGCCTGTGTGGCTTCTTCAAAAAACATAGTTTATGTGTCATCAATGTGACCTACAAGATTGTATCGCATTGCTACTTCTGGGATTTTCTAGTGCAGTGCATTGAGTGGTTATTGCATGATATAAATGAGGTGAACGGAGGGAACAGTCAGGACCTCAGTCAGCACAACTAAATGTGTTTGAAACAATCTTCCAGCCCATGGGGCCAGTTCACTTTCAACCACCTCAGTGTCTCCATCAGGCACCTCAGACCTTACTGCTTTAACACCATCCTGTATCAAAATAACCAAGCTGTCAGCACATCATCTGTAGCACATACATCTCACAACATTGCAGACATGTCTAGCTGGCTTATGAACTAGTGTCTGGGCTTTGGGCATGTGCAGACTAGTGCTGGAATGTCACTAGCTATTACAACAGGAGTTAAGCTATAAGTTTTTCTTATAACTGGAGTTAGGTAAATGCACATTATAACTGGAGTTAGGAAAATGCACATTACCCATGCATTACTCCATGTTTTGAAGATAATTATGTTTGAAGGTAATATCTCACTCAGATGGTTTTGTGAATGGAGGTTGTAGGGCCCTCTTTGTTTAAACTTCCAAGGAAAGCTAGCTAAGTGGCATCAGAAAGGTCAGATAACGACTCCTGGGAAAGTGAATATCCTTCTCAATACACCAAAGATTCTAAGCAATCACTAATAGTGTGTTGTCAAATCCTGTCACAACAAATTCCTCTTATGACATTAATTTCCAATGAGAGTAGTGCTAAAGTCTATACCAATACAATTAGATGAGGGCTACGCACTTATTCAAAAACAAAACTACTTTTAAGCCAAAAAAAAAAAATACTGGGAATGGGTGAACAGAAGATTCAATTGAAAGGACCCCAGTGGCAAAATCTGGAATACATTGAGCAAGAAAATAAAGTAACGTTGGATTATAACCCAAAGTATAAAATAGATAGTCAGAGCTCCATACTCATGCAAGTAAGTGAATAAATGAGAAGAAAGGGACAAATTCCCTATGAAGAAAAATTCCAAATAATTCATACACAATTACCCACTCACGAAATGTGGACCATACATAACAACTTCCCTTAGCAGATACGGAGGAAAGGTATATTTATAGTGGAGAAACCTAGCAACCACTACTTCACCCATGATTGAGATTGATAAAAATTGTCATAAATCATGTTGATACTTTTTACCCTTGATATCATAACATGAAAATGGCAATTTCATTGCAGTCCTCCTCCCAGCAACTCATAACCTAGGTCTAATCATATGCAAAACATCAGACAAATCCCAACTGAGGGATGTTCTATCAAATATCTAATGAGCACTTCTGAAAATTGTTAAAGCCATCAAAACAAGGAAAGTCTGAGAAACTGTTGTAGTTTAGAGAAGTCTAAGGTGACATGTAATATGAAATCCTGGATGAGAACCTGGAACAAAATAAAAATCAATAGTAGTAAAAACTAAGGATATCTGAATAAATTAAGGATATTTGAATGAAGTAAGAACTTTCAATAATAATGCATCACTATTGCTTTATTAATTGCAACAAATGTACCATATTAGTGTAATATTAATAATGATTAATTAATATATTAATAATAGTATTACTCCTATTATTAATAGTGGTATTAATAATAAGGAAAACTGGGTGGAGTGTATGGGAACTTTCTGTGCTATCTATACATTGTTTTTCGTATATCTAAAAAAACTATATTTTCGTGTATTTAAAAAAAAACTATTTCAAAAACTAGGCAGCAGACTGGATCAGTCTATATGCCATACACTGCCCTCTTTTTGTCTTGGACATAATTAGCTGTCAGTTCTGATGACCATGGTTAAGCATTTTCACATGCAATGGGGTCAACTTGGGTTTGACTGATTTAGGATGAGCTTGAATGTGGCATTTCTCATCTTCCTCCGGGATTAGTGAGCTATTCTGGACATGGTGATGACAGAGACAGAGGAGCATATACAAGGACAGTGAGCCCTAGAATCAGAACTGACACATTTTCACTTATACCTTATTCCACTGGGCAAAGACATAGGTCCAATTCAAGTCAAGACAAAGAGAATTATTTCCTCAACTGAAATGCATTGCACAGTTACATATCAAAGGGTGTGGATATAGGGAGTGTATTGGTTTGCTAAACTGCTGGAGTGCAATATACCAGAAATGAAATGGCTTTTAAAAATTAAATTTAATAAATTAAAAGTTTACAGCTCTAGAACCAAGAAAATGTCTAAACCAAAGCACCAACAAGAGGTTACCTTCACTCAAGAAAGAGTGATGCTATCCAGAGTACCTCTGCCTGCTGGGAAGTCACATGGCTGGCATCTGCTGGTCCCTTGCTCCTGGCCTCCTCTGGGCTGGACTTCATCTCATGGCTTCTCTCGGGTCTCTCCAGGTTGTGGCTTCTCATGGGAAGGCACAGGGCAATATCTGCTTGGTTCCAAGCATCTTCAAATATCTGTGTCTCTATTCTGAGCCCTCTCCAAAATGTTTCCTCTTCTAAGGGACTCTAGTAACTAATCAAAACCCATCTTGAGTGGGTAGAGTCATATCTCCATTTAATCAGAAGGTCACAGCCACAACTGGGTGTATCATATATCTGTGGAAATAATCTAATCAAAAGTGTCTGCCCTGAAATATTGAATAAGGATTAAAAGAAGTGGTTGCTTCCACAAGATTGGATCTGAATTAAAAAATAGCTTTTCTGTGGTACATAATAGCGTCACACCAACACAGGGAGTATGAAGTCTTAGGGCTAATAATGCTATTTACCTTATCAGATGAATAGTATTAGGAATAATTTCATCTATCTGGAGAGATACTGTTTCCTTTGCAAGAAAATCTGTTCAACTCTTCTTACTAATTTGGTGGGTATAAAATAGTAAATCACTAAAAAATATTTGTTTCAAAAATTAATGAAAAAGATGAATTTTTAAAATCGTATTTTATTGGCCATGCAAGATTCTTTTTTAAAAATGTCTTTCACTTAATTTTTAGCTCTAATTTCAGTGTTTTTAATACTTAAGTGATGATCCCATAATAGTTTTATATGTTTCAGATATCATCTCTTCAAAAATTGTGACACTATTTTTCCTTTATTATGCTCTTTTTTGATCAATGAATTATATACTCAATTTTCACAAGTGTTCCATGTTATTTGAAATGAATCAGTGTTCTACAAATGTTGTGATGTACATATCTACGTAAATGAAAATTACTCATTTTTTTGTTTAAATCTTCAATGGACATACTTTGTGTATGGTTTCTTTTTTCGAGTTCTCATCTGTTGATTACTGAGTGAGAAGTGTTGGTATCTTCATTATAATAGTTTATTCTTCAATTTCTCCTTGTATTTTTATTAATTTTGTGGTTGTCATTGTGATATTATGTTATTAGGGACATACAATGTACTTGCATTCTGGATTTAGTTGCCTAATAATTTGGAAGGAATTTCAGACCTATGTTCATGAGCTGTATTGGTTTTATAGTATTCCTTGTTAATAATTTTATCTATTAGGGTATGATGGTTTTGTGATATGAATTGGAAACTGTTCCTTCCATTTTTATTTTCTGAAAAAGATAATGGAGAATTAGTATTATTTCTTCCTTAAATGGTGGATAGAATTCACCAGTGGAATCATCTTGGCTTTGTGTTTTACTTTTTCGAAGGTTTATGAATTATTAATTATATTTCTTTAATGTACATAGAGATATTCACGTTATATGCTTGTTCTTTTTGGTAGTTTGTTTCTTTCTAGAAATTAGTTAAATTTCTGAGTTTTCAAATTCATGGGCATAAGAATTGTTCCTGTTTTCTGTTTCAATTTTCATGGACTCAGTAGTGGTGTTTGTTGTCTCATTCCTGATATTGTCAGTGCAACTTTTGTCTTTTATTTTGGTTTTTAAAATTCAAATTTGTCTTTTTTGTTGGTATACCTAGAGGTTTTTTATTTTTTTAATCTTTTCAAATACCAACTTTCGGTTTCACTAATTTTCTCTACTATTTTCTCATATTCAATTTTATTGACTTCTGCTCTACTTTCTTTTTTTTTTCTATGTGCTTTAGGATTCATTTGCTCTTCTTTCTCTAATTTATGAAGATGGCCATTTAGATATTGATTTTATATCTTCCTTCTTTTGTAATAATGCATTATTAAATCCCCATGAAAGCACTGATTTGGCTGCACTCCAAAGATTTTAATAATTTTTCATGTTCAAAATATTTAAATTTCCTACTGAGATTCTTCATTGACTCATGAACTATTTAGAAGGATGTTTAATTTCCAAACATTTGGTTATTATCCAGATACCTTTTGGTTATTGATTCCTAGTTTAATTCCATGTGAATTTGTTAAGGTTTATTTAATGGCCCAAAATGTGTTTTATTTTAGTGAATGTTTAATGGGAGCCTGAGAAGAATGTGTACTCCTCTACTGTTGGATAAAGACTTGAATGTATGCTAATTAGATTAAGTTAATTGACAGTACTGTTTAGGATATCTATATCCTCACTTCTTTTCTGTGTGCTTGATTTATCAATTACTAACTGAGAGGCTCTGGTATTTCTAAGAATAAAAATGTTTAAAACAATTTCTTGTTCACTTATTTCATTTTTTGTACTATTTATTTTGATGCTTTGTTGTTAGATGCATGCTTATTTAGGTTTTTATGTCTTACTGGAAAACTGTGCACTTAATTGTAGAATTTTCATGTACTGCTCTTGGAGAGCATCTGTGTCTTACAAATATTTCAGCTGTAATCAACTGTTATGATACAGGAACCATGATGGTGTGGTGGTAGGATGTAAGTAAATGCAAATATTCTATAATATTTTGAGTAGTCTCAGTCTTTTTATGGCTCTGGCCTTGAAAAGTGCTTCTGCATCATCCAGGAGAGTAGCTGGATCCCCTTTCCATTACTACCTTTCCTAGCTACAAATTTTCCAATCAATATTCTTAAATCATTGTTTCCCATTGGTTATTGTGCCCTTTCAGTGAGACAGGAAGAATGGCAGGGGCTGGAGTGGGAATAAATTCCCTTGCTCGACTTGGGCAAAGTTTCTGAACAATGCTCTGGTGAATGCTCCTCCTTTCAAAAAGGTTGTATATTACAATCTTAACTTTTCCCCATACTCTTGTTTGGACCAAGAAGGGATTTTTCAGAATCCTCACTCTGAGAACGTGGTAGGATTCCTGGAGAAAATCCCATGAAAGCGTGAGCAATCTATAAGCATATAGCCCTTCAGAGGCTCATACTTTCCTTATAGGCCATATAAGCCTCCTGCAATTTGTCCAGATTAGCATTCAAGTATTCTTAACAGTTTATGGCTGTAGGGGCTTCTACTTCAGGAAGCAGCTCTCTGGATGCACTTGTGTCTTCAGATTTTGGGATGGCAGTTTGCCCTAAAATCTCAGTTATGTGATGAGTTCAAGAAAAGCTGATTTTCTGTTTTCCAGTTTTTCTTTTTGTAAGGATGTGAGTGATGACTTACAAGCTTTTTACATGTCAAAGCTGGAATTGAAAGTTATATTAGCTAGAATTCTCTAGAGAAACAGAATCAGCAGAAAATATCCATAGATATAAAATTTATAAAAATGTCTCATGTAACCATAGGAATGTAGAGTCCAAAATCCATAGGGCAGGCTGTGAATTTGATGACTCCAATGAATGGTCTGGAGGAACTCCACAGAAGAGGCTTGCCAGCTGAAGCAGGAAGAGAAAAGTGTCTCTTCTGAATCCTCCTGATTAGATTAAACATCACTCATTGCAGAAGACACACCCCTTGGCTGATTACAAGTGCAATCAGCTGTGGATGCAGCTAAAATGATCATGATTTAATTCTATGAAATGTCCTCATAGTAACAAACAGGCCAACACTTGCCCGGCCAGACAAACGGGCATCACCACCTGGCCAATTTGACACATGAACCTGACCATGACAGTCCACCCCTTGTCATCTTGGCAACTATACACATCCCCTTTAACCATACTAAATCTCTAAATAGAAAACAATAAAAGAAACATTTTTTTCCCTCACCTGACAATACTCCTGTCAGCATACAAGTTGAAATGCATCAAATCTCCCCAGAATAGGGTGCAAGTCCTTGGGTAATATTCATTCTCAAACTTGATATTTTAAAACTTAAATACTATAACATGAACAAAACAGCATTACAGTCCTTATTTCTGTAACTGATCACATGGTCGTAGTTCATACTGATCACTATCTCCTTCCCACTACCCATTCCATGTTCCCTTTACCCTCAGCAAGCACTTCAACTGGCCGTGGTACTTTGCCTGGTGGAGTGACCCAAACATTTACTCCTGAATTTTCAGAGCCATTGGTAGTCCTAGCTGGATTGGGTTGTTGCAGTTTTCCACTGATTTTAATCATAGGGCATGGTAGTACTAAAAGATGCCCTAGGAGAATCTCCTTTATATTCCAGGAAAACTCTTCTTTACCTCCATTGTGTAGCTGCAATGTTATTTCCCTTTGTTAGTCAGGGTCAATCACCCCAGACAGTAAAGTAATCCCATTCTCGACTTGTTGATCCATGGTCATGAGTAGCCCAAAGTGATCAGGTGGCAGCCTTAGATTCCAATTTAATGAAATCGTTTCTCCTGGTGGAAGCACGCCTACTTCTGGAACTAAAACCTGCACACCAGCAGAGCTCAAGGTTGCAGGTAAAGGAAGCAAAAATTTTCCTAGTGGATCATTAGGGGTAATAGTGAGTGGTGCTGCTCCCATTTCTACCCCTTTGTTCCTGAATCCATGAATCTGGCTATCGGAGAAACAGCACCATTCAGTGGATGAAGATTCAGAGCATACACAGCTTCCTAGAGAACATTACTCCATTCCTGCAAGGTGTTGCCATCTAGTTGGCACCCTAATTGAGGTTTCAAAAGACTATTCCACTGTCTTATCAATCCAGCTGCTTCTGGATGATGGGGAACATGGTAAGACTAGTGAATTCCATGAGCATGTGCCCGTTCCTATACTTCCTTTACTGTGAAGTGTGTGTTCCTTGATCAGAAGCAATGTTATGTGGAATACCATGATGAAGGATAAGGCATTCTGTAAGTCCATGGATGGTAGTTTTGACAGAAGCATTGCATGCAGAGAAAGCAAACCCATATCCAGAGTATGTGTCTATTCCAATTAGAAAAAATTGCTGCCCCTTCCATGAAGGGAGTGGTCCAATGTAATCAACTTGCCACCATGTAGCTGGCTGGCCACCTAGGGGATTGTTGCCATATCAGGGGCTGAGTGTGGGTCTCTGATGCTGGCAGATTGAGCACTCAGCAGTGGCTGTAGCCAGGTAAGTCTTGGTGAGTGGAAGTCCATGTTGCTGAGTCCATGTGTAACCTCCATCCCTACCACCATGACCACTTTGTTCATGAGCCCATTGGGCAATGCCAGGAGTTGCTTGGGAAGGAGGTTGACTGGTATTCACAGAATGGGTCATCATATCCAATTGATTATTAAACCTTCCTCTGCTGAAATCACCCTCTGGTGTGCATTCACAGGGAACACAAATATCTTCATGTTCCTAGTCCACTCAGAAAGGTCTATCCACATACCTCTTCCTCACACCTCTTTGTCACCAATTTTCCAATTATGGTCTTTCCAAGTCCCTGACCATCCAACCAAACCATTAGCAACAGCCCATGAGTTGAGTCAGTATACAAATGCACATCTGGCCAGCTCTCCTTCAAAGCAAAATGAACAACCAGATGCACTGCTCAAAGTTCTGCCCACTGGCAGGATTTCTCCTCACCACTGTCCATCAGGGACATCGTGGAAAGAAGTTGTAATGCTGCAGCTGTCCACTTCCAGGTGGCACCTACATATCTTGCAGAACCATCTGTAAACCAGGCCTGAGTTTTCTCTTCCTCAGTTACTTCACCGTAAAGAACTCCCCAAGAGGCCATAGCTCTGGACTGGGAAAGAGAAGGTAATGTGGCAGGAGTGGAGACCATGGGCATTTGGGTCACTTCCTTATGTAACTTACTTGTACCTTTAGGACCTGCCCTGACCTTATCTCGTATATACCATTTCTATTTTATGATGGAGTACTGCTCTGCATGCCCAACTTTATGGCTTGGTGGGTCAGACAATACCCAGTTCATTATAGGCAACTCAAGTCTCATGGTAACTAGGTGGCCCATAGTTAATGTTCAGTCTCTACTAAGGTCCAGTAGCAGGCCAAAAGCTGTTTCTCTAAAAGAGAATAGTTATCTGCAGCAGATGATAAGGCTTTGCTCCAAAATCCTAAGGATCTTGTGATTATTCTATAGGGGCCTGCACCATTGGATATGCTGGATCATATGGTTCAAGTGGCAGAGCAGCTTGTACATCATCATGGACTTGTCGAAGAGACTCCTTTTGTTCAGGTCCCCACACAAAATTAGTAGCTTTTCTGGTCACTCGATAAATGGGCCAGAGTAGCACATCCAAATGAGGAATATGTTGTCACCAAAATCCAAAGAGACGAACTAGGCGTTGTGCCTCCTTTTTGGTCATAGCTGGGGCCAGATGCAGCAACTAATCCTTCACCCTAGATGGGATATCTCAACATGCCTCCACACCACTGGACACCTAGAAATTTCACTGAGTTGGAAAGCCGCTGTATTTTCGTTGGATTTATCTCCCATCCTCTGACATGCAAATGCCTTAACAATAAGTCTAGATTAGTTGCTATTTCTTGTTTACTAGGTCCAATCAACATGACATCATCAATATAATGGACCAGTGTGATGTCTTGTGGGAGGGAGAAACAGTCAATGTCCCTGCAGACAAGATTATGATTTAGAGCTGGAGAGTTGATATATCTCTGAGGTAGGACAATGAAAGTATATTGCTGATCTTGCCAGCTGAATGCAAACTGTTTCTGATGGTCCTTACTAATAGCTATTGAGAAAAAAGCATTTGCCAGATCAATAGCTGCATACCACGTACCAGGGGATGTATTAATTTGCTCAAGCATGATATCACGTCTGGAACAGCAGCTGCAATTGGAGTTACTACCTGGTTGAGCTTACGATAATCCACTGTCATTCTCCAAGACTCACCTGTTTTCTGCACAGGCAAAATAGGAGAGTTGAATGGGGATGTGGTGGGAATCACCACCCCTGCATCTTCCAAGTCCTTAAGAGTGGCAGTAATCTCTGTAATCCCTCCAGGAATCAGGTATTACTTCTGATTTACTATTTTGCTAGGTAGGGGCAGTTCTACTGGCTTCCAGTGGGCCTTTCCTACCATAATACCCCTCACTCCACGAGTTAGAGAGCCAGTGTGGGGATTCTGCCAGTTGCTCAGCATGTCTATTCCAATTATGCATTCTGGAACTGGGGAAGTAACTACAGAATGGGTCCAGAGGCTCACTGGACCCACTGTGAGATGGATCTGAGCTAAAATTCCAATGACCTGACTTCCATAAGTCCCCACTCTGACTGGTAGACCAGAGGATGTTTTGGGTCCCTTGGAATTAATGTCACTTCTGAATCAGTGTCTAATAATCCCCAAAATATCCGATCATTTCCTTTTCCCTAATGCACAGTTATCCTGGTAAAAGGCTGTCAGTCTCCTTGGGGGGAAGACTTGGAGGAAGATTAACAGTATAAATTTGTGGCAGTGTAACAGGTTTCTCCCCCAAAGGGACCTGGCCTCCCCCTCATTCAAGTGGCTCTGGGTCTGTAAACTGCTTCAAGTCTGGAAATTGATTAAGGGGCCATGACTCTGTCTTTTTCTAATTCAAGTTAGATTTCTACTCACTTGACCTAGAGCTCTTGTTTATACAGCTCAAACAAGAATTTAGTAGACTGCCTACCTATTATACTTCTAGGTACCCCATGATCTACCAGCCAACACCACAAGTCTCTGCAAGTCAGATTATTTTGACTCCTGCTTTGAGTCTGCTGTCTATTATGATAGCCACGTCCACCTTTTCTTTGGCAATTCAGAGCTCCCACCTGGATTCTGCCTATACAAAAGGTCATCCCCATTGTGTTTAAGGATCCCAGCTCAGTGACAGTTGTTCCCACAGTAATGTCTGACCAACAGAAAAGTGCAACTGCAAAGCACTTCAGTGATGATGGTGCTAGTCTCACAAATTTATTTCTCACAGTTCTGGTAAAAGGTGCATCCTCCAGTCATTCCCCTGTTGTAAGTGCAAGCTTTCCATGATAAATCCACTCTAACATTTCAATCTCTCTAAGCCTCGGATCAGAGGGCAGTTCTGGCATTTCAACCTCAGGTAATGTTGGCCACCTTTTGATCCATGTTTCAGCCAATCATACAAGCAAACTCTTAATGCCTTTTCTAACCCCTTGAGCTATAACATTGAATGCAGAATCTCTGCTTAGTGGGCCCTTATCAATAAATTCAGCCTGATCCAGCTTTATATTCCTCCCACCATTATCCCACACCCTTAAAATCCATTGCCACATATATATGATTTCTATCTATATAAATTGAAAAACTCACACTGTTCTTTTGGAGTATAACATACCTCCTCATGGGTGATACTTTGAACCTCGCCTTCAGGACCTATTGGGACTTTAGTCTAGCTATAGGTCTGGAAGAAATGAGGGGTGGTGGTATGCGACATGAAAGGAATTAGAAATATCTTCCAAGCCACTTACTGCAGGGTGTTCATTTGCAGTTTCATCTGGTGAAACAGGATTAATCACTCTAGGGCTAATCCCCTCAGGTGGAGGTTGAGTGGCCAATACCCCAGGGCAGGTTGGAGGTGGGGTGGTTATGTCCTCAGGGAAGACTATTACAGGTTTATCTAGAGAAGACTCAGCATGTCCTAGGGTTTCAACATCTCCACCAACATCATTATCAATCCATATGTCACCATCCCATTTTTTCAGGGTCCCACTCCTTTCCAATCAATGCCCTCCCTTTAACAGCAGACACCATGCAAGATTGAGATTTCAGTTTATGTTGTAAAGTTGCTCTTCTAACAATAAGATTCTGAGTATGATTTTCAGAGATCTCAAATTTATGGCTACAGGAAATAAGATTTCCCTTCAGGACACTCATAGAAACATTTACATCTGTCAGACAGCATGCAAGCTTCTCATGTGGAGCCTTAAGCCCATACCTTTCAGTCATTAATGTATGCAGTGTATATAACAACAACCAACCAACATCTCTATATCTCTTATTCCCACAAAACTCTGCAAAGGTGTGAAACACTTTATCCCCCAGAGCCTGGCTTCCTACAAGTGAAGCATTAGAAGAATTGAATGGTGATGTTTTGACTATCTCTTATGCCAACTCCTCCCATGGATTGGCAGCATCATTCTGATTATGGGAATCAGAGTCCGTAGTGCCTTTGACTCCTGTCAGAGTAGAAAACCAATTGTAAAAATCCATTTTTAAGATTCTGTTTCTTAAAAAACACCCCACTTCTGGTACCAAGCTCTATTAGCTAGGGTTCTCTAGAGAAACAGAATCAGCAGGAAATATCCATAGATATAAATTTATAAAAGTGTCTCATGTAACCATGGGAACATAGAGTCCAAAATCTGTAAGGCATGCTGTGAAGCTGACAACTCTGATGAATGGTGTGAACAAACACCTCAGGAGAGGTTCACCAGCCAAAGGAGGAAGAGAAGAGTGTCTCTTCTGAATCCTCCTTAAAAGCCTTCCAGTGATTAGATCAAATTTCACTCATTGCAGAAGACACTCCCCTTGGATGATTATAAATGCAATCAGAGGTGGATACTGATTTATCGTGATCATGCTTTAATTCTATGAAATGTCCTCATGGTTACAGACAGGCCAGCACTTGCCCAACCAAACAGGCATCATCACCTGTTCAAGTTGACACATGAACCTGACCGTGACAGAAGTTGAATCCCTTTTGAGTAGTTTAACTCCATACTCAGCTCTAGAAGAAATAATTTTGCCAGTTTATCAAATATTGTAACTTTTGTGTAGATTTCTACATGTGATGAAGGTTGAGTAAATGCTGTAGTAATGTTGGAAATATTGAGGCTAAACATTGAGTTCCTTTCTTCAGAGACCATGAATGAATTACCTATTCCAGAGAGAAGTTGAAGGGTTGAAAAACCCTAATGCTGCCCTATTATGGTAAACAATCTGCCCTATTCTCAATCTGAGCTGAGACTGAGCAGAATAAGGAAATGTATTGCGTGGATTTAGAATGCCATTATTTTTGTACTTTAATTTACTAGGGCAAGAAGTTTCACCTTTAAGTTCTTTTCACTTTAACATAAAATAGATTTTAATTGTAGAATTTTACTTGGTTCCTCAAAATTTTATATTGAATGGAATTTAATGTTCAAGTGTGGGCATCTTATTGGCATTTAGTTTGAAGCATAACTTTATCTTCTCATTTGATTAAATTGCAGAACTTCTGAGATTGATAGAAAATGTAAAAGAACATAAATTAAGATTGGAAATAGGATAGGAAATAAGGTTTCACCTTTAAGAATATTGTAGCCTTGGAATTTTTTTAACCAATGATAATTCTGTTCCATCTTAGATTCTCTGAAGGCACAATACGTAATGTCTCTTCATGGGTGTGGGTGAATGCACAAAGAAGCAATGATTGGTATGGGGAGTGGTATAGTACAGGTGGGAACAGGAATGCTTAATATACTATGGACCTCTTTATCTAAAAGAGAAAGACACATCATTCTGGTTAAACATAGGCTTCATGGTTTAGCACAATGGGTTAGGAAAACAAATAGCTAGAGAATATTGGAGAACTCACTTGTACCATGGTTTCCATGTGGAGAAGCATCCTGTATCACAGTACTTTCCTGTGTCCTGAATCTCCATATCATAGATCAGTGCAGCACAAGCTCTGCCCACTGTGGCAATCTACTGTAATCTAGTGCTGTGTATAACAGAATTGTCAAGATTCCTGAGCGCAGCATTGGATTGCTCGCATTTCTGCTGCCCTAATACACATTTTTCAATTCTTTTTCAGTAATAAAGCAGATTTTTCTTTACTTGCTGTCTCTCTCTCTACATCCCAATTGGTTCAAAGTATGGCAGGAAAAAGAGAAATCTAATCACTATCCTCCGAAAAGAATGAAGACATGTCTGCACGATGGCTTGTATTCAGGTATTTGTAAGAGCATTACATAAACTAATCAAAAAATAGAAATCTAGATGACCATTAAAGTGTGCCAGATAAACAAAATATGGTTTATCCATGTAACGGAATACCACTCAGCAATAAAAATAACCTAACGTGACACATGTAACAGCACGGATGTATTTCAAAAACATCATGCTCAGTAAAAGACACCAAACACAAAAAACTACTACTATATGAGTCCATTTGAATCAAATTCTAGAAAAGACAAAAAAATTGTGACCAAAAACAGATCAGTCATTGCAAGGCACAGGGTGAGGGTGGAGAAAGACTACAAAGAGGATCCAGAGATTCTCTGAGATAACAGACGTATTCTATACTGGGATTGTAGTCATAATTTTAAGCCTGTATATATTTATTAAAACCCATTTAACTGTGCATTTAAAATAGATGAATTTATTGTATATAAGTTATACCTCAATAAAGCTACTTTTCAATAAAACTTTTAAAACATCCCAGTTTATAAGACTTTGTGAAATATTAGGATGCTGACTATTATAATACCAAAGACATAGTAATAATAAAAATATAATAGAAAGGTATACATTAGTGTCGCTATGCTTTACAGATAACTTTGGGGCACTGGCCCAAAACTAAAACTAATGAGAAGAAGAACAGTCAGTTGTCCTTACTTTTGGGGAGTGGAGAAAGGGGCTTTTTTTTTTTTTTTTTACATGGGCAGGTTCAGGCACCGGGAATTGAACCCGGGTTCACTGGCATGGCAGGCAAGCATTCTTGCCTGCTGAGCCACTGTGGCCCACCCAGAACAGGGCTCTTTTGTTCACTATAGAAGGCATTTAATAATACAGAAATATACAATTCTTGTTTCATAAATATTTATTTTCTCTTTGTTTATGAAATACCAACATTTATTAAAGTTACTGTGCCTTTTTATTAAAACAGAATAGAATTTTAATTTAATAAATTTAATTGATTATATAAATTTGTTTAATTCTTGTTTTCAGATCAAAATTTATTTCCAACACTGTATTATTATATAAAGATATAATTTATAATGCTTCATAGCATGCATCTCCATGAGTACATGCTGCTTGTGAGAATATTTTGCCAAATGTAGCCTTCTTCTCAAACGATAATTATATTTTCTTTACTTAAGATTAATGATATTGATACTAATATGCTCACAGACTTTGATTATGTGAGGATGCACTGCTGCTCCTTACACTGTGTATTCTCTGCATGAAATCACATAATTCCAACCCAGTTATCCTGTTCTGATTGCATGATGCTGAAATTTGAACAAGAGAGTCATGGTTAACTGTAACTGCACTTTCCCACTAAAATCAATTTTGCTTCTGATTTTCAGACATAATTAGAAACTTGGATTGTGTTAAGGTAGGGACTAGCTTGGAAGCCATTAAAAAACCTAGAAAAGCCAGACATATTTAAGAGAAATAATTGAATTTTAAAACTGACCATACAGACTCTATTACTGCCTCTGAATTCACTCATGTCTCTTACAGAAACTATTGTATCTGTGGAATACATTCCTGTTTCTTTAGGAAAGTATTTTATGGAGTTGTGATAAATATGAAAAAAAAATACTTCACCTGGATACTATGCTGCAGATAAAACAAAAAGTGGGCTTAAAGATGACTTTTAATTTAAGTGGTGCTGATTATTCTCTTTCTTAACAGTGTCTGGGCTTTTTGCCACAGTATTTCCCACTGTGGTAGTAACATAACTAATTAAATAATTGTTCATTAATGATCTCTGTGTGAATGATAACCTTTTGCTAGTTTTATTTATCTGCTTTGTATTGATTGCGTCATGACATAATCATTGCAATTATTTTGTTCCTCAATGATATTTTCTATCTTTCCACAAATATAGACATTAATTATAGCTACTGGGATTAAAACAACTTTAAAATAATTGTCCACAAATAGATATGACCCAAGTCCTTGAAAAAATAGTTTCAAGTAACTGTAATGAATTTCAAATTGCCTTTAAATTTTTCATATTTGATTTGTAGCTGAACTTTTAAAAATGTATCCAACACAGTCTAGAGACGTGGAAACATACCTCAAAAATTCAAAGATTAAACCTAAGATAGTCAGAATGTATGTTTTGCAAGGTTGTTTCACCTGATAAGAGGTTCCTTATTTTTTGAAACTTTAACATAAAATGAGGATATCAGTATAGTTAGCATGTAACATAATTAGTTCTAAATGATTGATTCTATCAACAGCAAGTATTGAATCTTTTCACATCTGGCTGTTCGAGTAACAATCATTTACTTGTTTTTTGTTTTCCAAGGTGAAAGGCTCTTGATAATATAATAGAAAAATATTATAGTTACATATTTTTTCCTGTAAATTGGCATTTTGCTACATAAGTGAGCCTGAAACAATGGGCAGCTTGATGATATATTAAATTTCCATAGAGTAGATTGACACATATATATGCATCACATATTTTGGTGCCAACCAGAGGGGGATTTCTCAATGTTCCAGTTCTTTTCTTTTCCATCCATCTCTATCACTGCTATTTATAACCAATGAAAATAACTCAATGAGAATGGGAAAAAAATTATAGAGTGATTATAATTTGATTTAAATAAACTTGGTGGAGACGTGTTCATTGCAGCATCATTTCTGTTAACAACTACTGTGTCATCATTCAGGTAATGGATAAATATTATTAAATGGTGTGTTATGATGGCTTAGGTATTGCACAGTAAGAGAAACACATCTAAATATACAATATTGAGTAAACGTTGAAAGAAATTATTACAAATATATACATAGGCTTTTATAAGTTAATAATTGAATAAAAATAACATTATATATTATTTTCTAAGGATAAATGTCATCTGAGGAAGCCTGTAAAATACATCATAGTAAATGTTTACATAGGAAAAAGGATGGTTGTTTGACTGTGGAATGAAGGGGAAGCAATAATACAATACAAATAATTGATAGCTTTGTCTGCAGAGGATATCTGTCTGCTCTGAATTAAGGAGCACAAGGTGACACAATACTGCATGTCTGAGTTAAAAGAAAATAGAAAGCATAAAAATAAAGCATTAAGAAGCTGAAAACTTGAAGGCTGACTCAAGACCCTACCTTCCTTATCCCAACTCCTCAGGGGTCCCACCTGTATAAATAGCCTGGAGGGAAGTTCAGGTGCACCTGAAGTCAGGATGTGTAGAGAAAAGTGAATAGAGAGTACATGTAGGGCATTACTCTGTAAAAAAGAGGGAGAGAGAGCAAATTAATGGCCCAGTGGCAGGAGAATGCTTATTGGTTATGGGTTCCTTAAGCAATAATTACCTATTCCTTGCTAGCCCTGACAGACTGGCTCAAATGGATCTTTTTGGTACAATAAGGCCCTGCCTAAAATCCCTCCGTCTCTGTGGTACCTAAGAGTGTTGCCCATGTCCGGATAAAAAGATTGAAGTGGTGGGCTGCAGTGACGTCATACAGTGTGTCTCGGTAGGTGCCATTTGACCATTCCATTGGAGAACTCAGCGAGCTGCTTTTTACATGCAGGGCAAGTTCTGGGATGGTGAGCCTATGACGAGTGGTTTGGTTCAGTTCTTCAGGCTGCCGACAAACTGGACAGGCATGTATGGCCCCAGTACGTACACAAGGGTTATTATTCTGTTCCTACTGAACAGGACTGGCGACCCACATTGGGAGCATGGGCCACCTCTGCATGGCACCAGTGAGGAGGTCGGGGAGGTGTCAGTGCCCCAAAAGAAGGTGTTTTTTTTTTGTTTGGTTGTTTTTTTTGCATTGGCAGGCACCGGGAATCGAACCCGGGTGTCCAGTATGGCAGGCGAGAACTTTGCCGGCTGAGCCACCGTGGCCTGCCTTTTTTCTTTCAAACTTTTGCAAATTGCCTATTTCTTGATTTGGTACTTCCTTTATAACTGAAATTCTTTAGCTGTTTTCTCAAGTTTTGAGAAAGATAATTCTGCCAGCTCTTATTCGTTGCTCCAAGTTTTGGGTGGAGTATAGAGGCCTGCATTTTCACGACTGGACTTCTGATGATAATATTTTTAGAGAAAAATCCCTTGTGAAAAATAGGTGGTTGATATTCTAGGACTGGCCATGTGGCTAGTGAGAGGAATTGGTTCTAAAATTAAGCCTCTAACTTTGCATTTACTGAAACTCCACTTTGCTTCAAAGTATGCTCCTTTTAAATAATTCATTTGTGTTAAGGCAGCTTGTAGATGAAAGAATTTATTATATTTGTATATGATTAAAAATGTGGTATATATTCCGAAACATTTTGGAAGTTGCTGTTGATAAAAAAATGCAAACAACTAATATTTGCATGCGAAATAATCTGAAGTGGAATTTTCTAAAACAAACTGTAAGGGCTTAAGGAAAAATAAGTATTTTCTTTCATTAAAAATTAAATACATTAGAAGACATAACCATTCCTTCAAATCCCCATAGCTTACCTTTAAGAGCTCTGTGAACATCAATCATTTGTTTTAATTGTGCTTCTGTTTCTATTTATTGCCACTTTCATTAGTCAAACAGTAGACAGTGATAGCAGCTACTCTGGTATCAACAATATTGAGCTTTGTAAGGCAAAGTCGTTATGCATCATTTGCTGGAGACTATGGGAAACTATTGCTAAATTCTTGGTTCCCTGGAAATCAGTCTATTGTCCTAGGGACTAACTCCTGATGAAAATCATTTTTGACGAACAATGAATCTTGGAGAGCAGGGATGATATTTATGAATTTTTAAACATGTGGCTGTCTTTAAAAATTGTAGATTAAAATGCATTCTTCCAGTGCCTAGTGCAAAAAAATGAGATGCTTAGGGGAGATCACATGATTTAGAAATCTATAACATTCATAAGGTTTATTATTTTAAAGTCTATCTTTACCACAAACTTTCTGATTATATGTAGGAATTTTGAGTATCTACATCTAACATTATACTCTTTACTAGTGTTGTTACATTGTTTTCTATATAAATAAAGTTATCTTAATAGTATTGACTGTTACCATAGTATTTCAAATGGTTTATTTTATACTATTTAGGACTGACTAATATGTGGTAGAACCATAACTCGGAAGTGTGAACAGTGATCTGTGCCCTCCGTTTGTCAGGGGACTCTAAACACCTGTATAATTAAATAAAGGATTAAGAAAGTGGTGATTAAAACTACACGTAAATATATTTTCACCAAATTGCACCTTTTATTTAGGATTCGTTTTTTATCTTCATATGTTTCTCAGAATATGTGTCATAAGAATTAAATAAGATAACTGTAACCCAATTTCCTTATACTTCTCAGTTTTTGGATGATGTTATATTATTAGCAATTCAAATTTTGCTCCTTTTAATTTCCTTTTGTCTACTATCCTCTATAAACTATCTTGAAAGTATTTCTGAGATCCAAGGGCTATCCATGCATACTTATGAACAGTTCTGACCCATTAGCAGTTGTCACTGTTCCATTTCTGGAGGAACTGTCCATCATCTCCCACTGGCTTTCAGGATCCTTGCCAATTACCTGTTACTATTCAACCAGGCACTGACACTGATATATCAGACTTCCCAGCATCTGGGGTTGCAACAGAACTTCAATAAGTGGGAAGAATGCAAATTTCCATACTGTGGCTTATACTTCTTCCCTAAGGATCCTTAAAAGGCTACTTGAACCCTTGCCTAACATCCTTATTCTTCTAATTTTAGTCTCTTTCTCCACTGGGCTACATGGGTAACTAGAACAGATTGTTTCCATGACTTTCTGTTGCTGGTTCTCTTCTCCAAACCAGACTTCCAGGCACTGAACTTTCTTCCTTCTTTTATCTCAAAGCAAAAGGATACATGAAAATGTACCCCACGCTGGAGAATTTATAACATTGCCAGGTACCTTTGAAATGATTTGGGTAAAGAGAAGAATGTCCACCATGCCGTGTTTGTAAAGCATCAACCACAATGCATCAAACATTAATTCTAATTCTTCCAACCTACCCACCCCCTTCTCTCTCCTCCTTGTTTCACTGATTCTGTAATATAAAATCACTGCTAATGATGAAAGGCCATAGTGATGTGATTATCCTCTAACTCCGCATTTCTAATCAAATTCGTCTGTTGCCTTTGCTAATACTTCCTCAGATGGACCATGTCTAATTAATATTTCCTATCCTTCTCTGTGAAAGCAGTTTTTTAAAATTTTTTAAAAAATATTTTTATTGGGAAATCTTCACACGCATATAGTCTGTACAAGGTGTACAATCACTGGCCCCCAATATGACATAGCTGTATATTCATCACCATGATCTATTTTTTATTAATTTTTAAATTTTTTTGTAAAATACCAAAAAATACCAAACAAACGCAAACATTCATAACTTTTGATCATTCCATTCTACATATATAATCAGTAATTCACAATATCATCACATAGTTGCATATTCATCATCATGATCATTTCTTGGAACATTTGCATCTATTCAGAAAAAGAAATAAAAAGAAAACAGAAAAAAAATTCATACATACCATACCCCCCACCCCTCCCCATCACCAATCACCAGCATATCACTCTAAATTTATTTTAACATTTGTTCCCCCTACTATTCATCTTTATTCCATATGTATTACTCGTCTGTTATTCCATATGTTTTACTCATCTGTTGATAAGGTAGATAAGCATCAGACACAAGGTTTTCACAATCACAGTCACATTGTGAAAGCTATATCATTATACAGTCATCTTCAAGAAACATGGCTATTGAAACAGCTCCACATTTTCAGGTAGTTCCCTCCAGTCTCTCCACTACATCTTGACTAACAAAGAGGTATCTATTAAGTGTGTAAGAATAACCTCCAGGATAACCTCTCGACTCTGTTTGGAATCTCTCAGTCATTGACTTTATTTTGTCTCATTTCATTCTTCCCCCTTTTGGTCGGGAAGGTTTTCTCAATCCTCTGATGCTGAGTCTCAGTTCATTCCAGGATTTCTGTCCCACATTGCCAGGAAGGTCCACACCCCCGGGAGTCATGTCCCATGTAGACAAGGGTAGGGTGGTGAGATTGCTTGTTGTGTTGGCTGGAGAGAAAGGCCACATCTGAACAGCAAAAGAGGTTCTCTTGGTGATGACTCTTAGGCCTAATTTTAAGTAGACTTGACCTATCCTTTGTGGGGTTAAGTTCCATATGAACAAACCCCAAGTTTGGGGGCTCAGCCTATAGCTTCGATTGTCCACACTGCTTGTGAGAATACCAGGAATTCAACTTGGGGAAGTTGGATTTTCCCTCTTTCTCATCATTCCCCAAAGGGGATTTTGCAAATACTATTTTATTCACTGTTCAAATCACTCTGGGATTTATTGGGGCATCACTCTAGACAAACCGACAAAATCTCATGCCTACTCAAGGTTCCATGTACTTATGGTGTTCAGTTAAGCTGTCTGCATAGTTATATTAGGAAATGCACTAGTCAAAATATAAATTTTGTACCAAATAAACATTTTTGTGGAAAGCACAGTTTTATAACCAAGAAAATGTATATATTTCCAACTCCTAGAAATCATGCCAATTAGCAGGCTCTTGCAGCAGTCCAGGTGAGAAAAAATGGTACCTTGGCCTAAGAGAATAGTGGTGGAATGGTGAGAACTGCTTGTTTTGAGGATTAATTCTAAAAGTAGATTATAATATCTCTTTATTAATATATACTGTATTTTCAATGGTTCTTTATTCATAAACGGTGTGAATTTACGAAATTTACGGTACACTGCCGATTAAATCTTCAATGAAAAATAAAATATGGAGAACATTTTACAAAAGCATGTCTTTAATTTTATCACAATAGATATTGCACACTGATTACTCATGTACACTATAAAATATTTACTCCACTAATCAAATACGACAACAATATTGCAAATGACACTTAAGTCTCCAGATAAGAACCTCTTAGTCCAGTGTTTCTGTGTGGAATTCCCCAAGCACAGACATGCCCTGGGGTGCAAGATAAACAACGGCTCCAAGAGGTACATTCTGTGCTTCTTGTTCTGCAGTGTCCCCAGATAGAACCTGGTGGAGCCGGCGGGAGCACTTGGGCTGGACAGCGCCTTCATCAGCCAAGTTGAAGACATCAGAGATGACAGCAGAGCTACTTTGATGGGAAAGCAGTTTTGTGAGATGGGGGGAAAGGAAGAACTGTAAGAATATGGTATTTTGAGATGCCCATTATATGTTGTGATTTACGAAATATAATTTACAAGTCCCTTAATCAGACTTCTTTCCCACTGCAGAAACCAGTCCTCATTGCATTTCTCATGCATGGACACAGCATTTTAACTAGATGCACCATAAACCATTGCTCCATTCTGGAAGCTAGATGCCCCAGAGTCCCAGAATTATCCTGTAATGAACATTCTCCCACTCCCTGTGCTTGCTCACTGCTTTATATTACGTTTTTATGTTTTTCTCGTCAAATTCCTCTCTATATTTCCTAATATAACTTAAGAGCATATTGTAAATCTCAGATGATATTTGCTAAATAAATAATTGAGAAAGTTTCCATATTTACGTTCTGACTCATTAAAATTATTTTTAAATTTCCATGTATTTGAAATGTATTTAGCTTGTGTTACTTTTCTCTCTTTCTCAACATAATGTATGAACTTGGTATGTATTTTGCCTTTTATGTTTATGGATGAAATCATTTTAATAATTGATTCATATGCCCTTGTAAGTGAAGTATATGCTCCTGTGCCTATTAATGTTCTTCACATGTTTTCTGAATTTACTACATTTGTTCTATTATTCAGTAACATAATCTTTATAAATTCTTTGCTTCCATAGACTATATTCTGGTTAACTTTGAAGTCTTCAATTTTAATGATATTTATCATTCTACTTGCTTTTTTTTGGTCTTTTTCTATCATATATCCTTCCAGTTTGTGTTTGAACAGTAATATATTTTAGATAGTTAAAATTATTATTCTTTTCAGCTTTAAAATGACAGAATAATAGTGCCCAGGAATTTAAAATATTTTTTCTTATTTTTCATTTTGGTCTCTGAAATTTTATATCAGGTATGATCCATTGATTTAAAGCATAAACCAAAGGGAACAAATCAAAGATTTCCTACAGTTTCTGTGTTATGATTCTTTGGGTAACTGAAGGATCCTAAGGGATGGAATACTTTTCTATGGAAAGTACAATTTTGGTATGCTCTGCAACCCAGAAAGATGTAACTTTGTACCATGGATGAATTAGAGAAGGCAAGAGTTGGGGAGAGAGGGCTGTGAACCAATATAAAAAGGTCACAGTATAAATTTCAAATTAAAATTGTGACTAGATGAAAATTTTGCAGGTAAAACCTCTGTTTCCATGCTATTATACAATTTCACTATCCACTATTAATGAATTTGAAATCCAAACACTCCTCTGGTCAAATAAAAACTGAAAAAAGCAAAGTTATCTGGAACCCTAAATTTGGCTTAATGCTCTGCATTGCCTATGTTGTGTTTTGTCCAGATATTATCTGAAGCCAAAGGATAGGTTGCTTAAATCCAAGTGATATTGAGTCACTCTCAGTTTGACTATTAGAGTTGGTAGCATGAGGCTTCATTGAGGAAGGCAGCATTCAGCAGATGCACTAAAGACAAATGTTATTCATAAGGAGTGGTGAGTACTGATTAGATCTATTCTAGAATGCCCTTCAATTGGAATTGGTCTTATGGTTTTCTTGTGTTTAGAATGGAGCTATGGGATTTTGCAGGACAACAGAAGTGAAGCGCCATTTTCATCACATTAAATCAAAGGGACATACTATCAAACTGATTGATGGCTGTTGAGAATGACCTTGATCATTTTACTGAGGTAATGTGTCAAATTTCTCCACTGTAAAGTCTGTAATTTTCCATTCTGTGTTCCTTGAAAGGAAGCCACTATGCTCAGACCACACTTAAAGTGTGGAGTATTATGCTCCATCTCCTTGCGGACAGAATATCTGCATAATTTATTTGAATTTTTCTGCATGAGAGATTTGTCTATCTCCTCCTTCACAATTATTTATTTATTTAATCATTTATTTGTATCTTCATGGACTGTTAGAGATTTATATTCTACTTTGGATTATGATTCAGTGCATTTTGTACTTAGTGTAAAAACCCAATACTATTTAATTTTGTCACTTAAATTGTTACGGCAATTGATCTCTTCTATTAGCTTTTGTGTCCCTTTGACACAAAAAAATCCCTCATGATTGTGGGATTTTTTTTCTTTGAGGCATTTCTTACTTTTTTGCACTACAACATGCTCTAGGCTCACCTTGTAAATTTCCAACCCTTGACCTTAAATCAGACATTTGTCAAGGAGCCCTGGTTCCTTTTATTGAAGCATGGTCTAGAATCAAAGATTTGAACTATGAAGGCACTTGTTGACACTGTAATGTTATTGCTTCTAGGCTTACTTAATCTTTTTTTAGGTGCATGGTCCAGGAAATGAATTAATTAGTTTTTGAATGTTAAATCAACCTTGAATTTTTGGGACAAATCTCATTTGGTAATGGTGTATGATCCTTTTTATAGATATCACTAAATTTGATTTAGTAATATTTTGTTTAGATTGTGTTCATGTTCATGAGGGAATACTGGTCTGTAGTTTACTTTTTCCTTTCCTACAATATTTGCCTGGTTTTTTTAACAGCTGGAAAGTATTCACTTATCTTCAATTTTTTTCAAAGAATTGTATAGAATTGAGTATTGTTTCATCAGCAAATTTTTTATAGCATTCAGCAGTAAAGCTCTGGACTTGGGAAGGAATTCTCTAAAAATTTAATTTATTTCATAGATAAAGGTCTATTCAGGTCATCTTTTTCTTTTGTGTGAACATGGATAGCTTATGTCCTACAAATAATTTTTCCATTTCATATGTTATTAACTTTATAGGCAAAAATTTGCTCTTAAAGCTTCCTTATAACTCTTTTAATATCTAAATAATGTGTAGAATATCACTTCTTTCATCCTTGCATTGGTAATTATGTCTTCTTTCCTTTTTCACTGATTCTTTTGGTTATTTTTTTTTTCAAGTTAGTTGATCTCAAAAATCCAGTTTGCAAAAAAAAAACCCAGTTTTTGCCTTCATTGGTTTTTATCTATTGTTTTTTTGTGTTTTATTTCAGTGATTTCCACATCAACTTCATAATTTCTTTTCATCTTATTTCTTTATATATAATTTGCCTCTTCTGTTCTAGTTTTTAAGGTGAAAGTTGAAGTCATTGATTTGAGACCCTTCTTTATTTCCACAATAAACCATATGTGCTATAAATTTCTACTTAATATTGTCTTAGTGACATTTCAGAGGTTCTGATATGTTATGTCTCAATATTCATCCAGTTCAAACAATTTCCGATTTTCCTTTTGATTACTTCTTGGCCCACATGCTATTTAGAAGTGTGTTATTTGTTTTTAAATAGCTGGAATTTTGCCAATATTTTTCTGTTAAAGAAGTTTAATCCCACTTTGTCCAGAGAACATACATAGTAGGACATGAATCCTTTTAAACTGATGATACTTGTTTAATTTCCCAGAATGTGGTCAATTTTGATCATTCTGTGGGCATATAGATAGAAATCTATTCTGCTTTCTTGGGTGGAATGTGCTACAAGAGCCCATTGGATCAAGTTGGTGGTTCTTCCTCTTAGTAAAACTGTACATTATTTCAAAAGCCTAACAGGCCTATATAATTTTCTTCTTTACTTTTTTGAGTTCAACATTTATGACTCCTTCTCTTGTGCATTTAGCCATTGAGCTGTAAACACTCTAGCCTCCTTTACCATATATTTCAGCCACACAGGTCTCTTTGTTATTCCTCAAACAGGCCAAACAACTTCCAGCACCTAGATCTTTTCATTTTCTATTTCCTCATCTGAAATGCTTTTTCCTTAGGGCATTACCAAATCCAGTATCTGAATCATGACTCTGATTTGATATCATATAAACGTCTTTCCCAGTACTCTAGTTTCTCTTCAAATCGTATAAATCTTTTGCTTTTTACTAAAGATTTCCGTGGAGAGAACTGGTTATGAGTCACTACTCAATTTTTTGAAGGTTTTTACCAAGGCCCCATGTATGGGTTAAAAAATAACAGTGACTGTATTTAAGATCCTTTGTGATTACTCACAGTGAGAGCTGTTGTAGACTTTCTCTGCTAAAAACCATCAAGTTAAAATAAACAACGTAGATATGTAAGGGAAAAAAAGTCTTTCCCAATTAATCTAATTAATGTGATGAGCTCAAGTGATCCTTTTTCTAAAAACCCCATGGTTTGTGGTACATCTTATATATTATCTTTTTTGTTGTTATTACATGCTCCTAGCCACTAGAATATAACTACCATTAGGGAAGAGAATTTATTTGTTTTGATCCCACTGCCAAAACAGGGCTTGGCAAAGAGCATTACTATATGAAAATATGGGTATTTAATTATGGGTTTAAAATAATGTTCCTAGAAGGAGTGTGGAAAATTCCAATTAGATTGAATGCCAATTTTTCAACAGAAATCATGGAGGGAATAATGCAGTGGGCTGAAATACCGAAATACCTAAAGTTTGAAAGAAACCAACTCAATTTTATAACCTAAAGTTTGAAAGAAAGCAACAAGAATTTTATAACCAGTTAGAGCTTCTGTCAAAAATGAGGAAGAGATTAAGAAATTCTCAGATAAACAAAAGCTGAGGGAGTTCATTACCACTAGAACTATGCTACAAGCAATGCTAAAGGGAATTCTTCAGACTCAAAGGAAAGGATATTAGACAGTGGTTCAAAGAAGCATGAAGAAATAAAGGCCTACAGTAAAGGTAACCATTTCGGGTAATTATAAATGCTTGTATAACTGCACTGTATTGTTTGGTATCAAACTTTTAATTTCCTACAGATACTAAAATGAAAATGCATAAAAAGTAATGATAACTAAATGACTTGGATGCACAGTTTACAAAGATATAAGTAAAACAAGTATGTAAAAAGGTGTGGGGACAGAGAGGTATAGGAAAGTATATGTGCATGCTATTGAAGTTAAGTTGGTAGAAAAATTAAATATGAGTGTTATTTATTTAGAATGTTAAATTCTAATGTCATGGTAATACTTACAAGGAAAGCAAATGAAAAAATATATCCAGATAGAAATAAGAAGGTGCTCAATATGGTACAAAACAAAACAAAAAATCAAATATATATAAAAGGCATGAATAGAAGAAGTAAGGGACAAGAATGAATAAGGCTTACAAAGGCAAAATAGCAAGATGACAGTAGAAAGTCCTGCATTATCAATAGTGACTTTAAATATGAGTGAATTAAACTCTCTAGTCAAAAGACTAAGATTTTCAAAATGGATAAAAAAAGCATGACCTTTCTCTATGTTGTCTGCAAGAGACTCACATGAAATTCAAAGATAAAAATAAGTAGAGAGTAAAAGAATGGAAAACTGCATCATGCAAATAGTAACGAAAAGAGAGCTGGGATAGCTATACTATTATCAGATAAACAGACTTCAAGTCAAAAACAGTTATGAGGGACAAAGATGGTCATTATAATATGGATAAAGGGAAAATTCAAAAAGCAGATGCAACAATTATAAATATATATTCAACTGATAGCAGAGCTACAAAATATATGAACCAACTACTGACATATTTGTAAGGAGAAATTGATAGTTCTACATTAAAGATACTATAATAAAACATTTTCAATAGTGGATAGAACTACTAATTAAAAGATCAATAGGAAATTCATGACTTGAAAAATACTCTAAACCTATGAGACCTAACAGATATATATGTATTTATGTGTGTGCGTGTATAACATTTCACCCAACAAAAAAATAGAGGATGCATTCTTCTCAAGTGCACATGAATCATTCTCCAGGATAGACCAGTAAATTAAATTACTAAATTAAAAAAAAAATTTAGATCATACAACATATACTCTATAACCACAATGGAATGAAGCAAAAAATCAATTACACAGGGAGAAATGGAAAATTCCTAAATATGTGGAAGTTAAACAACATACTCTTAAACATCCAATGGGTTAAAGAGGAAATCAGAAACAAAATTAGAAAATACCTCTAGGTGAATGAAAATGAAAATACATTTCAAAAGTGGACTGCAGTAAAGACATTGCTGAGAGGGAAATGTATAGCTCTAAACGCACACATTAGTGCACAGGTGATTCAGCGGTAGAATTCTCACCTTTAATGCGGGAGACCAGGGTTCAATTCCCAGACCACGCAACCCACCCTCTCACCTCAATAAATGCATATATTAAAAAGGAAGAGAGACTACAAATCAGGGACCTAACCTCAAAATGGGAAGAGCTAGAATAACAAGAGTAAAGTAAACCCAAAGTGAGCAGAATTAATGAAATAACAAAGATTAGAGTGGAGATATGGGAACAGTGAATAGATAAACAATAGAAAAAATAAACAAAGCCAAAACCATTTTATGGTCTTTGGAAAAGGCAAATCTTTAACTAGATTGACAAGGAAACTAAATTTAGAAATGTAAAGGGGGACATAACTACTGACCCTGCTGAAATAAAAAAGGACTATAAGCAGATAATATGGACAAGTATATGCTAATAAATTAGATAATCTAGATGAAATGTACAAATTCTTAAAAACACTAAAATTACCTACATTGACTCAAGAAGAAATAGGGGATGCAAGGGTAGTTCAGTGGTAGAATTCTCACCTGCAATGCGAGAGACCCGTGTTCAATTTCCAGCCGATGCACTTCCCAAACAAGCAAGCAAGCAAGCAAACAAGCAAACAAAAAAACAAACTTAAACAAATGGTGCTGCAATAAGGGGATACTCACATGGAAAAAAATGAAATGTGACCCCCACCACACAGCATAAAAAAAAACAAAGAAGAATAAATAGAAGATCTCAACAAACAAATTACTAGTAAAAAGATTGAATCCATAATCAAAACTTCCTCAAAAATAAAAGCCCAGGACCAGTTGGCCTCACAAGAGAAGTCTACAAAACATTCCAAGAAGACTTAATTCCAATTCTGTTCAAACTCTTCCAAAAGATTGAAGAGGAGGGAACACTCCCTAATTCATTCTACAAGGCCAATTTCACCCTCATACCAAAGCCAGATAAAGAAAACACAAGACAAGAAAACTGCAAGCCAATATCTTTCAAATATCCTCAACAAAATACTAGCAAACAAAATCTAACAGCATATTAAAAGAATCACACACCTGATCAATTTGGATTCATCCCTTGTATGCAAAGTTTATTCAACATAAAATCATGTAACTTAATGGATATTAACAGAATGAAGGAAGAAAACCTCACACACAATCATCTCATTGATGCAGAAAAAACATTTGTCAAATACAGCACCTTTCCCTGATAAAAATACTTAGAATGCTATGAATATAATGTAACTTCCTCAACATGATAAAGTGTATATTTGAAAAGCCCACAGTTCACATCCTACTTAATGATGAATGACTATAACTTTTCCCTCCAAGATCAGAAACAAGACAAGGATGTTCCTGGGCACCACTATTATTCAACATTGTACTGGAGTTTTTGACAGAGCAAGTAGACTAGAAAAGGGAATAAAAAGCATCCAAATTGGAAAGGAAGAAATAAAACTTTCCCCATTTGTAGATGAAGGGATCCTATATACAGAAAATACAAAAATATCCACATCAAAGTACGAAGAGCTAATAAATAAATTCAGCAAAGTAACAGGGTACAAAATTGACACCTTAAAATCGATAGCGTTTCTATACACAAGCAACTAAAAATCAGAAGAAGAAATTAAAAAATCCATTCACAACAACAACCAAAAGAACCAAATATACAGAAATAATCTAACCATAAATATAAAGAACTTGTACACAGAGACATGTGTAGCCATTTTAACCAGTGAAATCAAATGCAAAATAAATACTTGTATGGTTTAAAAAAATTGCTAAAAGAAATCAAAGAAGACCTAACTAAATGGAAGAATATTTCCATGTTCAAAGATTGGGTGACTAAATATTGTTAATGTGTCAATCCTCCCAAAGCAATCTATGGATTCAATGCCATACCAATAAGAATTCCAAAAGCGTACTCTGCAGGTATGGAAAAGTCAATCACCAAATTTATTAGGAAGGGTAAGAGGCCTCAAATAGCTAAAACCATCTTGAAAATGAAGAATGAAGTTGAAGGATTAACATTTCTGGACTCTAAATCTTATTACAAAAGCACAGTGATCAAAAGAATACTTGTACTGGCACAGAGACATACACCAATGGAATAGAACTGAGTGCTCAGAATTCAACCATCACATTTATGGCCAACTGGTTTTTGACAAGGGGGAAAAGACCACTCAAATGGATAAGAATACTTTCCTCAAAAAGTGGTGCTGGGAAAACTGGATTGCCATTGGCAAAAAAAAAAAAAAAAAAGAAGGAAGATCTCTACCTCACACCATCTACAAAAATCAACTTATAATGGAACAAAGACCTAAATATAGGAGCAAGTACTGTCAAACTTTTAGAAAAAAACTAGGGAAGCATTTTCAGGACCCTGTGTTAGGCAATGATTTCTTAGACTTTACACTCAAAGCACGAGCAACCACCTCAACAAAAATAAACAAATGGGGCCTGTGTTAGTTAGATTCAGTTGTCAACTTGGCCAGGTGAGCATACCTAGTCTTGTTGCTGCGGACATAAGCCAATGGTACGTGAACCTCATCTGTTGCTAATTACATCTGCAGTCGGCTAGGAGGCGTGTCTGCTGCAATGAGTGATGTTTGACTTAATTGGCTTGTGCTTGAATGGGAGAACACAGCGTAGCACAGTCTAAGCAGCTCGGCATTCCTCATCTCAGCACTTGCAGCTCAGCCCGGGCCCTTGGAGATGGAGAAAGAAATCACCCCGGGGGAAAGCTGTTGGAACCCAGGGGCCTGGAGAGAAGACCAGCAGAGACCACCCTGTGCCTTCCACGTAAGAAAGAACCTCAGTGGAAAGTTATCTGCCTTTCCTCTGAAGAACCAACAAAATAAATCCCCTTTTATTAAAAGCCAATGCATCTCTGGTGTGTTGCATTCCGGCAGCTAGCAAACTAGAACAGGGCCTCATTAAAATTAAAATATTTTGTGCCTCAAAGATTTTATCATAAAAGTCAAATATCAGCCTGCACAATCGGAGAAAGTATTTGGAAGCCACGTATACAATAAAGATTTAATGACCAGAAAATTAAAGAAATCCTTAACAGCTAAAAAGACAAACAACCCAATTAAAAATTGGGCAAAAGGCTTGAATAGACATTTCTCCAAAGAAATACAAATGACCAGAAAGCACATGAAAGGGTACTCGTCATCGTTAACCATCAGGGAATTGCAAATTAAAAACACAGTGGAATACCATTTCATACCTATTAAAAAGGCTGCTATTATACAAATGGAAAATAACAAGTGTTGGAAGTGATGTAGAGGAATAAGAACGTTCATCCATTGTTGGTGGAAATATGAAAGAATGCAGCCACCATGGGAGACAATTTGGTGGTTTCTCAGAAAGTTAAGTATAGAACTACCGTATGACTTGGCAATCCCACTTCTAGGTATATGTCCAAAGAACTGGAGGCAGGGACTCAAGCAGATATTTGCACACTGATATTCTTAGCAGCATTTCTCAAAATTGCCAAAAGATGGAAGCAATCTAAGTGTCCATCACCTAATGAATGGAAAATAAAATGTGTTATATATGTGGAATAGTATTCAGCCAAAAGAGGAATGAAGCCCTATTAATGTGACATCATAGATGGACCTGAAGACATCATGCTGAGTAAAATAAGCCAGACACAAAATGACAAATATTGTATGACCTCACTGATTTGAAACAATTAGAATAAGCAAATCCACAGGGTCATAGATTCATAGAGTTCCACTGTTGTCAGGGGACAGGGTAAGGGTAGGGAATGGGAAATTAAGGCTTAAAATGTGGAAGGTTCCTATTCGGAATGATGAAAATGTTTCAGTAAAGGAGGACGGTGATCTTAGCACATTGTTGGAAATGCAATTAACAGCACTGAAATATATATCTGAATGTTATTGTGCCAGTTTGAATCTGTTGTGTACTCCAGAAAAGCCATGTTCTTTAATCCTCATTCAATACTGCTGGGTGGGATCTTTTTTATTGTTTCCATGGAGATGTGGACCACCCAATTCTGGGTGGTAACTTTTGACTAGATGATTTCCATGGAGATGTGTCTCCACCCATTCAAGGTGAGGTTGCTAACTGGAGCCCTTTAAGAGGGACCCATTTTGGAAAAGCTTTAGAGCCAATAGTATCAGTAGAGCCCACATAACCAGAGACCTTTGGAGATGCAGAAGGAAAACACCCCCAGGGCAGCCTTATGAAATGAGGAGAGAAAGCTAGCAGACATCACCATGTGCCTTCCCAGCTGAGAGAGAAACCCCAAACTTCACTGGCCTTTTCTTTGGAGTTAAGGTATCTTTTTCTGGATGCCTTAATTTGGACATTTTCATAGAATTGTGAACTTGCAACTGAATAAATTCCATTCCATTTCTGGTATATTGCATTCTGGCAGCTTACAAACTAAAACAGGCTTAAAAGGGGAAATGTTAGATTGCATATATGGTAATAGAATAACAATTTTTTAAAAATCCATAGTACTACACTACAGAAGCTGTGAACCCTAAGTTAAATCACAGACAGTAACTAATAGTACAACTATAAAAGTGTGCTATTATCAGTTGAAACAAATGTTTCATACCAATGCAAAGTATTAATAATGTGGTATATAGGAATCCTGTATTATATGCATGATTGTTCTGTATACCCAAATTTATCTAAGAAAAAAAAAGCAAATATATAGTGTCCCTGTTCTTAAAAAATCAATCATTTTTCTACAAGTGTGTCATCATACATCTTTCCCACATTTTAAAATTGGTTTTCCTTAATTCTGTGTAAACACGCCTTGAAGGTTGAAGGAAAAGGTAGAGGAGGATAATATTGGGAGGTAACTAGCTAAGTGTTGTCTAAAACCAAGGTTCACTAACTCTATTTTTGTTAGCTTCCTTCTCAAAATGGACCTGTGTTCTATCTCCCAATGCTAAATGCAGGGTGCCATTGTCCTTTTGTCTGACAGCACACCTCTTTCTTACTTTGTTTTCTTCTTCCATATTCCTGAATGCATCTTTCTTATCTATTTTATCTATTCATAGATTTTGGATCTATTTTTTGTAAAATAGAAATGTCTCTTCTAATGGAAGAGACACACTCAATGACACACTCCAATATTATTATCATTCCGGGATTTTCATTTGTCTCTTTTAACTTATACTTTTGCTGAGGGATAAAAACGATAAAAGGACAGACAGGTTGTTTTTCTTAGTTGGACAAATTGAAACATACCAAAAACATGACAGTGTCTCTAGATAATCGCTTTGTGTAAGGAAACTGTTATTTCCCTAACAAAACAGTTTTTGCTCAAATAATTGCATGCTAGTGTTATAGCAAATTTACCCATAATTGCCCAAACTTGGAAGAAAGCAAGATGTTCTCAATGATTTCAACAGATGAATAGATAATTACGTTACATCCATAAAGTGGAATATTATTCAACAGTAGAAAGAAATGAGCTATCCAACCACAAAGAAGCATGGGAAAATCTTAAATGCATGCAGTTAAGTGATAAAAACTGAACGTTGCATTATTCCAACTATATGACATTGTGGAAAAGGCAAAACTTTGGAGACAGTAGAAAGATCACAGGTTGCCAGGGATTCAGGGGGAGGAAGAGGGGAATGATTAAATGGTCACAGGGGATTTTTAGGGCAGTGAAATTATTCTGCATGACATCTTGATTATGGGCACATGACATTATACACTGTTAAAATCCATAGAACCATACAACACAAAGACTCAGTTCTTTAATTTAAACTATGGACTTTAATTTAATAATAGCATATCAATATTTGTTCATCAATGATAAAAATATACCACACTAATTCAAGGTTTTAATAATAGAGAAAACTATGAAGTATAGAGGGTTGAAAAGAACTCTTCTTTCTGCTCAATTTTTCACTAAGCCTAAACCTGATCTAAAAAATAAAGCCTATTAAATCAATAAACAAATAAACAGAAAAATAAATATATACATAAGTAAATCTGGGAAATAAACAATCTGTGATTGAAATAGGTGAGGTATATTTTTATAAAAGGATAATTTTTACATTTTTATTGCCAGACAAACAACATATATAAAAATACAACCATATAGATGTACAATTTTCATGTGATAAGAAACATTTTTAATACTGTCACATGTAATACATACTAAAAAATTAGGGAAATACTCAGAATAAGAAAAGTCATTGTAAGTAAGTGATATTAAAAGCTTTATGATATCCAAATACAAAAGTAATTGAAACCCAGCAATGGTATTGCTGGGTCGTATGGCAATTCTATATTCAGCTTTTTGAGGAACCGCCAAACTGCCTTCCACAGTGGTTGCACTATTTGACATTCCCACCAACAGTGGATAAGTGTGCCTCTTTCTCCGCATCCTCTCCAGCACTTGTCATTTTCTGTTTTGTTGATAATGGCCATTCTGGTGGGTGTGAGATGATATCTCATTGTGGTTTTGATTTGCATTTCTCTAATGGCCAGGGACATTGAGCATCTCTTCATGTGCCTTTTGGCCATTTGTATTTCCTCTTCTGGTAGGTATTGCTGGGTATCTACTCAAAGGACTTAAGGGCAAAGACACAAACGGACATTTGCACACCAATGTTTATAGCAGCATTATTTACAATTGCAAAAAGATGGAAACAGCCAAAATGTCCATCGACAGAAGAGTGGCTAAACAAACTGTGATATATACATACGATGGAATATTATGCAGCTTTAAGACAGGATAAACTTATGAAGCATGTAATAACATGGATGGACCTAGAGAACATTATGCTGAGTGAGTCTAGCCAAAAACTAAAGGACAAATACTGTATGGTCCCACTGATGTGAACCGACATTCGAGAATAAACTTGGAATATGTCATTGGTAACAGAGTCCAGCAGGAGTTAGAAACAGGGTAAGATAATGGGTAATTGGAGCTGAAGGGATACAGACTGTGAAACAGGACTAGATACAAAAACTCAAAAATGAACAGCACAATAATACCTAATTGTAAAGTAATCATGTTAAAACACGGAATGAAGCTGCATCTGAGCTATAGGTTTTTTTTCGTTTGTTTGTTTTTTTTACTATTATTATTACTTTTATTTTTTTCTCTATATTAACATTCTATATCTTTTTCTGTTGTGTTGCTAGTTCTTCTAAACCGATGCAAATGTACTAAGAAACGATGATCATGCATCTAAAAAAAAAAAAAGTAATTGAAAGTGTTTAGCACATGTTAACAACTAATCTACTGGCAAAATTTGATGACCCAAGACCAAATCAGTCTGCAGATATATTCATGAATTTATGTCTGTGGCATATTTCTCAGGGACTGGAGCCTAGCCAAACTTAAAATTTTTTAATGTTTCTCTCCCTCTCTAGGTTCACTCTCTGCCCCCCATATCTGTAACCTAGCTCACTGTTCCCCCCTTCCCCCTCTTGTCGTAGACCGCCCATTTCCATAGCCCACCACAAAACAACAGGCCTTCCTGTTATTCTCTATACTTCCCTATCCCCGAAACATACCCTTCTGCCTAGCAACTGCCTACTACCTTGCATGATTGGCTGCCTCAGTGTGACGTGTAGACCCTTAGCTCCACCCCTCCTCTGAGTATATTTAAGCCTGTTGCTCGCCCAGCCCCGCGTCGTCGATAGAGCCCCGGGGTCTTCATACCCCAGAGGTCCCACTCTTCGGGTTCCCGGGTGACCCATCCCGGAGTGTAACAATAAAGGCTTAAAACCCGCATCTGGCCTGAGTGACGACTTCTTCGCTACCGCCGGCAGGGGAAAGACGCCAGCTTCGGCTTACCCAGGTTAATTTCCGCGAGCTCGCTCCCCAACCCCGCCCGGTGTGCCAGCCGGCCTGACCGACTGGAGCTCTCCGACGGCAATGTCTTATTCCAAGTGTAAATTTTAAAATGAGTTATGTGTTCTTGGATGCTAATGATAAATTATATGAGACATGTCAGAAATATTGAAAATTGTCTTGCAAAAAATCTTGCAAAAAAAAAGGAATATTATTCAGCCATAAAAAGAAATGAAGTCCTGATATTAAGGCCTACTGCTGAGAAGAAAGATTTCTTTCTAAATACTATTGCTCATTGACAATGCACCTGGTCACCCAAGAGTCTGATGGAGATGTTCAATGTGATCAATGTTGTTTCATTCATGCTAATAGCACCCCTTCTAAATCCTATGGATCAAGCAGTAATTCTTACTTTCAAGCCTTATTATTTAAGAAATATATTCTGTAAGGCTACATATTCCATAGATAGCGTTCCACCAATGGATCTGGGCAAAGCAAATTAAAAACCTTCTTAAAAGGATTCATCATTCTTGATGCCATTAAAAACATTCATGATTCAAGGAGGAGTTTAAAATAATCAACATTAACAGGAGTTTGGAAGAAATTGCTTCCAACCCTCCTGGATGACTTTGAGGGGTTCAAGGCATCAGTGGAGGAAGCCACTGCAGATGTGGAAGTAGCGAGAGAACTAGAAATTAAAGTGGAGCCTGAAGATGTGACAGGATTGCTGTCACGTTTTTTATCTCATGATAAAACTTTAATGCATGAGTAAAAGAAGTGTTTTCTTGAGATGGAATCTACTTAAAAATGCTGTGAACATTGTTGAAATGGCAACAAAAGATTTAGAATAGTATATAAACTTATTTGATAGAGTATTGTCAAGATTTAAAAGGGTTGACTCTAATTTTGAAAGATTTACTGTAGGCAAAATGCTATAAAACAGCATCGCACGCTGCAAAGAAATCATTCTGAAAGGAAGAATAGATTGATGCGGCATACTTCATTGATGTTTTATTTTAAGAAATTGCCACCCCAACCACCAGCAACCATCACCCTGACCAGTCAGCAGCCATCAACATTGAGGTAAGACCGTCCCATCCAAATGATCATGACTCACTGAAGGCTCAGATGATGCTTAGTATTTTTTAGCAATAAGGTATATTTTAAGTAAGGTATGTACATTGTTTATTTAGACATAATGCTATTGCACACTTAGACCACAGCATAATGTAAACATAACCTCTACATACACTGGGAAATGAAAAAAATTGTGTGATTCAATATTCACTCTATTACAGTGGTCTGGAACCAATCCTGCAATATTGTCAAGGTATGCCTATTAATAGGACTTCATCAATATTAAAGATTTTGTGCATTAAAGGACCTCATCATGTAAGTAAAAAGATAACCTACACAATGGGAGAAAATATTTAGAAACCATATAACTGATATGAGTTTAATATCTGGAATATATAAAGAAATCCTACAACCCAACAACAAAAAGACAAAAACCCAATTAAAAATGGGCAAAACACTTGAATAGACATTTCTTCATTTGTACATAATCAAAGAAGATATATAAATGGCCAAAAAGTACTTCAACAGATGCTTAAAATTATTAGTTATTAAGTGAACACAAGTCTAAACTAAAATAAGATACCATTTCAAACTCAAGAATGTCTTCTATTTAAAACAAATGGCAAATAACAAGTGTTAGAGAGGATGGAGAAATAGGAACACTCATCCATTGTTGGTGGGAATGTAAAATGGCATAGCCTCTGTGGAAGAGAGTTTGGGGTTGTTTCCTCAGAAGATTAAGTACAGAATTACCATATGACCTGGCTATTCTATTTCTAGCATACACCCAAAAGAAATGATAGAGAACTGGACAGATATTTGCACACCTATATTCATGGCAGCATTATTCACAATTACCAAAAGATGGAAGCAATCCAAGTGTCCATCAACCAATGAATAGATAAATAAAATGTGGTACACACACACAATGGAATATTATTCAGATATGAAAGGAATGAAATTCTGATACATGCAACAACATGGATGAGCCCTGAAGACATCATGTTGTGTGCAATAAGCCAGACAGAAAAGCACAAATACTGTATGACCTCGCTGATAGGAAATAATTAGCATAAGCAAAATCAGAGTCAGAAACTAGAATACAGCTGAAGGAGGGCATGGGTGAGGGTAAGGAAAGGCAGAATGGGAAGTTAATGCTTAATTGATCAGATTTTCTGTTTGGGGCCATGTAAAAAGTTTGATAATGGTGCATCTGGAACACAGGTTCAGGACACAATAGAAACTTTCAGCAAATGATTCCTTTTCTGTACAGAATAAAGAGTCTAGAAAGGGCCTGTCTCCTTTTCACTTACGTAACACAGAAAATTCAAACGAGCAGGGGAAGCTACCCCATCACGCTGGTCCTCCGGCGTGGTGACACCTGCTCCGGGATGGCATGGACAATGGCTGCCCCGCATGCTCCACCTAGTGCGGAAGAGACCGTCTGTACGGTCTGCGTTTCCATCCACCCCCAGGAGAGGGGCCGCTGCCACGGTTCTCAGAAGCACCAGTTTCCAGGTTTAACGTCTAGCAGGGACTTTTTTATAGACTTAACCTCTCCCCCAGGTTGGAACATGACACATATTTATAAAGGAAGTGGGATTAGTGGAACTAAACCGACGTGGGCATAGCGGAAGGCTGGAGGGTGGTGGCTGCGAGTGTGTTTGTGACTTCCCCAGAGGAGGTAGATGCGGTCTGGGCAATGACCCCTGACGGCCCCAGTGATTTCCTTAACACAGCTTCTCTAATAAAACATTATTTAAAAGAAACTAAAAGCAAATCCTAATGCTGCGAGCATTAGCCTATCAATAAACAGAGGGTTAACTTATATCACCTGCCTTATAGTTTTGCTTTCCTGCGCATTCTATCGGGCCTGAGGGAATTCTCCAACGCGACGTTCATGCTCCCTCTTGTGGACTTCTGGCAACACTGCAGTGGAAACGAGCTACAATCTAGAGGCTCCACTCCCGGTACTATGATGAATAGAGAATCACGCGCTTTCAGTAACACAAATTAAATTGTAAACATTATCATTTTTGAATCTATATCCTAAGTTTTCTTGCGAGAATAAAAAGACTTAAACATTGCTGATTGTGTGATTTTCATCGCCAGTGTCAAAAAGCATACACATTTTCCTTAAATGAAAAGCAACAGTTAATGACCACCCTCTGCTTCTTTCTTCTCAGTTTGGTTGAATGAATTATCATTCCCTGTTAAACTGAACCTCTCTCTTCTCTAAGCCTCATCTCCCAACTATCGACGTTTAAGTCAAACGTAGTGTTACTTTTCAATTCATTGAATGTTTATTGACAAGCGCTTATTTTGCTCATTTCTCCATGGAGTATAATAGGTCATAAAACAAGTGAGCAAAGAAGGAAAGAAAAAAAATCACATATTTTTAAAAATAACTTACAGCCTCAATCAGTGTTGACAATTTTTCTCTGTGTTGAAAAGGCCCGTTAATGTTCTATTCCACTAATGGGATATTAAAAGTAAGTTTTAGCCTTCAGGAATGGGCAGTAAGTCATGTATGAGGAAATTCTGTCACTAACAGTGCAGAAGGTAGACCTTCTGCCTCTCTGGAATTTCACTCCGACCCAAGAGTCTTCTGCGAGCACCTGTTGCAGTCATCTGAAACCACTGGGCCCCCTGGGTAGTTCATAGGCTGGTCTAACTCTGGAGCAGTGAGGCTAGCTTATACGTCAAACTCTGCAGCCTGTAGGAGTTAGGTCCGAGTAATCCTTTGTGCTCTTACATCATCTTCTCATGTGTCCTCTGTAGAACAGTTAATATGCCCTGATTGAGCTTGTCTCCAAGATGGTGCCCATCATAAGGAAAGCCAGAGAAGTCAGTCTGGTTCCAAATGCACCCCAGACCATAAGACACAATGCCACTACTCACCCACCCCTGTCCATGGTCTACTTACAGAACTTGTACTCTTTTTCTAACATCGGATGCAGAGGCCTGTCTTGTGTGGGGTTTTGACTTCTTGCTAGAGACCAGCATGCTTGTGTTCAGTACAAATGCTTTCAAGAAACAGCACTTTGGGTACATAACGTACTTGATGACTTTTCATCTCTGCTTAAGATCATTACACGCACAAACGTGTCTAAATGCAGCTTTTACGTCTCATTAAACTCATGGAGGAAACAAATCCCACTAATTTCAGTATCCACAGGTCCTCGTAGAGCATTATTAATTTGGTGACTCAATTAATTTATCCAGTGAGCATAAGAAAATAGAGGTTCATATTTAAATAATAATAAAAATGAATAAATATCTGCCTAGCACTTCAGAGATCACCAAGGATTTGAATTCAGATGACTTAAATTGGTGTCTATAGAAAAATTGAGTTGTTATCACCAGCTCTATTTTGTAAGCAGAAAAGCTGAAATTTAAAGCTATTTATGTGACATTCCCCAAAATGTATTATGTACTGATTGATAGTGGTAGGGCAAAAACACAGGTCTGACACTCTAAACGCTACGCTTGCCCATTATGCTGGTATCTTTTGGATGCTCACCAGACCTGTCAGACCTGTGAAATGCATGCTTAGATCCTCCTCTTCCTTAATCATCAGGTGGCTAAAAATACATCTTCACCCTCAATTTCAGCTGGACATTGCAGTACTTACATCATGGCATTAAATTCAGGATTAAGTTTCACTTACAGTGCCATGCATATGGCAAACATCTTTGAATATTAGCAAATGAGAAATTGTCAACTGAAATTCAAATATAAATATTAAACAAACCTATTATGATTGGCCATCTCCAGGAAGGACTTTTAACTGGAAAAATGCATCTTAAGCAGATTCAGATATTATTTTCAATTTAGTCTGCATTGTTAAAATTGTATGTAAGCATAGCAATTTCCTAATAATGAATAACCTAAAAGATTAGGAAATATACATTTTTAGGGGGAATAAATGAACAATAATAAGACAAAGGATTTGAGGAACAGTACAGGAAAACCGAAGTGCTTTGTGGGCCATAAAAGACACACGGCTGTGTAGCGTCACTCCTGGACGAGACGAACTGTATCTCATTGATTAAAGCACAAGAAAACTTCGAAGTGTAGGGTATGTGGTATGGACTCAAGGCATTATTTCCTGACAGAAGATAACTGAATGCCAAAAGCAAGAAGTGCCAAGTAAGAGAAAGCTAGAAGAAAGGACCTAAGTTTGTCCAAACTAAACATTAATCTTATCGGGGCTTGATAGGGACCAGTTCCATGAATTACTGGGCGTTCTGGTCAGCAAACCAAATGACAGAGACAAAGACAAAATCAAGGGCAGATTATTTACTGATAAGGCAACAGAATGTGGTAAAATAGGTGTTTTCTTTCTGCAAGAAATTATATTTTTGTTTAATTGCTAGATAAACACTGTCCTCTAGTGGTGATAGTTTTGCAATATTACAAATAATCCTGAATATTGGCTAGAGAGACCACCCCACACACCCACTGCCCGAAGAAAACAACCACAACAATACTTAACTATCTATTTCTTAGGTAGAAAATTGTTGTAGAGTTAGCAGGAATTTGTGTATTTTCACATGTGTATGCATGTCTATTTAACTGCCAGTCATCTTTAATTTCACTTCTGTAATATCTAAGAAAATTAATGAGAATGAACTGACACACATCAGAACACATAATTAAGAATTTCTCCTCAATTTCAGGTATTTCAATGGTCAAAAGTTCTTACATTTAAAAATATTTAATTTGACTCATCTAAGTAGAATCATAGACTCATTTAATTATAATGATTTAATTCTAATTCCACCTCCCAATATACACTAAATCAAAGATGGAAAGAAATATATTGCATTTCTGTTTTTATTGCCATTTAGAAAACTCACTAATTATCTACAAAGAAAAAAATCCTAGATTTTCCTGTCACTTTAGCCAGAGTGAGTTGGAAAAAGAGGCAGAAAATGTTCCTTTCCCGATTGTGCTGGTTTGAAACTGTTATGTACCCCAGAAAAGCCGTGTCCTTATAATCCAATTTTGTGGGTACAAACTCACTGTGGGTGGGACCTTTGGTTAGATTATTTCCATAGAGACGTGACCCCCTTCATTCAAGGTAGGTCTTAATTAGTTTGCTGTAGTCCTTGAGAGAGCTCACAGAGAGAGAAAAAGCTCAGAGCAGATACAGACCTTTCAAGATGCACACAGAAAATGTCCCAAGAGACACCAGAAGGACACACAGGACTGAGAGAGCCGTCTGAACCCAGAAACCAGGAGAGGACAGCAGCGGTCGCCATGTGCCTTCCCACGTGACAGAGCTGGATGTGGTCAGCCTTTCTTGAGTGAAGATATCCTCTTGCTGATGCGTTAGTTTGGACATATTTGTGGCCTTAGAACAGTAAACTTGTAACTTGATAAATCCCCTTTGTAAAAGCCAATCCATTACTGGTATATTGCATTCCACCATCATTAGCAAATCAAAACATCCATCAAAGATGTGAGTTCTTTGTGCAGTTCCTTAAAATGAGCTTGAGTTGATGCCATAGTCAAGGATTCTTGGTGGTAGAAAATGCTTGAGAACTCAGCACTTGCTGACCTGCAAGGTGGTTCCCAACAAAGCATAGCCTTGAGAAGGAGTGATTTTCTGGTTCCATGATTAATAAACCTGCAGATACAAACAAGTGTATCACTATTAACAGTATTAAAATCTAGTTTTATTTTAATTTAATATTTTCATTTTTATTAGATGTTTGACACAGGGAAGTTAACTCAAATATCTGAGATATAGATTATACCATAAAATGGATCAATTTCTAGAAAGAGAGGAGACAGTAAGCGAGAGAGAAGGAGCAAGAGCTAACAAGCAAGGGAGCATACAATAATTTGGAAAATAATGACTTCTATTCCAGGAAGAAATTTGGTGTTGTCATGTGTCTTGGTTTGCAAGCTGCTGGAATGCCATATATCAGAACTGGAACAGCTTTTTAAAAAGGGAATTTAACAAATTACAGGTTTACAGGAAGTGAAAGTGTCCAAATTAAGGCATCCAGGGAAAGATACCTTAATTCAAGGAAGGTCGACTTCTGTCAACTGAGAAGTCACATGGTTTTGGCATCTGCTGGTCCCTTGCTCCTGGGCTCCATTATTTTCAGCCTCTGTTCCTGTGGGTTCCTCACTTTGCTTCTCTGGGGCTGGCTTAAATCTCTTGGCTTCCCTTGGCTCTCTCCAGGTTCTGGCTTGCTTAACATTTCATAAGAAGGCATACGGCAATGTCTAATGGGCTCCAAGCATCTCCAAACATTCGTGTCTACTCTCTCTCTCTCTCTCTCGGCCCTGAAGTTTCTATTGGCTCGATCTATTTTGGCTCTGTTTTTTTCATCAGTTCTGACTCTCTCCAAAATGTTTCCTCTTTTAAAGGATTCCATTAATCTAATCAAGACCCACGTGGAATAGGTAGAGTCACATCTCCATCTAATCAAAAGTCCCACCCAAATTGGGTACATCACATCTCTGTGGAGATAATCTAATCAGAGGTTTTCAAATTATGGTGTTGCCTCAGGATTAAAAGAAATGGCTGTCCTCCCAAGACTGAATAAGGATTAAAACATGTTTTTTCTGGGGTACATTTTCAAACCAGCACATCATGTTAAGAAAGTTTTGACTAATAAGTATGGAGGCTCATTAAAGTGAAATGCACAGGCATTTACATGCCTTAGGGAGCTGTTTCTGGTGGGGATGGTGGTGCTAGCCCTTTCTCAAATTCTTTCGTAGTATCATCCAAAAGTAAGAATGTATTGAAATGCTGAGATGTAAATATCCAGTCGCATCATGTATTTAATAGATTTCTCCAATGTCTGTAGAGAAATTACACTATCAGACCCTAAGGTCATTAATCGTTATTAACATCAAATTACTTACTTCTTTAGGCCAATTTCTGGTTTATCAAATAACCTTCCAATGATTTGTCGTTTCAATTTTCCTGAAAGAAGAAATTGAAAATTGTTGTACTGGCAGGAATATCTGACCTATTTAAAGGTTATATTTTCTCCTTATACATAAGTAACTTAATATTCTGATTAGTTTTTCAGTCTCTTTTAAATTTAAATAGACTCACTGAGCATCTCTGAGATTAACAATACTAATATATCTGTCTTCCAAGATTGAGGGGTCAAACATAGACCAAGGAAAACTTATTTAAGCCATTCCACCCTATGGAGTCCGTAGGTGGGCAGTTAGAAATTAATTTTGTGTGAAAATTAATATTCACTGGGCACCATTTCCACCAACCCCCTACAAAAATATCTGCTATGATTACTTCCGTTTTAATATATGCATCTTATATTTAGTTCTATTCAATGCAAATTAGAGGAAAATTAGCCGAGTGTATTCATATTTGTATTAAGGGAAATTCTACTCATCGACCTAAAGACTGGCTAGAACAACATGATGACTCTAAAAACTAAATTAAACAAGGACCAAAAGCAGTAGTCAGTGAACTTATAAGAAATGCAGTTTCTTCTTCTTTTTCTCTTCATTCTCTTTTACCTCCTAATCTTCCTCCTCCTATTCCTTCTTCTCTCTTTTCTGGTTTAATTGACAGGGAAATATGCTGTAAGGACAACTTTGTGGCATAGAGTTGTTTCTCCCTTTATTAGAAAAGAACTGGGAAAGGGCAAGGTGGTATTGGCAAATGATGGACATAAGGTCAGTAAACATTTTGCAATGTGAAACTTAATGTGCCAAATTACTTACTAAAACTTGGCAAGGTAGCATCTGTGAGTCCTTGAAATGTATCGACTCTTTGATCAAAGAAAATCTGAGTTCATAAAATTGTCAGGATGTGATAATTTAAGGATTCATCCTAACACATTGAGATCTTCTTCCAATAATAAGAGTATCTTGCTTTCCCATATTTGATATAGCCTAAAAATCATTTTGCTATATAAACTTTAGCATGTTCTATAAAGATAATCAAAAAGATAAAGCAGCGCTCAAGGAAACTGCACACTTTGTTAGCAAGCTTTTTAAGGTCAAATTTTAGTCTTTTCAAATTTAAAAAATTGATATGGATACATACATACAAACCTAAATGGATAATTTACAGCTTTTGATCTCAATTTCAATAATCGTTTTGATATATATGCAATTTTATTTACATGTAAATAATGATTTTTATTCAGGCCTTCCTTACCCCAGTTAGGAAAACCTATGGTCACTTTAGTTTAATCAATACTACATATTGTAGATTTACTATTTTTCAGATATTATGGAATTTCTAGTAGAATTTTCATAGAGTAATGAAAATCTATTAAAAATATTTTGGAAAAAGCAACGAAGAACTCAATAAACTGAAAGAAAAAAAGGGGGGGGGAGTTGATGGTAGGCATGGGAGGGCAGGACAAAAAGAAACAATTCGGTTATATACCAAGAATAGTTCAGAAAACCCAAAGGAAAAAAAATAATGTATGTTGTTGTGGTAGTTAGATTCAGTTGTCAACTTGGCCAGGTGAAGGTACCTAGTTTGTTGCTGTGAACATGAGCCAATGGTACGTGAACCTCATCTGTTGTTAATTACATCTGCAGTCGGCTAGGAGAAATGCCTGCTGCAATGAATGATGTTTGACTTAATTGGCTGGTGCTTAAATGAGAGAGCACAACATAGCACAGCCCAAGCAGCTCAGCATACCTCATCACAGCACTTGCAGCTCAGCCCAGGTCTTTGGAGATGCAGAAAGAAATTACCCCGGGGAAAGATGTTGGAACCCAGAGGCCTGGAGAGAAAGCCAGCAGAGACCATCCTGTGCCTTCCCACGTAAGAAAGAACCTCAGTGGAAAGTTAGCTGCCTTTCCTCTGAAGAACTAACAAAATAAATCCCCTTTTATTAAAAGCCAGTCCATCTCTGGTGTATTGCATTCCGGCAGCTGGCAAACTAGAACAGTTGTTATCACAAATGGAAACAAATTTGATAGGAAATAAACCTGTTAAGAAAAATAGAAGGAAATAATTTTTATTTAGGATTTAATTTTAAAACAAACATTGATGTGGCTTCTCCAAAGAATGAAGACATCAAAAACATGAGTATAGACTCATTTTAAAGCCGGGTTAATCCATTGAGATGTATTAAAACCTTAAAGTTCCACAATTCACACCAAATGGAAAAGGCATAAAGGAAATGTGTGAAGATAAGAAAAAAAAGAGAGGGAAAGCAAATGATAAAAGGAAGGAAATGGGCAATAAATCCTGCAAATGCCCATGTATAAAGACCAGGAGGAGAGAAATAAGTTTGCTTTGATGCCACAAGGAGAAAATGATAGCTTGGGAAAGGGCTACAGAAATATTATAGGGCAGATTATGTCCTAAATTTTACAGCCTAAGTGTTAATATTGTTGGAAACAATTGCTATCACTGAAACAGTTAAAATTTAAGACAAAGTAGCAGTTTTTTTAAAATCAAAAACACTAATCTAAATAATCTTAAACATCTGCAAAACCCAAACTATCAATAGCCACATTTGTAAGAGGACTATTTACAGGGTTCAATGGCTTTTTTTTTCACAAAAAAGAAAGAAAAAAATGTCTTCCAGTTATGGAGAATATATTTATTTCAGATGTTAGGCAAATTTATGCCTCACTATTCAAAGAGCTTGCCAGAACAAACTTAATTGTCAGGTCTTTGATTTCTTTACTACCCTAGGACATAAGATACACAAAAGGATACAGGTAAAATTGAAGAGGCATTTGTTAAAAAGTGACAAACTACAAATTCTAGAAGTCAAGAGCAATAAAACATGGAAATGATTTTTAAAAATGTCTGAGAGATGTGTCCTCAGTCTCTCTAAGCTCAACTCTGCAAGTGAAATCATTGCCCTTCACCATACATGGGACATGACATCCAGGGGTGAGAGTCTCCCTGGCGACGTGAGAGATGACTCCCAGGGATGAATCTGGCCCTGGCACTGTGGGGTCAACAATTCCATCTTGACCAAAAAGGGGAAAAGAAGTGTAATTAATAAAGTATCAGTGGCAGAAAGAGTTCACATAAAGTCAAAGGATACTCTGAAGGTTGCTCTTATGCAAATTTCAGTTAGACCTTGCTACCTTTCATAACCTGCCAACCCCAACCAGGACCATTCCAACCAATCCTAAAGAACAACTAGGGCAATGTATAAGATTCCTCAAGGGTTCCATGCACTAGAATAACTTTCCAGAAACCTAAAACCTCCAGATGGGTCCTTGGACCAGATAAGTCCTAAAACCTAGAGGGCCCAGACTCTACAGAACATCAGATAATTCCATCTCCCTATCACATATTAGTGATAGCCTTCCAACATGAAAAAGTTAGAATAGCCATAGCCCAAACACCCCTAAAGAGAGGGATAGAAGGATCAAAGACGTAGTGGAGTTATAAAGAGAAGATAGGATTTAACAAATCAATATGATTGCTGAATCATTAAATTGATACCTCTTTTAGACTCCAGTATCTTAGAGCATCTAGAAGTAAAAACCTAAAATTGTGGAATTTAACACAGGTCAAACTTGAAAATATGTTTTACAACTAATTATGGTGCTGTATTTTGAAATTTATTGGGTTTTTTTTGTATATATGTTATTTTTTACAAAAAAGAAAGAAAAAAATGCCTATTGTGGTGATAAAAAAAATCTTTAGGCCTTCTAGCCTCCTATATGCTGGAGCAGTAAAAGGAAAAATCTGAGATGATGGTATGGTAGCCCATGACAAACTCTGGAATCTGTCCTTTTAACTGCTTGTTGAAGAGTGCTTTGAAAACTATTACTTTTTCTTTCTTGGTTTTGTATATATGTTAAACTATTCACCAAAAAAAGTTAAAAAAAAAAAAAAAGAGATCCTCCAGAAGTAACTCTTAGGCATACCTATAGGTAGGTAGGCTAAACTTCTCAACTACATGCATAAGTTTCACAAGAATAAGCATCAAGATCAAGGGCTTGTACTATTGATTTCGGTGTCCCTAACATTTGGCACAAGTTTACTAGTTTCATATTTTTTCTCCCATCCCTCAAGGGACTTTGCCAATACTTGTTGATTATCTCCTCACTATAATCTAGGATGTATCCAGACATTACATTAAACTATACAGGATTAAAGGCCCTCATTCTTATTCTGGGCTCCCTGTGTTTCAATTGTTCAAATGAGCTGTCCAGACAGGTTGAGTTAGATTATGTGCTACAGAAAATTTAGGTTCCAAACAAAATAAAACCTTTCTTCCTTTGGTCTCAAATGGTAGGTGCAGTTCTAAAGTATAGACAATGTCTTCCTTACCGCTGTGTTCTGAATTACCTTAATCCCAACCTAATTAGCTTTGTCTTATTTCTAAATACCAGGATGTAGATATATAAAACAGCCTCTCAAAAATCCAGAAATAATAATTACCACTCTGAATTAATTATGTCTGCTATAAGAGTTTACAATCTAGGCGCCTGTATTCTTATAAGTATTTTCTAAAGGAGACCATACAATAATTGTTCTTTCATTTCCAGTTTATTTTGCCTCATCAAATATGCAAGAGATTCATTCAAATCATTGCATGCCTCATGACTTCCTTCCTTTTTTTGTAGCAGCACAATATTTGATCATATTTACACAACATCATTCGCCAATCTACTTCTTAGTAAGTGAATACTTAAGCCACCTGCATTTATTAGGCAAATACAATGCCCAGAGTCCACAGTTCATCAACATTCTCAATTTTAGATAATTTCATTCTCCCCAAGAGAATGATAACCAATAAGAGCATCCTCAACAAGTAGGAAATCTAAACCTCCCCTTAACTCTTGTCCTGCCCCCATTAATTATCCCTACTGTTGCTGTGGTACTGCTGATGTATTCCTGTTAAACACAGCCCATGGCATGCAATAGCAATTTTCCCTCTATACCCTGGACTTAAACACTCTTTGAACATGAATCATACCTTTGAAGCAGTTCCTACAAGAATTTATTTATATTTCTAGGGTTAAAGATGCAGGTCTTCACAACCCCTTTCAATCATGTTCACATTCAGTATGGTCATATTACTGACAGACACACTAGATAACCACCTTCATTTCTATCTATTCCCTTATATTTGAATTCAACTTCATTAGCTATCTGTCCTCCTATCTCTAGCATGTATGTATCTCTAAGTTCCCTATTTTCTGTATTATACACTTCTGATTTTACCTTTACCATGGTCATAAAAGTGGAGTTTACAATATATCCTTTTGTGTCTGTTTTACTTCACTCCGCATTATGTCCTCAAGGCTCATCAATCTTGTCATATGGTTCAGGATGCCATTTCATCTTACTCCTGCATAATATTACATCATATGTATATACCCCATTTTGATGATCAACTCATTTGTTGATGGGAATTTGGATTGTTACCATCTTTGTGAATAATGCTTCTATGAATATCAATGTGCAAATGTCTCTTTGTGTCACTACTTTGAGCTCTTCTGGGTATATACCAGTGCTATTGCTGGGTCATAGGGCAACTCAGTATTTAGTTTCCTGAGGAACCGTCAAACTGTCTTGCATAGAGGTTGCACCATTATATCTTCCCACCAGAAGTGCATAAGTGTCCCAATTTCTCCACATCATTTTCAATATTTATAGTTTCCTGTTTGTTTAATAGCAGCCATTCTTATAGGTGTGAGTTGGTATCTCGTAGTCTTGATCTGCATTTCACTTATAGCTGATGAAATTAACATCTCTTCATGTGCTTTTGAGCCATCAGTATTTGTTCTTCAGAAAAATACCTATTCATATATTTAGCACATTTTATAATTGGATTGTTTGCTCTTTGGTGTTGAGTTACATGATTTCTTTATGTACACAGAATATCAAACGTTTGTCCAATATATGATTTCCAAATATTTTCTCCATTGAATTGGCTGCCTCTTCATCTTTTTGACAAAATCTTTTGAGGTGCAGAAGAATTTCATTTTGAGGAGTTCCTATTTATATATTTTTTCTTTTGCTGCTTATGCTTTGGGTGTAAAGTTTAGGAAGCTACCTCCTGTTACTAGGTCTTGAAGATGTTTCCCTACATTTTCTTCTAGAAGGCTTATGGTGTTAGTTCTTATATTTAGGTGTTTGATCAACTTTGAGTTAATTTTTGTTTAAGGTATAAGGCAAGGGTCTTCTTTCATTCTTTGGCTATTCATACCAGTTCTCCCATGTCCATTTATTGAAAAGACTATTTTGTCCCAGTTCAGTGGATTTGGAGAGCTCGTCAAAAATCAGTTGACTATAAATTTGGTGCTCTATTTCTGTGCTCACGATTTTATCCCATTGGTCAATATCTCTTTGTGCCAGTACCATACTGTTTTGACCACTGTGAATTTATAATAAGTTATAAAATCAGGCAGTGTTAATCCTCCCACTTCATTCATTTTTAGAATACTTTTAGATGTTCAATTTTCCCTCCAAGATGAATTTGGTAACTAGCTTTTCCAAGTCTTCAATGGAGGTTGTTGGAATTTTGATTGGTACCGTGTTGAATCTGTAGATCAATTTGGGTAGAATTCACATCTTAACTATGTTTAACCTTACTATCCATGAGCAGAGAATGTCCGCCTATTTAGATTTTCTTTCATTTTTTATAGCAACACTGCCATTTTCTGTGTATATGTTCTTTACACCCCTAGCTAAATTTATTCCTAAATACTTCATTCTATTAGTTGCTGTCTTGAATGGGATGTTTTCCTTAACTAACTCCTCAATTAGGTCATTGCTTGTGTATAGAAATGTTATTTATTTTTGCAATTAATTTTATACCCCACCACCTTGCTGAATTTGTTATTAGTGCAGGTAACTTTGCTATAGGTTTTTCAGGATTTTCCAAGTATAGTATCATGTCGTCTGCAAATAATGAAAGTTATACTTCTTCCCTTCCAATTTGGATGACTTTTATTTCTTGTCCTGCTTGATTGCTCCAGCTAGAACTTCTAGCATAATGTTGAATAATAGTGTTGACAGTGGGCATCTTTTCTTATTCCTGATATTAGAGGGAAAGTTTCAGTCTCTTTCTATTGAGTACAATGCAGGCTATCAGTTATTCATATATTCCCTTTATCATTATTGAGGTAGTTACCTTTGATTCCTACCTTTTGAAGTGTTTTTATCAGAAAAGGTTGTTGAATTTTGTCAAATGTTTTTTCAGCATCAGTTGAGATGATCATGGGATTTTTCTTTTTCAATTTATTAATGTGCCATATTGCATTGATTGATTTTCTTGTGTTGAACCATCCTTGCATTCCTAGTATAGACCCCACTTGGTCGTGGTGTACAATTCTTTTAATATGTTGTTGGAGTCAATGCCCTAGTATTTTGTTGAGAATTTTTACGTTTATGTCCTTTAGGGAGATTGGATTGTAATTTTCCTTTTTTATAGCACCTTTACCTGGTTTTGGTATTAAAATGATATTAGTTTTATAAAATGAATTAGGTCGTGTTCCTTTTTCCTAAATTTGTTGGACAAATTTGAGTAGGACTGGTGTTTAGTTCTTTTGGAATTGATAAAATTTCCCTGTGAACCATCTGGCCCTGTGCTTTTCTTTGCTGGAAGATTTTTGATGACTGATTGAATCTCTTTCCTTGTGATTGGTTTGCTGAGATCTATTTCTTCTTGAGTCAGTGTAGCTTGCTTGTGTGTTCCCAGGAATTTGTCCATTTCATCTAAGATGTCAAGTTTGTTGGCATATAGTTGTTCATCGTGTCCTCTTTTTTTTTTTTTACATGGGCAGGCACTGGGAATCAAACCCAGATCCTCTGGCATGGCAGGTAAACATTCTTGCCTGCTGAGCCACCGTGGCCTTCATCATGTCCTCTTATGATTTATTTTATTTCTTTGGTGTCTGTGGTAATGCACACCTTCTCATTTCTGATTTTATTTGCATACTCTCTCTTTATTTCTTTGTCAGTCTTGTTAGTGACCCATCAATTTTATTGATTTTCTTAAATTGATTTCTCTTGGTTTTATTGATTCTTTCTATTGTTCTATTTTCTTGCATTCATTTATCTCTCCTTTAATCTTTGTTATTTCTCTCCTTCAATTTGCTTTGGGGTTAGCTTGCTGTTCTTTTTCAAGTTTCTCCAGATGAGCAATTAAGTTTTTTTTTTTTTAATTTAACTTATTTTTTAATATAATCATTTAGGGCGATAAATTTCCCTCTCAGAACAGCCTTTGCCACATCCCATAATTTCTGATTAAGTTGTTTTCTCTTTTCAACTCATATCCAGAGAGCTACTGATTTCTCTAGCAATTTCTTCTTTGACCCAGTGTGATTTTTTTGTGTGTGTGTGAAAATTCTCTTTCTTTGGTGGCTATTGATATCCAGCTTCATTCTATTGTGATCAGAGAAAGAGCTTTGAATAATTTCAATGTTTTTAAAATTATAAAGACCTGTTTTGTGCCCTGCTTTTGATCCATCCTGGAGAATGTTCCATGAGCACTAGAAAAGAATGTATTTCCTGATATTTTGCAGTGTAATGATCTATATAGGTCTGTTAGGTCTAATTAATTTATCAATTTGTTTAACTTCTCTATTTTCTTGTTGAATTTCTGCCTGGTTGTTCTATCTAAAGAGGAGAGCTATGTATTGAAGTCTCCTACTATTATTGCAGAAACATCAATCACTAGTTTTGCCAATGTCTGTCTCATATACTTTGGAGCTCCTTGATTGGGATATAAACATTTTTATGATTGTTATTTCTTCTTGATGAATTGTCCCATTTATTAATATATCATGTCCTTCTATATGTCTTATCATGTCTTTACATTTGAAGTCTCTTTTATCCAATATTAGTATAGCTACTTCTACTTTCTTTTGGCTACAACTTGAATGGAACATCTTTTTCCACCCTTTCACTTTCAATTTATTTGTATCCTTATGTGTAAGATGAGTCTTTTTAAAGCAGGATATAGCTGGATTATATGTCTTAATCCATTCTGTCATTCTATCTTTTAATTGGTAAATTTAGTCCATTGACATTCTAAATTATAACTGAAAAGGTGTTTCTTGAATCCACCATCTTATCTTTTGAATTTTATTTGTCAGATCTATGTATTCTCTTCCCTTTATCTCTTTTATCCTTTAACTTAACCTTGCTGGTACTCTTCAATTCTGTGCCCTCCTGCAGACCCCCCTCTCCTGTTTTGTTTTATTTTTTTTCAACTGTGAGAACTCCCTTTAGTATTTTTTGTAGGGCTGACCTCTTGTTGACAACTTCTTTCAGGATTTGATGGTCTATGAAAATTTTAATCTCTCCCTCTGTTTTGGAGGACAATTTGGCTGGGTACAGAATTCTTGGCTGGAAGTCTTCCTCTTTCAAGATTTAAAATATCATACCATGACTTTCTCACCTCCATAGTGCCAGTTGTGTAGTTTGAATTCAGTCTCATGTGCTTATCCTTGTATATAGTAGACTGTTTTTCCCTTGTTGCTTTCAGGATTTTCTGCTTCTCGTCAACATTTGTCAGATTGATTAGTATGTGTCTTTGGGAAGGCTATTTGGATTTGTTCTATTTGGAGTTTATTGAGCTTCTTTGATTTGCATATTTATGTCCTTTATAAGGATAAGGAAGTTTTCCCCCATTATATCCTCCACTAATCTTCCTAGTCCTTTACTTTTCTCTTCTCCTTCTGGTACACCAATGATTCTTAAATTTTGTGCTTTCTTTTGACCATCATTTACCTGATATCCAATTCAAATTTTTCCATGTTTTTTTTGCCATTTGTTGTTTTGAGAGTTTGAAATCAGTTGTCCTGTCCTCTAGTTCACTTATACTTTCTGTTGTCTCTTCAAATCTGCTGTTGTGTGTCTGTAGTATTTCTTTAATCTGGTCTACAGCATCCTGTATCTCTGTGATATTTTCTATTTATTCTTCTAGTGTTTTCTTGATCTCCTATATGTCCTTACCCATCTCATTTATTTTATTAGAGTTATATGAAAATTTTTGATTAGTTGTTCCACTGTCTGTGGCTCCTCTGATGTTCTAATTTGGTTGCTACGCTGGGCTATATCTCTCTGCATCATGATATGCGTAGTGATCATCTGCTGTCTTTGTGGTATGTAAATATTTTGATTGGTTTATTTTGGGAGTTGAGTTCCTTCAGTCATCTGAAGCCTTGTATTTGTGGCATGGATATGAAGCAAGATGTAGGGTGCCAGATCTGGCACAACAGTGCAGTGATGCATTGCAGAACATATACAGGTACAGGTTGAGGATGCTATGCTATTGCTTGTGAGTGTGGGCACCTAGCAGTGGGGAGGATGTGGCTGTGTGCATGCACAGGTTTGGGGGCTGTGACCCTGGTGTGTGCTGGTGTAGGGCATGTGGCCCTTTCCATGCATGTGCAGACCTCAGGACAGCCGTTGGATGTTGTGCCTGCATGGTTGCAGGTGGAAGTGGCCCGGCTATGCAGGTCAGCACTTGCACGACTGCAAGTGCATGGCTAGGGACCTATATGCATGTGCAAATCTGGGAGGGCCATACACTGATGTAGATGTGTGCAAAGCTCAGGGACCCCATGGGGTTGTGCAACTGTATGGGATGGGAGCCTGGGTATGGTGGTAAGCACCTGCAGCCTTTAAATGCTGGTGACCACCTGAAGATGGCAGGGATGGGGAGGCAGGGTGGGGCAAGACTGAACTTTTGCAGGAGAGGTGAGTTAGGTTGGGGTAGGTGTGCATGCACCTGGGGTGGGATCGTGGGGCAGGTATATGCACAAGTTTAGCTGTGGGGGAGATGCTTGGAGTGCAGAGAGTGGGGCGGGTGATGGGGTTCAGGTGTGTGGGGTGTGGGGTGAATCCTGAGTCGTGAGGCTGCACTGGTGAGGTTAGCCCATTCAGGGAACCCAGCTTGGTTTACTTCCTTGTCCCCACCTCCCCATCTGCACACTCCTCCCGGCTCCAGGCATTGTGTTAGGCTATTTGCACCAGCCTGAAGGTCTCCAGTTCTCTGCTTCTCAGTTCCCCAGCTTTTGCAACCAGGGCTAACCTATGTAGTGCAGAAGACTGTCCCAGGTCATTTACACACTGGAATTGCTATCTCATTTGCCCTCCCATCGTTTCTATAGCTGTTCTTTGGAGGAGGATTGAACTCAATCTATCCTTTTCTACCATCTTTCTGGAATTCCTTCAACAGAATTTTGATTATCAGGGATATTTATACACAATGTCTTATATGTATTGCATCATAAGTTCTTTTTTGAGCTTGTTAGATTTAGTACAGTTCTGTTCAGTGGCTGGACCACAGAAGTCCTTCAGCAGCATTAGTTGCAAATTCAGTATAGATCCAGCAGTGAAAAATGTTATACATTCGGGCATAGTTATGAGCCCATGATGCTAGATTATCAGTCATTCCTTTGGCAATCATCCAGTTGAAGATAATGAACACTGTAAAATACTTATTTACAAAGAAAAAGTTGATTAGCAGACAATACTGTTAGTTCAGTCTTTTCAGCATAGGTCGTTACTATTGTATTATTATTTTCCTCTGCTATTATTTTAGCAGAACTTGGCCTGTCTTGAATGTCAGACTTTAGAGCTTATTTTGATATTAGTGGAGTCATTATTCATGCCAATAGAGTGGAATTCCTTAAAGGCTGGTTATTTAATTGCTGCAATGCAGTATGTAAAATTTTTTTCCAACTTTTAGGTGAATTTTGTCTTAGTTTATGCAATTTTTCTTTTAGTATGTCATTCACTCATTTAATCAACCCAGCAGCTTGTGGGTAATAAGGGACATGATGTATCCATTCTAAATTATGTTGGTAGCAATAATTATCTATTTGTTTCATTTGAAATGTAACCCATTATCACTTTGAATTTGTGAAGGGAATCCATAATACAATATAATATCTAAGGTTTTACAAGTATTTTTTGGGTTGCATGTTGGTGTACACATGCAACAAATACTTGAGTAGGTGTCTACACAAGTGCTTATGTATTGACACCCTCTATTATGAGACAGTAATCCAATAAAATTAATTTACCATGTTTGAGCAAGGGGTGTTCCTCTTGCTAATTCTCCTGTTACTACTCTTTGTATTGTCTGTAAAGCTTCTTTTTTTAAAAAAATAAATTTCATATTGATTTTTAATCTGATTTAAAATACTAAAAGGTAAATCAGTCCCTCTGGCTTGTGCCCACTTGTGCATAGCTTGTGCACCTAAATGTCCAGATCGTCAATGCACCCACTGTGCAAGAATGGAGTCTCCTTCAGTAACAATATACACAATAATTATTGCCAAGACGTCTGCAGTAGCATTATACTTATGTTTGGGTGAATTTAGGGTCGAGTGGGCATCTACATGAAAAACAGATACATTAGTACATTGAACAGTTTCCCATATTTCCTCCCATAATGTTTTCCCCATAATTTATTTCCATGTATTTCCCAATTATTCTGTTTCCAGATAGGCGTCCAAGTGTTTAATCCATTAGCTATTGCCATGAATCAGTAAATAAACTTAAGATAGTCTGGTTAAACAGATCATTATTCAGTTGTCTAATATTATGCAGATCAGTTACTGACAGGGTAGAAAAATTTCTATAACATTTTCTAAATGTTTTTATGTAATGTAAAACATATCAAATGAGCTTTATTTTTACTTCATTTTTTATATGGCTAAGAACAAATTTTTTGTAACTGCTTAAATAAAAAGATATCCTTTAGAGTTTAACTTTGAGAAAGCAAAATGTTGAAAGTTGACAGGTTTTAAACAATATTTGATTCCATACTTAATTAAAGCTGAGGGAAAAACTTACCCTTTTAAAAATGAGATTTTTTTTATTGACCAAGGAAGTTATAATGTCAACATAAATTACAAGAAGTTATTTTTATAAAACAGACTTTTTGCTTTTTTATTCTGATTATTTAAAATAAAACTTTTATAGCTTTTCATTAAAAACAGACCAATTATTAAGAAAACTTTGTTGCTTTAACAGAGAGAAAATTAAATTTTAGTCTTACATCAGTATATTATTTGATACTAAAGCTTTCAAAAACTTTATAGATATACCCATCAAATCTTTTTCCAACTTTGACATAATTTCCTTTTCCACAAAGTTTTGGAAATTTACTATATCTATTCAGGCTTTGTTCTACATTTTCCTTATTCTGTGAAAACTATTTATTTTCTCTAAGGACAAAACTACCCACATTTTTCCTTTTATTAAAAACACATTCTTTATATTCTTCATACTTCAGTTATCCAAAATGATTTTGGAAACTGTCTTCAAGCAAACATCTTACCACATACAATTACTATCAAAATTAAACTTAATTCTAAATGCTTAACACACTTTAGTCAATGCATATTTGAAACATTAATATATAATTTTTATAAGAGTTAATGGCATATATAGTTATTGCATTTGTTTTCTAAAAAATTGCACTTTTTCAAAGTTTCATGATTATTATATAATTTTTTAAAAAGCCTGAATATAAGGCACTTCATCTCATTTGTGATTTCTCTTGTAGAATGAATCTAATTACAAGATGCTATGGAAATTTAAAGTTTCATTCTTAGGCTATTTCTCACTGATGTCCGATTTATATAATGGCTGGGCAACATTATAAGATAAAATCAATTTCTTTTTTTTTAAGGAGGTCCTCTTCAAATTTAGACCACTTATTCAAAACATAACTCAAAAAAGACATAGCTGGCGCATCCTGAGAGTTGCCCAAGGCTAGGCAAAACTAACAGAAGTCATGAAGATAAAACATCAAGACAAAGTTTTTCAAAGTCAACAGAGTTTTCAACCTAAAATGAAGAAAAACCATGAAGACAAAACCTGCAAACAAGGAGCATCTCAATATCAATTGGCTTCCCCAATTCAAAAATATGAAATACAAAACCAAAGGGGAGCCATAAATCTGGGGTCATGGATATATGTGGCATAAATTCACTGAGTCTGCATTGAGGTCAGGTCGATTCAAGTCTCCTCCTCATGAGCAGACTGGCAAAGTGAAAGTAAGCACAGCATGAATGAACTGACAATGTGAAAGCAAATACAGATAAGAAGAGAAAATATTATACACTTACCTAGCCCAGGGAAAGTCTGAACTTCAAAATCACCATCACATAAATGTGCCTTGAGCCTACTTATGGCAGAAGCCTTACCCAGAGCTTCCAGCCTCAGTCCTCCAGGGAAATCCCCAGGCAGCTGTTAGGCATGGAGTAGAGGGATTTAGGAAAACACCACAGAAAACAAAACACAGATCAGGGCCGCATCTCAGATCAGCATGGGGGTCCCAGAAGAGTCTCCACATTGTTGCTACAAGCATAGCACCTTCTATGGAAGATCCCACCTGACCTAGTGCTACAAAGAGAAACTTGTCTATCAGCATGAAGGTGATTTATTGCAAGTGCATTTTGCAAGGAACTGAAGGAATCTTTCCAAAACAAGTTCAAGGGTAGCGATGTGGGATTTTTGATATTTAACAATTTTGAATAAATCCTGAAAAGAGGTTACCAAATCACATATTCCCAAATGTCTTATAGCATTAGAAAGTACAAACCAGGGAGATAAAATGTTCAAATCCAAAACAACATTCTGCACACAAAAAGGACATGAAACTGGCAACTTTAAATCTATTAAGAATGGTCTTAACAAATAATTATAATATTCAGAAGAGCACAGTCCATATTTTTTATACAGATTTTCTAAAGCTTGTCTTATAGACATTCACCATTATGAAGGCATACTGAAATGCAAATCCTGCTGACTATGCCAATTTTGTTGTATGACAGACAACGTGGTATTTGTGGCTAATTAATTTGGGAGGCTTGGATTAGCAGACAACACCTACTTCAGTGGTATAAAAACAGAATTTATTGAAAAAGTAATCAAAAGATTGTTAAACATGAGACATAGTTACCTCACCAGGCAGGACAACACCCAAAGAGAAGTGCTGAGGAATCCTGGAGACAGCATTCGGGGTCTGGCTGGAAAAGTTCCAACCGAGCAGAACATTCTCTTCCCATATAAGAGTCTCTCTTTTTCTTTCTCTAACTGCTTACGTGCAGTTTATGTGGTGTCTACACAATAATGGCCAAATTCCAATTAGCTTACCTGACTGAGCCCAGGTGGTCCTCTGGGAACTGGCTAGAAACTGAGAGGAGCTTCCTGGGACCTAGATAACTTTATCAGAGTATGTCTCCTGGGAGGATAGCCAGTCCTCCCAGCTGGGGTGCACATTTCAACAATTTATTACCAAGGTCACGCAATGGCAGCATCAGTTGAGCAGAACAAACTACAAACTTAGTTTCCCTTTCATATGTTTCTGAGTTCACTTATTATAATTAATTCATACCAGTGAGAACATAAAATATTCCTTTTGCATCTGATTTATTACACTCTATTTCTTCAGGATTCATCCATGTTGTGGCAAGCTTCAGTACTCCATTCATTTTAAATGTTGAATAGTATTCCATTGTACTTATATACCACATTTTGTGAACTCATTCATTGGTTGATGGATGCTTGGGTTGCTTCCATCTTTTGGCAGTTGTGAATAATGCTGCTATGAACATCAGCATGCAAATGTCTGTTCATGTCTCTGACTTCAGATTTTCCAGGTATATCCTGAATAGTGGGATTGCCAAGTGGTATGGCAACTTTATACTTAGCTTGCTGAGAAACTGACAAACCATACTCCACAGTGACTGGACCATTTTATATTCCCACCAGCAGTGAATAAGTGTTCCAGTCTCTCCACATTCTCTCTAATACTTACAGTTTCCTGTTTATTTAATAGCAGCCATTCTTGTAGGTGTGGGATGATATATCTTCTTTTTTATCATTGTGGTTTTGATTTGCATTTCCCTGACAGCTAGTGAAGCTGGGGATCTTTTCATGTATCTCTTAGATCTTTATTTCTTCTTTGGAGAAATGTCTATTCATGTTCTTTGCCCATTTTTAAATTGGCTGTTTGTGTTTTTATTGCTGAGTCATAGGATTTCCTTATACGTACTGGATATCAAAGCCTTATCAAATATGTGATTTCCAAATATTCTGTCCTATTAAGTCCATTGTTTTTTCAACTTTTTGACAGTCATCTGAAGCAATGAAGTATTCAACTTTGAGTTCCCATTTATCTATTTCTTCTCTCATTGCTTGTACTTTGGATGTAAAGTTTAAGAAAATACCACCTATGACTAGGTCTTGAAGATGTTTCCCTATATTTTCTTCTAGTAGTTTTATGGTACTGGTTCTTATACTTAGGTCTTGATTCATTTTGAGTTAAGTTTTGAATAGGGTGTGAGATAGAAGTTCTCTTTCTTTCTTTTGGCTATGGATATTTGGTTCTCCCAACACCCTTTATTGAAGAAACTGTTCTGTTGCAGTCGAGTGGGGTTGGAAGCCTTATCAAAAATCAATTGACCATTGTTCTGAAGCTCTATTTCTGAGCTCTCAGTTTGATTCCATTGATCAATATGTCTATCTTTATGCCAGTGCCATGTTGTTTTGACCACAGTGGCTTTACCATATGTTTAAAGTCATATCTTTAAAGCATATTATACCTCCCATTTAATTCTTCTTTTTTAGGATGTTTTTGGCTATTCAAGGCCCCTTACCCTTCCAAATAAAATTGATACTTAGCTTCTCCATTTCTGAAAGTAGACTGTGAGACTTTTGATTGATATTGCATTGAATCTATAGATCAATTTGGGTAGAATTGACATCAACAATATTTAGCCTTCCAATCTGGATGTCTTTCTATTCATTCAGGTTTTCTTTTATTTATTTTAGCAATGCTTTTTAGTTTTCTATGTACAAGTCCTTTAAATCATTTGTAAGGGCATCCTTGTCTTGTTCCCAATCTTGGAGAGAAAGCTTTCAGTCTTTCTCTGTTGAGTGTGATTTTAGCTGTGGGTTTTTCATATATGCCTTTATTATGTTGAGTAAGTCTCCTTCAATTACTACCTTATGGAGTATTTTTTATCATGAAAGGATACTGAATTTTGCCAAATGCCTTTTCTGCATCAAATGAGATGATCATGTGTTTTTTCCCTTTTAATTTGTTAATGTGGTGTGTTATATTAATTGATTTTCTTGTGATGAATCACGCTTGCCTGCGTGGAATAAAACCCACTTGATCATGGAGGATAATTCTTTTAATATGATGTTGGATTCTACTTGCAAGCACTTTGTTTAGAATTTTTGCATCAATATTCATTAGAGAGCTTGGTCTAAAGTTTTATTTTCTTGTAGTACGTTTACCTGGTTTTGGTATTAGGGTGATGTTGGCTTCATAGAATGAGTTATGTAGCATTTCTTCTTCAAATTTTTGGAAGAGTTTGAGCAGGAATGATATTCATTCTTCTTGGAGGATTTGGTAAAACTCACCTTTTCCTTGTTGGTAGGTTTTGATGGCTGATTTGATCTCTTTACATTTGATTGATTTGTTGAGGCCTTCTCTTTCTTCTCAAGTCAGTGTAAGTTATTTGAGTATTTGTAAAAAGTTTTCCATTTCATCTAAGTTACCTATCTTGTTGGCATACATTGTCCATAGTAATCACTTTGATCTTTTTTATTTCTTCAAGGCCCATGGTAATGACACCCCTTCTCATTTGTGATTTTATTTATTTGCAGCTTCTCTCTTTTTGTCTTTGTCAGTCTAGCTAAGGGTTTGTTGATTTTACTGATCTTCATAAAGAACCAACTTTTGGTTTTATTGATTCTCTCTAGTGTTTTTATTCTCCATTTCATTAACTTATTCCCAAACTTTTATTATTTCTTTCCTTCTGCTTGCTTTAGCATTAGTTTGCTATTCTTTCTTCCATGTCTCCAGCTCTCAATTAGGTCATAGATTGTAGCTCTTTTCTCCTTTTTAATGTAGGTGTGTAGGGCTATAAATTTCCTTTTCAGCACTGCCTTTGCTGCATCACATAAATTTTATGTGTTGTTTTCTCTTTTTCACTCATCTTGAGATATTTACTGATTTCTCTTGCAATTTCTTCTTTGACCCACTACTTGTTTGAGTGTATTGTTTAACCTCCATATATTTGTGTATTTTCTCATTATCCATTTGTTATTTTTTCCAGGTTCCTTCCAGTATGATCACAGAAAATACTTGTGTAATTTCAATCTTTTTGAATTTATTAAGCTCTGTTTGTGCCCCAGCATATGGTCTATTCTTGAGAATGTTCTGTGATTACTTGAGAAGAAAGTGTGTCCTGCTGTTTTAGGAAGCAGTGTTCTATAGATGTCTGTTAGGTCTAGTTTATTTATCATATTATTTAGTTCTGTTTTTGTTTATTGATCTTCTGCTTAGTTGTTCTAAACACAGGGCAATTCTCTTATTAACAAACTCTCTCAGCTTCTCTTTACCTATGAATATTGTAATTCGTCCTCATTTTTGAAGGACAGCTTTGCTGGATAGAAAATCCTTAGCTCGCAATTTTTCTCTTTCAGTATCTTAAATATATTGTACCACTGCCTTCTCACTTCCATGGCATCTGATGAAAAATCAGCACTGAGTTTTATTTGGATTCCCTTATATGTGGTTAATTGCTTTTCTCTAGATGCTTTTAGAATTTTCTCCTCTTTGGCATTTGACATTCTGAATTCTATGTGTCTTGTGCTGGGTCTATTTGAGTTTATTCTGTTTGGAGTATGTTGGGCTTCTTGGATTTGTAAATTTATGTTTTTCATAGCGTTGGGAAATTATCTGCCATTATTTCTTCAAATATTCTTCCTGGACCTTTTACCTTCTCTTCTCCTTCTGGAACACCCATGATGTATTTATTTGTACGCTTTGTTGTGTTGTCACATTTCCCTAAAAGCCTACTGAATTTTTTATTTTTTTTTCCATTTATTCTTTTTTCTGTTCAAATTTGGTAGGTCTGTCCTCTAGCTCACTGATGCTTTCTTCTGCTTCTTCAAATCTGCTGTTGTATGTCTCCAGTATATTTTTAAATTCATCTACAGTGTCTTTTACTCCCATAATATCTGTTATTTTCCTATGTATTTTTCAGTATCTTCTTTATGTTCTTCTAGTATCTTCTTAATATCCTTCATCTCTTTATACATGTTTGCCTTCATTTCTTTTAGTCAGTTCAGGAGATTTGTTTGCACATCTTTGATTCGTTTTTCCAAATTCTGTATCCCATCTGACTTTTTGTTCTGTTCCCTTCATTGGACCATTTTTTCTTGAGTTTTAGTAAGTCATCTGATTATTTTAATGGGTCTATTCTGAAGGTCAATTTCTCTCTCTTGTCTAGGGTTTAGTTGTTGCCTGGGCTTGTATTAGAGCACTGCTTTGACAGTGGGGTTGTCCATATTTCTCAACCAAAACAGGACCAAGTACCTGTGCAGGGGATATAGACCAGCTCCAGTTGACCTATGATAGAGTCTGGAGAGGCTCTGAAAAGCCCTTCAGTTCCCTGCACTTTCTGGCCTTTCAGAAAGCAGTTGGCAATGTTCAGTGACTTAATTGTCCTCAGAAGCATTTTACCTCCAGCAGCCCTGGCAGCGTCTGTCTAGGCATGACTGAAACTGTAGGATTTCTATGTCTTCACTCCCCTGGCCAACATTTGGCCCAATGTGGGGCTGTGTCCCCACTGTACTTGTGGCAGAGGACTCCCTAGATTCCCTGGTCTGCAGCCATCCCTCAGATTAGGATCAGGCCTCCAGCCCACAGGGATGGGGATGGGCATGGGGACCCAGGGCTGAAAACACAGTCTCTGTCCACATTTTCTCAGACTCTTTCTTCCTCACTGACCTGGACCTTGAAATGTCCTCCCTTGTCCCCCAAATCCCTAAATAGTTGATTTGGGCAGTTTATTTGTGGCTACTTTCTGCTTTTGGGGAACACTTTGTGGTTCCCTCCCTGATCCTCCATTTTTGATGCTATTCCTTGCTACCCTTTTGTATTCCACCCTGCCCTATGTCTTAAGTCCTGCTGTGGGTTTCTGCGGGCTTGGGTCTCTGTGTCTGCATATAGGTGAGGATCTGTCTCACTCCTGTGAGTGATTTTATAATCTGTGTCCCTGCTGGGAGGTGAGAGGGATCCTTGCTGCTGCCTCTGAGATCAGGCTATATGGCACCAAGTGATGGGGAAAGGAGAGTTCTGGTCAATCTGGGATGGAAGTTTCCACGCTGATATCTTTCTATTTATTTGACTCAACATCTATGGGATCCTTTTCCAGTCTATAACTTCCTCCATAGTTCTGAACAAGTGAGAAGTGTCATTTTATTCAATGAATCTCTGGGAAAAAAATGTCATTTTATTTAAAGAATCTCTGTAAACAACGTGGTGATGTAAACTTTTCAATTTCTTCTTCTTTCTTCCCTTTTTTTCTTTCTATAAATACCTCCCTTGCTTAGACTTACTAGCTCTCATCTACATTATCATCTCTTTATTGCCAAATGAACGCATATCTTTTACTACATTATGAGGTTTCTGGTAAAAGCAAAGACTTAGAAAAAAAAGTTTTTTAATAGAGAGGAAATGACTTCTACTGCAAAAAAAATTAATTTATGCTTTGTACAGTCTTTACCAAAGCTGAATCACCTGTTCTAGGCAGGTTGGCCAGTAAATGAAGGATGTATTCTGTGACTTTCTTTCAAGGAAGCAAGACTTTTTTTGGAGAGGTGTTTCAAAAATTCCACAGAGTTCTTCCAAAAGTTAGAAGAAGAAGTCTGTGTATATTTAAAAAAAAAAGCTATTCATTGTGGAATATTGGGCCACAGACTCAGAATTTTAAATGACTATCATTTACTAAAAACTTCAGGAGGAAACTATTCAATAGTCAAAAGTTGTATATTTTCCACACCCAGCTGATTAATGTTTAAGAAGTTTTCATTTTACACAGATACAACTGAAAGTCATAATGAGAATTGCTTCGTGCTAGCAAGGCTATCTGTGCCACTCAGGGAGGTGACAAAAGATTCCATATTATTTAGCAATAGATGGGAGGGCACTCCTTGTAGACACAAGCTAGAAAATGTCAAAAGCCTATTTGAAAAGGACATTGATGACTGACAGTTGATATTTGACTAGGGTCACCGATGGGGGAGGAGATACCCATTACCACCTCCAAGTTAGGATTTGTACCATGTGGAGGATATGAAAGAGATCTCAACCCATTTTAAAAGAAGTATTAGAGTCACCAAGAAAGGTAGAACTTCTGCAGGAACTAGATGGAATATAGAGAAGAGACAAAGAAACATAAATTTCGCTTGTGTGTGTGTGTGTGTGTGTGTGTGTGTGTGTGAGTCACCCATGGTAGCAGGTCTTCGACTTTGTGATTTTTAGTAGTGTCTACCTCAGAGGATAATATGGCTCATTTAGGTCTAGAGACTTATGGTCAAAATTATGTATTTGTCCTTTAAAGAACCAATATAAAATGAGCAGATTTCTTGGCTATTTACTATCCATAGAAGGCTGGGAGTTCACAGGTTATTTTAAATCTTGAGCAGCCAAAATCTTTTTTTTTTTTTTTTTAACTTCAGGCCCATGGCTTCTTTGACAATCATAACTCTACAAATATTTAGTTGACTTCTGCACTATTTGTGTCCAATCTACTACAAGTTCTACTTCAAGCTTTTAAAGAGTTTCTCTCTCTATGTTTCTCTCAGAATCAGCATAGAAATGATGGGATCATCCAGATTATTTTTCAGATCCAATTCTTGTATTAGTATTTTAAATCTTGTTATTTAATGGTGTGATTTTAGAGGATACTTTTCTTCTCTCCAAATTTGGAACCAACTGAAAATAAATAAGGGAGCCAAGTAGAAGGGATCTTCTTCTATTGTATTGTAACCTAGAATTAGGCATATTTTCATAATTTATCACTGTCAGTACTCTCAAATGCTGTACTGTAAAATGTAAGGAAAGGAAAAGCAAAACAAAATTTTGTGCTGTTTCCAGGTAGAATCTTCAGAGAGATGAGAGATTCTGAGAGATTCCAATTATTTTTCACAATTATGCTAACTTAATATCACTTCAGTCCCTTGAAGAACAGCAAGTAAAGGGTTGAAGCAAGAAGAGTGCTTGGGAAAAAATTCTCCTTGTGGAAAACAGAACAGTAGAAGATAACTTTCTTGTGCTTTTCTCTGGCAATGTTAATGTCTGTATCATAGGATCATTGTAAAGTATATGCCACTCTTCTCAGGTAGACAAGCAACGTATTCACTTACTCCTAATTCCCATCACCCCATCTATACTGGGATCTTTTAGAATGACCTTGAAGTGAGAATAAGTATGACTGTTTCCTCTACTAGGACCTTAAGGATGTCAAGGCAATGTTTTTTCTGGAGCAACATAATCTAGACCTGTATAGTTGGGCTTGTGGGAGAGATTACTTTTCCAGCCAGAAAATGACATTGCTAAAGACAACACCTTGGTATACCAGATTACTCTCCATCAGCAGCTTCAGTGTCATATCACTTATATTCCAAGTCAAATATGAAGATATTGTGGTGAATCAATCAATTTTTTCTGAATTATGAAGTACACATCTCTACCTACAAGAGAGATTGTGATGTTAGACCTCAGTGGCAATTGTGCTGATAATGCGTGAGACTGTATATAGAATATATCTTGTCTTTTGATTAATTTTAGGTCATGATAATTATAGTACAAGCTTAGAATGTAAAAACAATACACATACATCAAACTATAACTTTTTTATTCAGTGAACATTAAGGAGATTTATGTATGTATTTGTCAGCGAAACATTGAATTCCTGAACAGAATAAAAGAAGAGAACAGCTTTTCAAACCAAGACAAGACAAGAAATGATAATATTAAAATTATAAAAAGGGAAAGACTCTTCTTTAAATGTTCTGTTTTTGAAGCTAAATATATTTACTTGCTGTTTTTATGATGAGGTGGCCACTAAATAACATTGATAAGTTATGTATTTGTATTCTCTAGCATCTTCTGAAATCAAAATAATCGATTGTCAATTCAAACATTCTGTGCAAGGAATAATGTGTTTTTAGATGAATAAACAGTTAAAATTCAAGAGGTTATACTTAGATGGGAAAGATAAGTGAAATATTGAGTGAAGCAGCTTATAGAGTCATTTGTAAAAAAGTCATGTTTATTGAGTTTCTTTTATGAAAATAATGCTATAAAATATTATGAAAATACAATCTGTAACTTATTAGTAATATGAAACAAGTGAGTGTGCTTTTCTATTTCCTTTCCTCCATGATATTATGATCAAGAAAAAATTCATTTCATAAAGATTTGTGTGTGTGTGTGTGTACTGTATGACAGGTGCCACATTTTTCCACGTTAGTATCCCATTATTGCAGCACCATTAGTTGAATTTTTGTTTCTTCATTTTTTTGTTTATTTGTTCACTTGTTTTTTGGGCAACTGCATGGGCCAGGAATCGAACCTGGGTCTCCTGCATGGGAGGTGAGAATTCTACCACTGAACTACCCTCACACTCTGCATTTCATAAAGATTTTGAAATAAATTCAGTTGCCACTCTTACCCTTTCTGGATGCTTATTTAAGAAGGTTGACACATTGCTGAGGAGGGCTGCACTTAAAGTGAATAATCTGATATCTCTAACAAATTCAGTCCTCTGCAGTGTAATACTAATAGGGATAGCATTAATTCCTAATTATCTGCCTTGAAAAAGTATATTTGCAAGTAAAAATAAATGGTACATCAAGTTCTGATGAATGGATATTTGAGTATTTTAAGTGAGCTAAGGTTTAGAAATAAGATATAACATGCACACATGTATACCTAAAACTTTGATAACATTTAATTATCAAGATACAGAAAATCATCCTAGAGTGAAGACATCAAATATAACAAGAGAAGATGCTACTTATTTCTATATAGATTCCTTTGACTAGCAGAGCTCTTAACATTTACACTTTTTCCCTGGGGAGACACTCTAATGCAATTGTGCAGACAGCTATAGTCTCAATCATATTGGCCTGAGGAATCAGATTGTTATAGTTTAGGTGTGCTAAAGTGACTAAAAGCTGATGAATGGAATCTCAGAGAAAAGGAGTCCAAAGCGTAGAGACTCTGACTTAGCAAATAAAGTCCCCACACATCTGTGGATGATCTCTGAACATTATATGCACAGTGGAGAGTCAAAGGAGACCATTGGCATTCAGTGGTTGGAACTTTTGAAAAATTTAGCCAGGATTTCAGCACTGCCTGCTGTATAGGAGAAAGAATTTGGAGTATGAACACCCACCAAATCAGATGGCAAAGGCAAATACATAGGAGCGTTAAAACCAAATCTTTACAAAATCAAAGTATTTTTCTAGTAATTTAATTGCTTTCTAGAACCAAAAGCAATAGTATTCAATAAAAGATCATGGGATCCAAAGTCTCTACAATCTGTTTGTTCAAGATTTTTAAAATATTGCCCAACATTTGTTAAAAATTATTGGACATTCAAAGAAACAGGAAAATGTACCCACTACCAAGAATAAAATATCAGTAGAGACAGATGACCCATATGTTAAAATGAGCAGAAAATAACTTTAAAGTAGCTTCATAAATATGTTCAAAGATCTAAAAGAAAACGTATTTATAATAAAGCAAAAGGAACCATAGAAATTGGAAATTTAAAAAGTGGTAAGTACAATAACTTACATGAAAATTTCCCTGCAGTTTTAAATCAGAATGAGGATTGTGGAAGAAAGAGTCAGTGAACTAAAGGCAGAGCAACTAAAGGAAAATGAAGAATAAAGAAAAAAGAAAATATTTTTAAAAATTTATAAAAATTCCAGGCCTTCCAGTAAGATGGAAGACTGAAAGAGGCTGGGGTCATCCCATCTGCATGCAGCAATGAGAAACACGGTAGAAAAATGACCTGTATGATGGATTCGGGGTGCAAGTGATCATGGCAAGTCTGTCTGCTCTACACAAGGAGGCCCTAAGTGAAAAACTGAGAAATTGAGATGGAGTGAATGGAATGAAGGTGCTTGGTCATGACTCTGCCTACCCTGAGCTGGTCTGGGGTGATTTTCCCATTGGCTTTGTAGCTGGACATGCCTGTGGTGAACTTGGAAGATAACAGATCTGCTTTCCTTATGCACAGACTCCACCTAGTCAAGGTAATGGGCCTACACCCCTTCTTTGTGATGTGCTGCTGTGGGTTTCTGTTTCCTGGGTGTTTTTTTCTGTTTTAATAAGGACTAGGTTGGGGACACTTCCTTGGGTGTGCATGAGGGGGAGACATGGAATATGCAGGTCTGACACCCAACAGGCCAAAGAGACCTGTTAGAGTCCTGGGGCTGCTCCTCTCACCTCAGAGGCCTGAAGACCACAGGTGTGTGAAGCTGAAATTCCCAGTCCCACAGCCTGGCATCGTCCTGCGAGGGAGTCTGGGAGTCACTAGATTCTTCAGTTGCACAGGAGATGTTTCCCTTGGGGGTGAATGTCCTTCATCCTCAAGGCCTAGAGCTGGCAGATTTCAGCAGATGCCTGGGTCAACAGCTCTGGCTGGAGTCCCAATTCCAAATGTTAGATATGGGGAGGAAATAAATCTGCAAACTAACTTCATTAAGACATTAAAATGCTACATCCACAACAGAAGATGATACAAGATGTGAAGGGCCAAGCAGACATGGCTCAGCCACATAATCCAAATTAAATCTCCTGGGGAGACACAGAATATGGAACAGCTGCTTAAGCTCCTTCAGAAAGATGTTAAAAGATATCAAAAGGTACTGGGGTTGCCATCCCAACCCAGCCATGAGGGGATTTCTTCCTCTGCTCTTTTGGACTTTTTGTGCTGTATAAATGCCAAAGATTATTTTCCTTTTCTGGACTCTTTATACCACGCAAGTAATAGAGGGATCATTTCCTATAAAATTTCTGCTGTGCCCTGTCCCTGTGTTTCTACAACACAGTTTATTTTTTATTTTTAATGCAGTTTTATTGATATATTCATATACCATAAAGCCATGCAAAATATACAATTAATGACTCACAGTAACAACACATAGTTGTGCATGCATCACCACAATCAATTTCAGAACATTTTCATTACTACAAAAAAAAAGAAAGAAAAGAAAAAGAAAATCCAAAGCATCCCATATCCCTTATCTTCCCCCATTATTTTTAACAGCTTTATTCACACACCATAAAATCCATCCTAAATATACAATCAATGGCTCTTGGAATAATCATATAGTTAATCATTCACCACTATAGTTTGTATGAGAACATTCTCATTTCTTCTGAAGAACAAAAGCCCATACCTTTTATAAATCCCTATTATTAACATTTAGCTTTGGTATAGCACCTTTTTACCATTACTACAAGAGTATTGCAATGTTACTGTTAGCTATAGACCTTAGTTTACAGTAATTATATTTTTCCCAGATACCACCCTATTATTAACACCTTGTAATAGTGGCACACATTTGTTCTAGTTTTCTTATATTTGTACAATTAACCACCATCATTGTCCACTCTAGGTTTTGCTAGGTTATACAGTCTTAGTTTTTATTCTCCAGCTTTTCTTTTGGCAACATACCTGGCTCTTTCAACCATATTTATACTCAACTTTACTAATTATACTTACAGTGTTGTGCTACCTACTTCCAAACTTCAAAATCAACCTTATTGAACATTCTCTACTCCTTAAGCCTTAAGCATCAATTTCCCAATTTCTGGCCTTTTTCCATCTCCTGATAACTTATACTTTCAACTCTCAGTTTGCTCATCATAGTTAATTCATATTAGTGAGACCATACAATATCTGTCCTTTTGATTCTGGCCTATTTCATTTAACATAATGTCCTCAAGATTCATTCATATCACTGCCTGCGTCATGATTTCTTTCCTTTCTGCAGCCACATGGTATTCCATCATATCTGCACACCACAGATTGTCCTGCCACCCATCAGTCCCTGGACTCTTGGTCTCCTCCATCCATTGGCAATGCTAAGTAACACCAGCTTTAAACATTGGTGTGCAAATGTCTATTTGTGTCCCTGCCTTCAGTCCTTCAAAGTACATACCTAGTAACATGATTGCTAGATAATGTGGAGATTCTATACGTAGCTTTCTGAGGAACCACCACATTGTCTTCCAGAGGGGCTTCACAATTTTACTTCCCTACCAAATCGATTAGGTATACCTCTTTCTCCACATCTCCACAGCCCTTGTAGTTTTCTGTTTATGTTTTAAAAACAGTTTTATTCATGTACCATGCAATCCATCCTCAGTGTTCAATCAAAGACTCCTGTTTTAATCACATAGTTCTTTATTTACTACCACAATCCATATGAGAACATTTCCTTTTTTTTCTGAAAATATTTACATCCAGCTTTGGTATGCTGCCTTTGTCCCATTTAATGAAGACTATAACAGTGTTACTGGTAAATATAGACCTTATTTTGATTAATTTTACTTTTTCTATACCATTCCATTTTTATCACTTTATAATAGAGACATAAGCTATATTCTCATTCATGTAAAATTTTTCTTATATTTATACAATTAATCACCACTGTTGCCCACTCTAGGTTTCACTAAGTTACTCAATCCCAGTTTTTATCCTTTGGCTTACTCCTGTTAATGTACATGACTCTGACCTTCCTTTTTCAACCATGATCATATTCAACTCTGTTAATTACTCTTACAGTATTGTGCTATCCTCACACAATATTTTACTATACATTTCTAAACCATTACTGTTGGTAAGCGGCCGTACTGAGTCAAGCACACAGCATGCAGTCATGGAGAAACAACTCAGGAGACAACCCTCAGGGGTGAGTGGAAGGCATCTGCTTTATTGAGGAAGTGTGCGGGTTTATATAGGGTGGGAGCATTCAAGGACACGTGTTGGCTGGGGATTGGTGACCGTTGTTGCTAGGGTGGAGGGCAGGTTTAATGTTAACGCTTTTTGGTGTGAACCACTGCCAGTTCCGGGAAGAAATCTGGTCGTGGGTTAGGCCATTTTGTGTTGCCTTGCATCTACCATGGCAGCCATGTTGGCAAGATCTTATGACTTCTCCATCACATTGCAATTATCCTTATTGAGTATTCTGTACATCTTAAGCATTGTTTGCCCAATCTCCTAATCTCTGCCTGGATAACCTGTGCTCTCTATTTTAACTCCCTGATTTTGCTCATTATAGTTAGAGCATATCAGTGAGACCATACAGTATTTGTCTTTTGTTTCTGGCTTATTTCACTGAACACAAAGTCCACAAGTGTCACCCACATTGTTGCATGCATCATGACTTTATTCTGTTTTACAGCTGCATAATTTTCCATCATATACATAAATACCAGATGTTTTATCCATTCATATGTTAAAGAACATTTGGGCTGTTTCCATCTATTAAAAATTATTAATAATACCAATATAAATATTGGTGTGTAAATGTTTGTTTGATCCCAGCCTTCAGTTCTTCAGAGTATATACCTAGTAATGGGCAGTTCCAAACTCAGTTTCTTGATGAACAGTGGGATTGCCTTTCAGAGTGGCTGCACCATTCTACACTTCCATCAACAGTGAATAAGTGTATCAATTTCTCCAATTCCTCTCCAGTTTTCTGTTTTATAAATAATGGCCACTGTAATAGGAACGAGGTGGTAACTCTTGGTGGTTTATTTGCATTTTTCTGATAGCCAGTAAAGTTGAGCATTTGTTCACATGCTTTCAGCCATTTGCATTTCCTTTTTTAGATAAGTATCTATCCATTTTTTTTTTTTGTGCATTTTTAAATTGGATTGTCTTTTTGTTGTTGAGTTGTATGATCTCTTTATATATTCTAGATATTAAACCCTTATCAGATATATGGTTTCTAAATATTGTCTCCCATTGAGAAGGCTGCCTTTTTACTTTCTGACAAAGTCCTTTGATGTGCAAAAGTACAAATTTTGAGGAGACCCATTTATTTACTTCTTTTTTCATTACTTCTGCTTTGGGTGTAAGGTCTAAGAAACCACCTCCTATCACAAGATATTTAAGCTATTTCTTTACATTTTCTTCTGAGTGTTTTATGGTCTTAGCTCTAAAGTTTAGGTCTTTAATCCATTTTGAGTTAATTTTTGTATAAGGTATGAGATAGGGGTCCTCTTTCATTCTTGTGGATAAGGATATCCAGTCCTACAAATACCTTTTGTTGAAGGGGCTGTTCTCTCCCAGTTGAGTGGTATTGACTGCCTTGTCAAAAATGAATTGTCCATAAATGAGAGGGTCTATTTCAGAACTCTCCATTTGATTCCATTAGTCAGTGTAACTACTGTCATGCCAGTACCATGCTGGTTTGATCACTGTAAGTTTGCAATATGCGTTTAAGTCAGGTTGTATGAGACCTCCAATGCCATTTTTTCTTTCTCAAGATGTTTTTAGCTATTTTGGGCACCCTGTCCTCCCAAATAAGTTTGCTTATTGTTTATTATTTTTTTTATTTCTGCAAATAAGTTGTTGGGATCTTGATAGGCATTGCATTGAATCTATAAATCCAAATGGTAGAATTGACATCTTATGTATATTTAGTCTTCCAATCCATTAACATGGTATGTCCTTCCATTTGTTTAGGTTTCCCCTGATATATTTTAGCAATGTTTTATAGTTTTCTTTGTATAGATCCTTAATGTTCTTGGTTAAAATTATTTCTAAATATTCCATTGTTTTGATTGCTGTTATAAATATAATTTTTTCTTGATTTAGAACACAGATTGCTCATTACTAGTGTATAGAAACACTAATGACTTTTGCTTGTTGATCTTGTAACCTACCACTTTGCTGAAGTTGTTTGCTAGCTCTTGTAGCTTTGCTATAGATTTTTCATAGAATCATGTCATCTGCAAACAGTATAAGTTTTACTTCTTCCTTTGCAATTTGGATGCATTTTATTTCTTTTTCTTCCCTAATAGCTCTAGCTTTGAATTTCAGCACAACACTGAATAACAATGAGGACAGTGGGCATCCTTGTCTTATTCCAGATCTTGGGGGGAAAGCTTTCAGCCTTTCCCCCTTGAGTGTGATGTTAGCTGTGAATTTTTCATATATGTCTTTTATCATGTTGAAGAAGGTTCCTTCTATTCTTATCTTTTGAAGTGTTTTTATCATGAAAAGATACTTAGTTTTGTCAAATTCCTTTTCTGCATCAATTGAGATGGTCATGTGGTTTTTACCCTTTGATTTGTTGATATGGTGTATTACATTAATTGGTTTTCTTATGTTGAATCACCCTTGAATAGCTGGAATAAAACTTATTTGGTTTATATAATTCTTTTAATGTACCACCGTATTTGATTTGCAACTATTTTGTTAAGGATTTTTGCATCTATGTTCATTAGAGAGATGGTCTGTAATTATCTTTTCTGTAGTGTTTTCATCTGGTTTTGGTATTAAGGTGATGTTCACTTCATAGAATGAGTTAGAGAGCTTTCCCTCCTCTTCAATTTTTTTGAAGAGTTTGAGCAGGATTGGTATTAATTCTTCCTGGAATACTTGGTAGAATTCATACATGAATCCATCTGGTCGTAAACTTGTCTTTTTTAGTAGATTTTTGATGAATGATCCTATCTTTTTACTGTGATTGGTTTGCAGATGTCACCTATTTCTACTTGAGTGAGTGTAGGTTGTTCTTGTGTTTCTAGGAATTTCTCCAGTTCATCTAAATTGTCTAGTTTGTTGACATACAGTTGCTCATAGCATTTTCTCATTATCTCCTTTATTTCTTAAAGGTCAGTAGTAGCATTCTCTATACCATTTTTATTTTATTTATTTACATCCTCTTCTTTTTTTCTTTGTCAACCTAGATAAGGGTCCATCAATTTCATTGATTTTCTCAAAGAACTAGATTCTGGTTTTGTTATTTTTTAATTTTGTTTTTATAGTCTTAATTTCATTTATTTCTGTTCTAATATCTATTATTTATTTATTACTTTTTGCTTTTGGGTAAGTTTGCTGTTCTTTTTCTAGTTCCTCCAGGTGGGCAGTTAATTCTTCAATTTTTGCTCCTTCTTCTTTATAAATATAGGCATTTAGAACAATCAATTACCTAAAGTTTTCTTCTTGATTGGCTTTGTGCTCTAACTGTTCTTTGACATTTGGTTCAACTTATCTGATCAGAATTTTCTTTCAGATCTTATTTCTCTAACTTTTTCCAAAAAATCATGGAATGACTTTTGAGGTTACCCTTTTTTGTTCAGTTACCTTGCCCTCAGGAAAACACTGCCTCTTCCTTCTTCTCCCTCAGGTAATTTTGACCTGTTGTGGTTTTGTTGTTGTTGTTGTTGTTTTGTTTGCCTCCATATATTTTAAACTCCTTTCATTACCCCTTGCAACTTTTACCTGGAAGGCTGATTCTGTGAGGGAAGTCACCCCAGAGGGTATCTACCAAGTTACTTTTTCCCAAATACACAAAGCTAGGACCTATGAATGGGGCACAATTCAGTATCAATTTTCCCTGTGGATAAGACCAAGTCTCCTAATTCAATGATTATTCTATCTTACTCAGAAAATGGCACTCTTCAACATGCTGGTTCCCACAGGCCTAGGTTGGTGCTGTGTCTTTAATTCTCAGCCAACCTCACCCCTGCTTGGATTCTAGTTGAGGCAGAGGCTGTGAAGCTTTTGCTGTTCTCCCACCCTTGAGGTTTGATTTCTCTAAATAACAGCCACTGTTTATGCTAGACCTTGCCCTCTTTACTTGGCAAAGAGCTATTCTAAGCCTCTTCTTCCCTACAGGCTGTAAAAGGCTCTCAAGCAATCCCACTTCCACCCCAGACCCCTGCCAGAGAGTGTTTCAAACAGAAGTTGAGCTCTGTCTTTTGTAGATTGAAGTCTTTGCTGATATCCAAGCTCCTGGGCTCTAAATTCACTAAATGAGTACCACCACTTTCACTGGAGCCTGCCAACCCCTTTACTTATGGAAGATCCTCCATTTTGGAAAAGATCTTCACTACACGATTCATTACTTTGCTTTTCAGTCAACCCTTTTTCCATCCCTGCTCTTTTTAATGGGTTGCTTTAAAAAAAAGTAGCTATTCCCAGAGCTAGATCCTATTACCCCATCTTTACCAATAAAAGCCAAAGTTGTTGCTCAGCTCTATGTTTTCCTTTTCTTGGAGCACAGCCATTCTCCAGCACTCTGAGCTCCACCAACTCCAAAAGCCTCCATTTTTTTTTTTGTCCACTCTTCTTCACTTCTGGGTGAGAGGCCGGTGCAGAATTCTCAGCTTATTTCTTGTTTGCACTGTAAATTTATTTGTTCTTGGAGCTGGCAATCAGCAGTCTGATTTATTAATCAAATCCACAGTGGTTGCCTGGCTGGGTTCCCTTTCCTTGCTCCTAAAAGTAAGGGCTTCTTTTCCCCACCAGGGAGTGATGCTGAGTCAGCCTGCTCTGTCAGTGGGGGAAGAGCATCAGTCTCTGAAGCATGGAAGGATTTACTTACAGTATCTTTGCTGCAACTTATTAGTCTTTCCACTTGTCCTTGACTGATTTATGATGTGCGTCTTGTCTCCAAGTTCCCGCAGTTTTTTTCAGGCAGTTCTCAACTATTGTTCCAACTTGCTAGCTCCCAGAATGCAATATACCAGAAACAGAATGGCTTTTAAAAAGAGTGATTTAATAAGTTGCTAGTTTACAGTTCTAAGGCCGAGAAAATGTCCCAATTAAAACAAGTCTATAGAAATGTCCAATCTAGGATATCCAGGGAATGATACTTTGGTTCAAGAAGGCCGATGAAGTTCAGGGTCTCCCACTCAAATGAGAAGGCACATAACAAACAGGGTCAGGGTTTCTCTCTCACCTGGAAAAGCATGTGGTGAACATGGCATCATGCTAGCTTTCTCCTCTGGTTTCCTTTCATGAAGTTCCCCGGGAGGCATTTTCCTTCTTCATTGTTGAGGGTCGCTGGCTGGTGGACTCTCTGTTTCTTGTGGATATGTCATTCTGCTCTTTCAGAATCTCCTGGCTTTCTCATTGTTATCTTTTATAGGATTCCAGTAAACTAACGAAAGCCCAATGGGTAGAGACATGTCTCCACTTAATCCATCTTAACAAGCACTCTTGATTGAGTCACATCTCCAGGGAGATGATCTAATTACAGATTCAAACATACAGTGCTGAATAAGGATTAGAAGAAATGGCTGTCTTTACAAAATGGGATTATGATTAAAACATGACTTTTTTAGGGTACATACATCCTTTCAAACTGGGACAACTATTTACTAGCTGTTCTGGAGGATGGAATGTACCCTACAACTCCTTATGCCGCAATCTTTGCTCTCCCCCACACTGTGAAAACAACTTGCTCCACAGGCAAGTTTGGCTCCACAGGTTGCCAAAAGCATACTGAAAAATTAAAAAAAAATTGGAGGACTCAAACTTGTGATTTTAAAACTTATTATAATCTAAACAGTGTGGTACTAGGACAAGGTCAGCCACATAGATCAATGAAAACTGAGAGTTCAGATACAAACTTTTATATCTATGGCTAATTGATTTTTGACAAGGGTGCCAGTTCCACTCAATAGGGAAAGAAAAGTTTCTTCAACATATTGTGCTAGAAAAACTCAATACCATATGCAGAAAACAAAGGTGTACCTCTAACACACACCATATATAAAAAATTAATCGAGATTAAACAGGAAACTTATACAAAGAACCCAAAACAATAAAAGTCTTGGAAGGACATATCTGAAAATATCTTCAGGGCATTGTTTTAGGTAATGATTTATTAGACTTTAAGCCAACAATATGAGTGACAAAATTAAATAAAAATAAATAAAAGAGACTTCTTTTTAAAATTAAAAAAAAATGTATGTCAAAGTTTAAGAAGAATGTAAGTAGACAGCACATGGAGTAGGGGAAAATTTTTGGAAGCCACATATCCAATAAAGGCTAATATCCAGAATATAAAAATATCTACAACTCCACAACATAAAGACAAGCTATTCAATTAAAAATAGGCAAAACTTTGGATACACATTTGTTCAAATGGCCTATAAGCACATTAAATGAAGCTTAATATCATTAGCCATTAGGGAAATGCAAATCAATCAAACCACAATGAAATACCATTTCACTCTTATTAGAATAGCTGTCATTTAATAAATGGAAAGTTACAAATATTGGAGAAGATGTAGAGAAATAGGAACACTTGTTCATTATTGGTGAGATGGTAAAATGGAGCAGATACTGTGAAAAATAGTTTGGCAGTTGCTTTGAAAATTAAGTACATAACTACAATATGACCTAATCTTACTGTAAGTGTATGCCCAAAAGAATTTAAAGCAAGGACTAAAATAGGTAAATGCACACTGTTTCTTATAGTGGCATTATTCACAATTTCCAAAAGATGGGTTCAACACAAATCAACAGGCCAAGCAGTCTATAACCCCACAAGGCTTGCTCTTGTGAAGCTTATGCAGATAGTAGAGAAGCTTAGCCTACCTATAGGTATGCCTAAAAGTTACTTCTGTAGGACCTCTCTTGTTACTCAGATGTGGCTTCACTCTCTCTAAGCCCAACTCTGCAAGTGAAATCATTGCCCTCCCCCCTATGTGGGACATGACATCCAGGGTGAAAGTCCCCATGGTGGTGTGGGAGATGTCTCCCATGGATTAGCCCAGCCTTGGCACTATGGGATCAATAATTCCATCCTGACAAGGAGGGGAAAAAACTAATAAAGTATCAATGGCAGGGAGAGTTCAAATAGAGTTGAGAGGCTACTTTGGAGTTTGTTCTTATGCAAGCTTCAGTTAGGCATTGCTTACCTATCATAACTTTCCAAACTTCAACCAGGACCATTCCAACCAATCCTAAAGGACACCTAAGGCAATACATAAGATTCCACAAGGGTTACATGCACTTGAGTAACTTTCCAGAAACCCTACACCCTCCAGATGGGCCCTGAATCATATTAAGTCCTGAAACCTAGAGGGCCAAAACTCTCCAAAATATTAGATAGTTCCATCTCCCTACCACATATTAATGACAGACCCTTCCAACATGAAAAAGTTAGAATGGCCATAGCCCAAACACTACTAAAGAGTGGGATAGAAAGATAAAAGGTGATGGTGGAGTTATACAGAGAAGATAGGATTTGACAAATGAATATGATTGCTGAATCATTAAGTTGATATATCTTTTAGTCTCTAGCATCTTAGAGCATCTAGAAGTAAAAACCTAAAATTGTTGAATTGCAACCCATGCCAAACTTGGAAATATATTTTACAACTAATTGTGCTGCACTTTGAAATGTATTGCATTTTTGTATATATGTCATTTTTCACAAAGAAAAGAAAAATAAAGTTGATTGTGGTGATAAAAAAATTATTACTTCTAGCCTCCTATATTCTGGAGCAACTAGAAGGAAAAATCTGAGAGGACTGTTGGGTAGCCCATGACAAACTCTGGGATGTGTCCTATAATGACTTGTTGAAGAGTGCTTTGAAAACCATTGCTTTTTTCTTTCTTTGCTTTGTATATCTGTTATATTATACAATAAAAAAGTTAAAAAAAAATAGATGAGTGCAGCCATCAACTGATGAATGGATAACCAAAATGTGTTATAGTTATACAATTGCATATTTTTCAGCCATAAAAATGAATGAAGACCAGATACATGCAACAACATGCATGGAACTTGACAACATAATGCTGAGTGAAATGAGCCAGACAAAAAAAGACAAATATTTTATGATTTCATTTATATGAAACAATTAGAATAAGGTGATTTTAAAGCTATAAAACACAATTTACCAGGTGTTCTAATTTGCTCACTGCCAGAATGCAATATATCAGAAATGGAATGGGTTCAGAAAAAGGGAATTTAAAAAGTTGCAATTTTATAGTTCTAAGGCCATGAAATTTTCAAAATTTAAACAAGTCTATAGAAATGTCCAATCTAAGACATCCAGGGAAAGATACCTTGGTTGAAGAAGGCCGACAATGTTCAGCATTTCTCTCTCAGCTGGAAGGGCACGTGATGAGCATAGCAGTGTCTGCTAGCTTTCTCTCCAGGTCTCTTGTCTCATGAAGTTCCTCAGAAGGCATTTTCCTTCTTCAACTCCAAAGGTCACTGTATGGTGGACTCTGGTTCTCTCATCCTTCTGTAGTGGTTCTGTGGCTCTCCCCTCACTCTTGAAAAAAGGGAACTCTCTCAAAATGTCTCTTCTTGTATAGGATTTTACTAACCCAATGGAGACTTGTGTAGAATGGGTGGAGATACATCTCCATCTTATCAAGTTTAATACATACAATTGATTGAATCACGCCTCTGTAGAGACAACCTTATCAAGTTTCCAACCCATAGTACTGAATAAGGACTTGAAAAAAATGTTGCTCCCAAAAGATTGATTAGAATTAAAACATGGCTTTTCTAGGGTACATAAATCCTTTCAAACTGGCACACCAGGATCTAAATATATGAAATTGAAGTTAATGCTTAATTGATGGAGAGTTTCTGTTTGGGGTGATGGCAAGTTTTGGTAACAGATGCTGGTGATAAAAGCACAACAATGTGAATGCAATTATCACCACTGGATTGCATATTTGATAGTGGTTAACAGGGAAAATTATAGATAGATGGATAGATAGATAGATAGATAGATAGATAGATAGATAGATAGAGGTGATAGATATATAGATAGATAATAGATCGATAGATAGATATTTAGAATAAAAAATTTTAAATACCATATAACTAATCAATAGTAACAGTGGAATCAAACATAAACTAAGGACTATGGTTAACAGTGTAATTATAATAATTTTTCTTCAATTATGAAAAAGTACCATACTAATATAAAGTGGTAATAACAGGGAATACTATGCATGACATATGAACTCTGCATTTTCTGAATGATTTTTCTGTAAACCTACAATTTCTCCCTAAAAACAAACAAGTAAACAAAAAAACTCTGTCATCCAGACTTTATATTTAATGAAACTATCTTTAAAAAATTAAAATGACAAAACACATTATCTAAAACAAAATATTAAGTATCAAGTTGAATATATGAAGTTATTTTTCTCCTCTTAACTTATTTATGATAAAACTAGATGCTTATATGCAAAAAATGTATAATGGTATATTGTGGAATTTATGTACTATGTAACTGAGAACAGGAGTAATGAAATTATACTATTGCTTGATTCTGATGTTTTCCTTGAGGTAGAATATTATTCCCTATGATAAGTTAAGCATGCATGTTGTAATCTTTACAGCAACCAAGAAATATCAAAAGCCTTGATTTATTAAATAGAAAATTAAAATGGCTTCCAAAATATCCTTTTTAATTATCTTAAAATGAGGAAGAAAAGAAACAGAAGCAAAAACAGAAGTAGAAATTGAAAACATGTAAGCAATACTGTACACTTAATATACCACCATTTCAATAACACTAAACACTCCAAATAAAAAAATATTATGAGAAACAATAAAAGTCAGGATTTAAATGTACTATAAAGGTAAAGTTAGAGGACAAAATAATGGAGAAAAGGTAGGAATGTTATGCAAACACTAAGCATGAATCAACATAGAATTCAAGACAGATTATTACCATAGATAAAGAGAGATATTTCACAATGGTAAATATTCCAATTCAAAAGAAAAACAAAGTAACATGAAATAGAAAGACTTCAAAATACATGAAACAATGACAGAAGGAAAAGGAACTAGATAATTCAATACCATCGGACTGCTTTGAAAAGATTTATGTACCCTAGAAAAGCCATGTTTTAATCCTAATCAATCCTGTGGCAGTAATGGTTTCTTCTAATTCCTATTCAGTACTATAGGTTGGAAACATGATTAAGTTTTCTCCATGGAGACATGACTCAATCAATTGTGGATATTTAACTTGATTAGATGGAGACGTGACTCCACCTATTCTACATGGGTCTTGATTAGTTTACTGGAATCCTATAAAAGAGAAGACATTTTGGAGCAAGCACTTTTTGAGAACAAGGAAAGAGCAGCAGAACAGAATGACAAAAGAACCACAGAATCTACTAGCCAGCGACCTTTGGAGATGAAGGAGACGCTTCATGCTTCATGAAACAAGAGGCCTGGAGAAGAAGCTAGTAGACATCACCATGTTTGCCACAAGCCTTTCCAGTGGAGAGAGAAACCCTGAACTTCATCAGCCTTCTTCAACCAAGGTATCTTTCCCTGGATGCCTTAATTTGGACCTTTTTATAGACTTTCTTTAATTGGGACATTTTCTTGGCCTTAGAACTGTAAACTAGCAGCCTATTAAATTCCTCTTTCTAAAAGCCATTCCGTTTCTAGTATATTACATTCTGGAAGTTAGCAAACTAGAACAACTGCCTTTACAGTAATTAATAAAATTACCAAATGAGTTAAAATGCTCTCATTCAACCTGACTTAAATTTTTATTAGTAGACTACTATACCCAATCACTCAAGAATATACATATTTTCAAGGACACATAGAAATTGCAAAAAAGTAGGCAACATGCTGGGCCTTGAAAATGATCTCAATTAAAAAAAATCTTTTGATTTTTTTTCCCTAACTAAAAAAAAAATTATATTAGAAATCATTAACATTATAGAAAATTAAAAGTATTTAGCAGTTAATTAAAACAATTATTTAATCTGACAAATGAGGAACTATCAAAATCCTAAAGCTAATATCATACTTAATAATGAAAGACTGAACATTTTTCTCTTCAGTTTGGGAATGTGTGAAGGATGTCTGTATTTGCTACCTCTCTTCACCAAAGTACTTGGTAGCCTAGAAAGTACAATGAGGGAAATTTGGAGAAGCCACACTCTGAAGAAACAGAAATTAGAAAAGCACCAGGTTGGAAATAAAGATGTAGAACTGTTTTTATTTGCAGGCAACATAATTATTTTTGTGAAAATCCTCAGAAACAAAACATTGAGAACATATAGGTTAATTTAAGAAGATCTTTATAAGTGAGTCATAAATTGCAAATATAAAATTAATTGCATTTTTGCATAATAGCAACAAATAACTGAAAAATGAAACTGAACTATAAACTTCTTTCACCCAAAGAAATTTGCATATCATTTTGTTGAGTGCAGGTATACTCATTAAGCTTGGCTTCAGCTGTTTTTCTTCAAAACCATAAATGTTGCTTTCTTTTCTGATGCATGTTTTGGCTAGGTATGTAATTATATATTGATGTTTTATTTCTTTTGTGCAGATCATGAAAAATCACTCAATTTTTACAGTAGTTTCTAATAATAAGTATACTTTACTATATTCTCTCCACCCTGCCACTGCTCTCCCCATAGTGGCTCTTAAGATACTCTATTTTTGGCTTTCAACAATTTGTTAGCAATGTGTCTTGGCATGTTTTGTGTTTGTTTGAGTGTGTCCTGCTTGGTTTACTTTGAACTTATGAAAGTGTCTATGGACATTTTTTCTTAAAATGCTTTATCCTCTTAAAATTGATGGACCACTAGCAAGACTGACAAAGAAAAAAAAAGGAGAAAGGATGCAAATAAACAAAATAAAAAATGTAAAGGGTTGCATTACAGCAGACACTGAAGAAATAAAAGAAATCATAAGGGGATATTATGAACAACTAAATGCCAACAAAGTAGACAACTTAGATGAAATGGACAAATTCCTGGAAATACACAAACAAGCTACACTGACTCAGGAAAAAATAGAAGATCTCAAATAAACCAATCACAAGTAAAGATATTCAATCAATCATCAAAAATCTTCCTGCAAAGTAAAGCCCAGGGCCAGATGGCTTCATAGGGTAATTTTATCAAAAATTCCAAAAAGAACCAACACCAATCCTGCTCAAAGTTTTCCAAAAAAAAATTGAGGAAAAAGAAACTCTACCTAACTCATTTTATAAAGCTAATACCTTTTTAATATCAAAACCAGGTAAAGACACTATAAGAAAGGAAAACTACAATCCAACCCCCCTAATGAACATAGATGCGAAAATTCTCAACAAAATATTAGTAAATCGAATCCAACAACACATTTAAAGAATTATACACCATTACCAAGTGGGGTTTATACCAGGAATGCAAGGATGGCTCCACACAAGAAAATCAATTAATGTAATACAGCACATTAACAAATCTAAAAGGAAATATCACAGGATCATCACCATTGATGCTCAAGAAGCATTCAACAAAATTAAAAACCCTTTCTGATAAAAACACTCCAAAGGATAAGAATCAAATATGAAAAACCGATAGCATCATAGTCAATGGAGAGGAGTTGAAAGCTTTCCTTCTAAGATCAAAAACAAGACAGGGGTGCCCACTGTCACCACTATTATTCAACATTGTGCTAGAAGTTTTAACTAGAGCAATCAGGCCGGACACAGAAATAAAAGGCATCCAAATTGGACAGGAAAAAGTAAAGATTTCATTATTTGCAGATGGCATGATATGTACTTGGAAGATCCTGAGAAACCTACAGCAAAGTTACTTGAGCTAATAAACAAATTCAGCAAAGTGGTAGGATACAAAATTAATGTGCAAAAATCAGTAGCATTTCCATACACAAGCAATGATATAACTGAGGAGTCAGTTAAGGAAAGATTTCCATGGAAATAGCAACTTAGGAATGAACTTAAGTAGGGACATAAAGGACTTGTACAAAGAAAACTACATAACATTGTTAAAAGAAATCAAAGAAAATCTAAATAGGTGGTCATCATTAGGAAAGTTAAATATAGTTAAGATGACAATTCTACCCAAATTGATCTACAGATTCAACACAGTACCAATCAAAATTCCACAACCTACTTTGAAGACTTGGAAAAACTAGTTACCAAATTCATCCGGCAGGGAAAAAGACCCCAAAAAGGTAAAAGCATCCTAAGAAAGAAGAATGAAATGTGAGGATTAACTCTCCTTGACTTTATAATCTGTTATAAAGCCACAGTAGTCAAAACTGCATGGTACTGGGTGCATGGGTAGAATGTTTGACTTACATGTGGGAAAACCAGGTTCAATTCCTGGACCATGTGCCCGCACAAATAGAAAAAATAAAAACATCATGGTACTGGCACAAAGATAGAAGCACTGACCAATGGAATCAAATGGATAGTGCAGAAATATACCACCAAATCTATGGCCAACTGATTTTTAACAAGGTGCCCAAACCTCTGAACTGGGACATAATAGTCTCTTCAATAAATGGGCATGGAAGAACTGTGTATCAATAGCCAGAAGAATGAAAGAGGACCCCTATTTTACACTATATACAAAAATTAACTCAAAATGGATCAAACACTTAAATATAACAACTAGCACCATGAAGCTTCTAGAAGAAAATGCAAGGAATCATTTTCAAGACCTAGTAATAGGGTGCAGCTTCCTAAACTTTACACCCAAAACACAAGCAACAAAAGAAAGAAAAAATAGAGAAATAAGAACTCCTCAAAATCAAATGCTTCTGCATTTCAAAAACTTTGTCAAAAAGATGAAGAGGCAACCAACTCAATGGGAGAAAATAGTTGGATATCTATTGGACAAAGGTTTGATATCCTGTATACACAAAGAAATCATACAACTCAACAATAAAAGAAAAAACAACTCAATTATAAAATGGGTTAAAGATATGAATAGGCATTTTTCTGAAGAACAAATATAGATGGCTCAAAAGCACATGAAGAGATGTTCATTTTCCTTAGCTATAAGGGAAATGCACATGAAGACTACAATGAGATACCACTTCACATTTATAAGAATGGCTGCTATTAAATAAATAGCAAGCTATAAATGTTGGAGAGGATGTGGAGTAATTGGGTCACTCATGTACAGCTGGTGGAAATGTATAATGGTGTAACCTCTATGGAAGACTGGTGGTTCCTTAGAAAACTAAATATAGTGTTACCCTATGACCCAGAAATAGCACTACTTGGTATATACCCAGAAGAGCTGAAAGCAGTGACACAGACAGGTGCACACCAACGTTCATAGTAGCATTATTCACAATTTGCCAAAAAGGTAGAAACAAACCAAATGCGCATCAACAGAGGAGTGGATTAACAAAATGTGGTATATACATATTTTTGAATATTATGCAGCAGTAAGACGAAGTGATGTCCTGAAGCATATGACAAGATGGATGAGACTTGAACATAATGCTGAGTGAAATAAAAGAATAGACAAACAAAAGGATAGATATGGCATGCTCCACTTTTATGGCTATGGTAAAGGTAAAATCTGAAGCTTGTAATAAAGAGTATAGGGAATTTAGAGGTACAAAGAAGCTAAAGATGGGTGAATGGTTAGATAATGAAGTTGAACTCGAATGTAAGGGAAAAGATAGAAGTGAATGCAGTTCTTTAGTGGATCTATAAACAATATTCCCATACTGAAGATGAACAAGATTGAAAGGAGTTGTATAGACCTGTGTCCCACTGATTAACACTAGAAATATAAATTAGTTCTTGCAAGAATTACTTCAGAGGTATGATTCATGTACCAAAAGTGTTTAAGTCCAAGGTATAGGGGGAAAACTGCTATTGCATGCCCTAGGCTCTGTTTAAAAGGAAAATATCAGCACTACCACAGCAACAGTAGAGGTAAATAATGGGGGGAGGCACAAGGGTTAAGAGGAGATTTAAATTTTCTATTCAGCGAAGATGGGTTTATTGGTTTTCTTTCTCTTGGGAACAGTGAAATTATCTAAAATTGTGAGTGCCAGACTGTGAACTTTGGACACTATACATGTTCCCTGATAAATGCAGGTGGCTGAAGGATGCATTGACTGAGAAGTAGATTGTCAAGCAATGGTGCATACTAATGAACAAATGTTGTACTACAAAATAGGAATGAAGTCGTGAGGCAAGCAACTATGTAAATCAATGTGTGGGAAGTTTGGTGAGGCAAAATAAGCTAGAAACAAAAGAACAATTGTATGGTCTTCTTTAGAAAATTCCTACAAGAAAACAGGGGCCTAGATTGTAAGCTTTTATAGTAGACACATATAGTCCAGAGTGGTAATTATTATTTCTGGATTTCAAGAAGCTGATTTATATACATCCTGATATTTAGAGATAAGAAAAAAGCTGATCAGGTTGGGGTTAAAGTACTTCAGAACACAGGGTTGAGGAAACAAATGTCTGTGTTTTTGAACCACACACACTCTTTGAGACCAAAAGATGAATGGTTTATTTGGTCTGGAACCAAAATTTTCTTTAGCACATCATCTTATTTGACCTATCTGTATAGTTCAGTTGAACAATTGAAATACAGGAAAAACAAAGAGGCCCTTTAATCCTGTATGACTTAACACAATGCCTGGATACATCCTAGAGTATATTAAGCAGATAGTCAAAAAGTACTGGCAAAGTCCCTTGAGGGATGGGAGAAAAAATATGGAACTATTAAACTTTACCATCAGGAAATCCCCTGATATTGTGTCAAATTTTAGGGATACCCAAATCAATAAGCCATGCCCTTGATCTTGAGGCTTACTCTTGTGTAGCTTATGTAGGTAGTGGAGATGCTTAGCCTACCTATAGGTATGCTTAAGAGTTACAACTAGAAGACCTCATTTTTTGCTCAGATGTGGCCTCACTCTCTCTAAGCCCAGCTCTGAAAGTGAAATCATTGCCCTTCCCCCTACATGGGACATGACATCCAGGGGTGAAAGTCTCCCTGGTGAAATGGGAAATGACTCCCAGGGATGAATCCAGTCCTGGCACTGTGGGATCAAGAATTTCATCCTGACCTAAAGGGAGAAAAGAAGTGTAACTAATAAAGAATCAGTGGCAGAGAGAGTTCAAATAGAGTCAAGAGGAGAATGTTGCTCTTATGCAAGCTTCAGTTGAACATTTCTACCTATCACAACCTGCCAAATCCCAACCAAGACCATTTCAGCTAATCCTAAATAATACTTAGGGAAATGTACATGATTCCACAAATGTTCCATGCAATTTAAATTTCCAGAAACACTACAACCTTAGAAAGATCAAAGATGATGGTGGAGTTATACAGAGAAGACAGTATTTAACAAATGAATATGATTGCTGAATCATTAAATTGATATCTCTTTTAGTCTCCAGTATCTTAGAGCAGATAGAAGTCAAATCCTGAAATTTTGAAATCGTAATCCATGCCAAACTCTGAAATATGTTCTATGACTAACTGTGGTGCTGTGCTTTGAAATTTATTGCATATATATGTGTGTGTGAGTGTTATTTTTATATATCTATAAATATATATGTTATTTTTCAAAAAAAAGAAAAAAATTGATTATTATGATAAAAAATTATTTACACCTCCTAGCCAACTGTATTCTGGAACAGCTAGAATGGAAAATATGAGAGGATCATATGGTAGCCCATGACAAACTCTGGGATCTCTCCTGTAACTACTTGTTGATGAGTGCTTCGAAAATTATTGCTTTTTTCTTTCTTTGCTTTGTATGTATGTTATACTATACAATAAAAATGTTAAACAGTGATTTATCCTCTCATTTTCTTCTCTTTCATTTTTATCCTCTTCATTTTTTCCTTTTAAGATTCTGGTTACGTAAATTTTGTACATTTCAATATACATCCACAAGTAATTGTATTTTTGTCTTTTTACATCGCCACTTATTGCACTATATTTTCATAAATTATTTTTCTTTGCCTTTAGTATATCAATGTTTTTCTTATGCCACACTTAATCTTCCTTTAATCCAATCAGTGAATTTTTTATTTCTAGAAATTCCATGTTTATATATTTATACATGTGTATGAATATCTGAACATTATAGTAAGAATTCATTTAATGTTCTTGCCTGCAGTTCCATCATCTCTGACATTTCTATTGCTTGAATTTTCTCTTGCTTATTGATCCATTTTTCTGTTTGTTGGCATATCAGATTTTTTTATTGAATTCTAGAGATTGAAAATGTTACCTCACTGAGTGTTGGGATTTTATTACCTTCTTTCATGACTGCTGGGCATTGTCTTGTAGACCTATAGATCAGTTTGACCCCTAAAAATCCTATTTTTAATATTTACCCAACTTTATGTAGAGTCCCCTCACTCTAGGTATATGTACGAAATATTGCTACATTGTGATCCCCTCTGATATCTCTACTTAACACCAAAACTATTTTTTTTTAATGTGAGCTCTGGGAATTGTTCAGGTTATAATTTTCTCCCCACTCTTTTCCTGACTTTTCAGAATTCTGTCTATGTTCATGGTTTGGAATGAATTTTGTACCCCAATTTGGATATATTCTGGGACTTTGTATTCTGTTGAGTGTGGATCCATTGTAAATAAGATCTCCTCAAGATGTTACTTCAGTTAAGGTGTATCTTAACTGCATCAAGTTGAGCTTTATTTATTCAGATTACTGGATTTCTTTATAACTAGAATAAAAGTCAGAGATATGCCAGGTGGAAGCAGTCAGAAGTTGGAAGTCAACAGAACCTGGAAGAGAAGGAAATGACACTGTCATGTGCATTGACATGTGAAGGAAAAACCAAGGACCCAAATATCACTTGTAGCTAGCTCTGGAATGCCATAATCTTCAGGGAGAAAGTATCATCCTGCTGATTACTGGGATTTGTATTTCTAGCCTCAGGACTTTTGAGCCAATAAATTTCTGTTGTTTAAGCCAACCTATTGTACAGTATTTATTTTAGCAGCTAGGAAATTAACACACTATGATTAGCTTAGTACACAGTAAAAATTCAAGGGATCCCTGAGCATATTTCTGGGCTACATTTCTATATCCATTTTTCTTTTCAGTGGCTTTCAAGCCATTCTGTCTTTCTGAATGCTGATCTTATTCTACTCAGTTCAGCAGATCTGCCACTCAAGAAGAAAAACAAATAATGTAATGCATATTAACAGAATGAAGAAGAAAAACACATGATCAATTCAATCGATGTAGAAAAGAACTTTGACAAAATCTAGAACACCTTCTTCATAAAAACACAACACTAGAAATAGAAGGAAACTTCTAGTATTTTGTTGAATATTTTTGCACCTATATTGGCCCATAGTTTTCTTCTGTTTAGATATGTTTATCTGAATTTGGCGTGAGGGTGATGTTGGTCTCATAAAGTGAGTTCCAGAATGTCCCCACTTCAATTTTGGGAAGAGTTTGAACAGAATTGGAGTTAAATATTTTTGGAATATTTGGTGACTTCACCTATGGAGCCATCTGGTCGTGGGCTTTCTTTGTCGGGAGTTTTTTGATCTTCTATTCGATTTATTTACTAGTCATTGATTTGTTAAAATCTTCTATTTCTTCTTGACTCAGTGTAGGTAGTTTGTGCATATCTAAGAATTTGTTCAATTCATCTAGGTTATCTATTTTATTGGCATACAATTGTTCATGGTATTCTCTTTTTATTTCAGTGAATTGGTACTAATTTACCCATTTTCATTTCTGATTTTTGATATTTATATCCTCTCTCTTTTTCCTTTGTCAGTCTAGCCAAAGGTTTGCCAATCTTATTGATCAATTCAAAAAAACCAACTTTTGGGTTTATTGATTCTCTTTATTGTTTTTCTATTCCATCTATTTCATTTTTCTCAACTCTAAGTTTTGTTATTTCCTTCCCTTTGCTCACATTGGGTTTAGTTTGCTCATTTTACTCTAGTTCTCCCAGTTTTGAGGGTAAGTCTCTGATTTGAAGTGTTGTTTCTTTTTTAATGTAAACATTTTGAGCCATAATTTCCCTCTAAGCACTGCTTTTGCTACATTCCATAGTTTTGATTTGTTTTATTTTCATTTTTGTTTGGTTATTTCTTTAAGTCATTTGTGAATTCCTCTTTAACTCACTGGTTGTGTGAAAGTATGTATTTAATTTCCACATATTTGTGAATTTTCCATTTCTCCCTCTGCTATTGATGATAAGCTTCTGTGCTGATTTGAAAGGATGTATGTCCCCTAGAAAAACCATGTTTTAATCAAAATCCTATTTCATAAAGGCAGAATAATCCCTATTCAATACTGTATGTTTGAAAATGTAATCAGATCATCTCCCTGGAGATGTGATTTAATCAAGAGTCATTGTTAAACTGGATTGTGTGATGACATGTCTCCACCCATTTGGGTTGGTCTTGATAAGTTTCTGGAGTCCTTAAAAGAGGAAACATTTTGGAGAATGAAGGAAATTCGGAGAGAGCAGAGAATGCTGCAGCACCATGAAGCAGAGTCCACAAACCAGTGACCTTTGGAGATGAAGAAGGAAAATGCCTCCCAGGGAGCTTCATGAAACAGGAAGCCTGGGGAAGAAGTTACCAGATGTCGCTTTGTTCACCATAAAAATGCCCTTCCACTTGAGAGAGAAACCCTGAATTTCATCAGCATTCTTGAACCAAGGTACCTTTCCCTGGATGCCTTAAATTGGACATTTCTATAGACTTGTTTTAATTGGGACATTTTCTCAGCCTTAAAACTGTAAACTAGCAACTTATTAAATTACTCTTTTTAAAAGCCATTTTGTTTCTGATATATTGCATTCTGGCAGCTAGCAAACTAGAACAGCTTCATTCTGTTATGTTGGAGCATATACATTGTATAATTTCAATATTTTTTTTTAATTTTTTGGGACTTGTTTTGTGACCCAACATATGGCCTATCATGGAAAATGATACATGTGCACTTGAAAAGAATGTGTTTTCAATTTTAATTGGGTGCACTGTTCTATATATGTCTGTTAGGTCTAGTTGGTTTAGAGTGTCATTTAAGTTTTCCATGTCTATATTGATCTTCTAACTAAATGTTCTACTCATTATATAGAATGGGGTGTTGAAGTCTCTTATTTTTATTTTATTTTATTTTTGCACAAGGAGACACCAGGAATTGAGCCTGGGTCTCCAGCATTCAAGAACTCTGCCTGCTGAGCCACCGTGGCCCACCCTGAAGTCTCACTTTTAATGTAGAGCTGTAAATCTATGCCTGCAAATCTATCAGTATTTACTTCCAATATTTTTGGGCTCTGCTGTTAATTGTATATATTTTTATATTTGTTGCATATTTGTTTGGAACATCCTCTTTATCTGTATATAAGGGCCATCTTTGTCTCATAACTGTTTTTGGCTTAAAGTCTACTTTTTCTGATATTAATATAGCAACACCAGATCTCTTTTGTTAACTACTTGCATGATATATTTTTTCCATACTTTCACTTTTACCCTACTTGAATCTTTGAATTTGAGATAGGTCTCTTGCCGACAGCATAGAGTTGGGTCATGCTTCTTATCCATTCTGCCAATCTCTGCCTTTTGACTGGACAGTTTAAGCCATTTACATTTAATGTCATTACTGATAATACAGGACTTTCTTCTGCCATTTAGGCTTTGCATGTATGTACCCTTTTTGTCCACCAACTCTTCATTAATGCCTACCATCATATTTATTTGATTTTTGTTTTGTATATATTAAGGGCTTTCTCTTTTCTATCCGGATATATTTTTCATATATTTTCCTTATGACTACTATGTGTTTAAAATTGAACATCCTCTACATATAACAATCATATTTGGTTGACAGCAACTTAACTTCAATAGCATCCCCATATACTTTTACTATATATGTCTTCTGTCACCCATCTTATATTTTTTTCATGTGGCTTCTTAAAATGATGGTTTTTCTGTTTCAATACTCTCTTATAGATTTTTTGGTGCCTAGGGCTCATGCCCTATCCCTAATTGTTTTCATTCATATTACCCATTCATTGTAATTAGTACTTTTGCAAATAAGTAGCTTTAATTTTCCTGATTTGAGATCAATTGTTCCTTTGTTTTTACTTCAGTTTTTTTGAATTGTCAAGCCACTGCCCCTCCCCCCTGATAAAAAAAAGGCATTATTCAGTTCCCCACACTTACTTCTGTGGGTCTGAGCACATTTGTAAATAGAACCTTTAGTTTAAATATGTTACTAGTTAAGGTGTGCTCAGACTGAGTGAGTTTGGACTTAATGCAAATGGCTGAAGCCCTTATAAGAGAAAAAAAAAAGTGGACACAGAGAGATGCCACAGGGAGCAGCTGCAAGATGAAAGTCAACAGAATCCAGAAGAGAAAGGAGACAACATATGCATTGCCATGTGTTGGAAAAGCCATGGAGCCCCAAAGATTGCCTGCCATGCAGAAGATACTGGCCCTGGAGGAAGCAAGCCTTCTAACCTCTGAAAGCATGAGCCAGTAAATTCTTACTGTTGCATTAACCCATGCATGGTATTTATTTTAGCAATTCAGAAACTAAAGCACCATTATACTGTATTTCTTTCCTTTTTCAAAGTTTAGGGTATGCTTAGCTCATGTCAACCAATTTGACACACAGGTTCCTTATCTGTAAAACAGGATGATTAAAATCCTACTTCCTGGGATTACTATCCAGTTCAAAGTAGTTAATAAATGTGAAATATATATTTTCACACAGAAAAAATAGAACAATTTTATCTTTTTAATGAGCCTATCTTGTGTTTGTATGTATGTACATACACACACATACTAACACACATACACAGAGCAGTTTATTGGAGAATGTTCTAAAAACAATCTTCAATCAAATTGTTTAATAGGTCAGTAAATTTGGGAAATTGGTCATTGCTTTCCTTTTGTTCTTAAACCAATAAGAAAAACAATTAAATATAAGATAGAGCTCTATCATTCCTGTGTACTTGTTTTAATTTGAAAGTTTAGAAACTTTGAAAAAGACTTAATATTTTCTTAATAAATTGGCCTAAAGTCTTGAGCTGCCACTAAAGTAATAAAAAATGTAATTGTCCTTTTAACTTTTTTGATAGTATAGATTTAATAGCTGCTTCTACTTTGTCATTAAAATATGCTAGTCATCTTTATTACTAATAGTACATTAGAAGTGTGTCAACATGTTTGAAAGAAACATCCAATTATTTGATACTTCTATTTAAATTTTGCTATCATTTATAGGAGATGAGTGCCCTCTTCTGGTTTTGTAATAAAACTGTGGGTCAGATAGTACTATCTATAGCTGATTTATTTTTCCTTTATATTCTGATTAGTTTCACTTTGCAGTTAGCAGCATTTAATAAAATCTGCACATTTTGCTCTATTTTATCCTTTGCCAGCAGCGTAATAGATAGGCATTACTCTTAAGCAATTCCCTATTCTTATTAATCTTTCTCTAGGAAGCAGAATGAAAATTTCTTTCTTTACTATTTTTGTGCCCTGGGATGGGGAAAATGTTTAAGTAGCAGATACTGAGCAATAGCATAAAATTTTCATTAAGCTAATTTGAAATAAAAAGGAAAAGAAAGAAGGAAAGATGGTAAAGGAAGAACATCTGCTAAAGTTAGCAACTTAATTTTAATTCATTGAATGATATACAGCAGGAGGAACCTAAGAACGTGCTATTTCCCCATATTATACACACTCACTCACATACACACATATCACATGCCTAAAAACAATTTATTTTTGACTAGTATTTATTCACCTATTTTGCTCTATATATTCTTTGCATAGAGTGTCTAAACTTTGATGCACGTCTCTAAGTTGTACTTAACCGATCAGAAATAAAAAATAAACAACAACCAAAAACAGACTGTAGGAGAGAATAATTCATAAAGAAAAAAAAATGAGGAAGCCTTTCATTTTTTTCTTTGTTTTTAGAGTAGCTGTGGACTTCTCAGATTTTTGCAGTTGATCAGCAGTCAGGAATCACAGCCAGTTTTGACATGATCACAACTGTCAAAACATTGCCAATAGGAAGTCAAGAGTTAACAGCTTCAGCAAGCTATCTTTTGAATACATGCATTAACATGGGAGACTCACTTTATTTTAATGTTTAATTAGCAGGTTAAGCCAGACAAGAAATGAAAATTACATCCTAGAACTTAGAAATATGATTCTTAAATCATGTCTCTATGTCTACGTGTTGTATACATAGCCATACTTATGCTCCTAGACCTTAGGCTTCAGATTCTTCTCGACCAAACTAGGCCTCAATTAACTTCCTCTTTTAGAAAGGGCCCCAGCTTTTAGCTATCTGCCCAGCAACCTATGACAAGTCTATCACCCCACACGCTAGCTACCTCTTCATAGGATAGCATAGTAACCGCATATATCACCCCATATCATACCATCCTGCTTCTCCTACCTGATAGGACAAAAGCTAACCACACATTATAATATGGCATAACTCATTAACATACTTGCTTAACTCATTATCATGCAAATATAACCATACGTATAAACCCCGCACCCCAATCAGAAACAAACACATATCCTACCCTACCAATCACTATTAAACACCATCCCTTCTCCCAGTTATTTCCACCCTCTCCTTACCGCTATATAAACCCTTGTACTTCCACAAATAAACGTTCTGGTGCGCAGACTTGCTATCTCCTCCTGGTCCCGTGGTCGTCATTTCTTTCGTCGACTGCGCGTGCTCCGACACCAGCTCGAGCCCCCCGGAGGCGACTGATCACCGCCATCCCCCGTCCACTGGCGCCGAGACCCCTCGAGACCGGGACTTAGCAAACCTCGGCCTCCCCAGGCGGGCGGAGCGCGAGGAACCTCGGCTGCCGACCCCGCATCTATGCAAGTCAATGATCTCTATAATTCAGAACAGAGAACATTGTCAGACTAAGGGAGCAGGGGTGGTGGTTCTTGCCCAGCAGATTCACCATCCACTATTATAGATATAAGGATGTTCATTTCCCCTTTTCCCTTTGCTCATGTAAAAGAAAAATCAGTGCTAACAGAACCTGAACTAGCAAGAAGGGAGGGAGGAGATTATTATTTGCAACAAAATTTTGGGCAATATCAAGTAAAAACAATTAATAGAAAAGTAAGAACTATAATTTCTGTAGTTTTTCTCATCAATTACATGGACAAAATCATTTCATAGGGATTGATGATCTCAGATTAGAAAATTGAGATAATTATCTTGATAACTGAGGCCTAATAATGAGCTTTTCAGTAAACACGCTGAGTTTACCTTGCCTTTAGTCTTAACTGCAAATCCAAATTATAAATGGATGTTGTTTCCTTCATTATATTGAGCAGAAAAGCATTGCTGAAAGTTATTCCATGTGAAATGAGAATTCAACTGCCTCTATTCCCTTTAATGTTTAAATGGATCATTTAAGTTTAAAAGCCCTGGTTACTTAAGACTTTTTAAAAATTAGTCATGCAAGTTAGAAATAAGTGCAGCAATAGATGGCACTAGAAGATCATAAGTCTCAGAGGAAACTCCATGCTTTTCATTTTTTCTTCTAATCCCATACAACATTTGACAGGAAAGGACAAGCAGGGAGTTGGAGGGGTCCATGGAGAGGCAATCACAGCTGCAGGGGTAGGGATACTATTTCATTCACTTACTTTTCCCAGAAGAGATCCAGGAGCATCTTACAGAAAGAGCTATATATTTAATTAACCGCTATATTTACTATAGTGATTCTACATAAAGTGTGAAATTAACTAGAGCATATAGTTTGAATCAAAAATAGATAAAGGAAGTTCCACCTTAACTTTCATCAGGGATGTCTGCTGTTTCATTTTCCACTACTTACTGAGGTCTCACAGTTTAAGAAAAGCTCAATTTGTCATTAGTGGAAACATTATTCTTTTCATAAAAAAATAATTCACAACCCCTTATGAAATACATGTTCCTTCTTCTTCTTTTTTTTTTAACCAACAAAGCAAACACAAAAGACAAAAAGGCATTTTTTTCTTCTTTAAACCTGAAATGAACTCTATTCTATATAAACAGATGTATTTTATTTATTTTTTATTCTGTAAGCCCTTCTTTCAAGGCTGAGCTTTGCTTGCACAAAAATCATGTTACCCCAGCTTGATTGACTTCACAGCCATGATTCATCTTTTACAGTTGCAATTTTGAAGCAGGTTCCAGTGCTGCTTTTCCCCCACAGCTCTCCTAATCCTCTTTCTCAAGACTATGAGGCCAGCCTTTAAATCCAACAGGAGATGTTTGTCATTTTCCAAGGCATGAAAATCTATCTCCAGTCCAAAAGTGGGGAATGATATGTGGATGTTTGGAAAAAATCAGATGTTATCATTTTTCCTCCCAGCTAGCTACTAAGAAAGGTCTTAAAAAACCTCACTGGTTGAGACAAATGCAGTAATCTCAAGGAGAAGATTGTTTAAAGGTCATCAGTTTCTGAACATACAATTTTGCATTGAATCTGGAATCAGAGAATATTTTTGAAATATCTTAATGGTTCAGAAAAATAGCATAAATCTTTTCAGCTTCATTTCCTCATAGATAGGATTCTCTCTTATTATTACTATTAGTTGTTTTTTTTTTTGTTTTTTTTTTTTACTTTTTATCATTGTCAAAGAGCAGAACTGGCCTGTCTAAGAATATAAAATTTAGTCACACATGAAGTTAAGGAAACTCTATTATCTGGACCATGATCACAGAAATCATAGATAGGAACTAAAAGCATCTTTCTCATTTTTATTCTTTTCACCTTTCCTCTCACTCTGTCCCATCTTTCTGCACTTTCATTATTTTTCCTTCTTTCCTTCCTTCTTTCCTTCCTTCCTTCCTTCCTTCCTTCCTTCCTTCCTTCCTTCCTTCCTTTCCTCTTCTTCCTTTATTTCTTCTCTCTGTTTATTTTCATGTGTATTCCACAAGAATTTTTGAATACTATTCTGGTATTGAAGATTTTCTTCAATACATGATTTCTTCTGAATCCCCTAAGTAATTCTATCTATTTCTTCTAAATCCCCTAACTAATTGTATCTACAATTGATTTTAACAAAGAAGGGAGGTCTTAGAATATAAAGTTAGGAGAGAGTAGAATGCACTTGAGAGAAGGGATTGAAGATGTCTTTCTGCCTGTTTTCCAACTTAATTTGTTCAAGACCAAATATATAAGGATGATATTATATAAAACATAATAATAAAGATGCATACTTTTATCTAACACATAGAAAGAAAATAATTATGAACAGTTATAAATAAGTCTGTAAGAAATTGAAGGAAACTAAATACTTTATTTGAACCATTATTCCTATGGTAATTTTAATAGTCTGACTTTGAAGTTTCATTGCACAGAACATTTTTACTTGTGCATCCCTCCACAGATGGATGGAAGGACTAGAAATTCTGGTGAGAATATTTCTGATTCAATAACTATGGAATATGAAATTTTAAACTTCCAGTTTTCATACAATAAAAATTATGTGGAAAGAAAGCTAAAGTGCTCTAGGAAAAGTGAGTGATCCAAAAGGGTTGTAGAGACATTAGTCTACTCCTTGAGGAATGGAAGCAAGAAGATATAATAATCCCTTTTCTTGTCTATAATAAAATTCTGACATTCACAGGTTACTTCAGAAAAATCATATTTTTTATAGTAGTAGCCAGAAGATTCTTATTACAACTTGGTAAAATGAAAGACAACTTTTCCTGTATTCATTTCTATTGTAGGTATGAGAAGAAATTTAGTTTTGAAAGCTCACTTGCCTATGGAAGAAATTAGGAATGCACCTGAAAATACTTATAAACTCCAATCCAAAAAAATTTTATACACTATAATAAAAATATATTCCAGGGCAGATTCAGTGGTATACATCAGTGATTTGTCAAATACTTTTTTTTTTTACCTTTTCCTCACTAACCTTTTTTTTTTTTTTTGTCTTGTATGCCATATCTTACTCATCCTTGTAAACCTATTGGAAGCATGAATTAACATTAAAAAAAGAAATCACTGTTTCAATATGTTGAATGCAAATGAATACTTTATAGGCTGCTTTTTTTTGTGTCCTCCTTCTCTTGATGAAGAGCTAGATTTATAGATTTATCCTCTATGACTCCTGTTAGGCCTATGTATTAGCATAATTCAACTAACAATATAAAACCATGGTTCTTTGGGACACAAAGTTGATATTGGAAATGCACACGTTCAAATCAAGTTACTTCTATGGTTCCTATTTACCTCCCCTTAAATGACAGCCAGTCTTCAAACAATCATTTGCATCACTGAATAGTTAATATGATTTTATTGTCAAGACAACAGAAATAACTTAATGAATAAATCTGGTCAAAAGTTTGGAAATATCTGGCAATCATTAATTATTATAACAAAATGGGAAAATCATCTAAAAAATAGATCAATCAAAAGGGGGAAGAGGGCGGGCCGCGGTGGCTCAGCGGGCAAAGTGCTTGCCTGCTATGCCGGAGGACCTCGGTTCGATTCCCGGCCCCAGCCCATGTAACAAAAACGGAGAAACAGAATACAATAAAGCAAGAAAATGTTTAAAGATGTTTCCCTTTCTTCCTTCCTTCCTTCCTTCTATCCTTCCTTCCTTCTCTCTGTCTTTCCTTTTAAAAAAAAAAAAAAAAAAAAAAAAAGGGGGAAGAGTGAAATGTGACAAATAAAGTGTCAATGGCTGAGAGATTCCAAACAGAGTCGAGAGGCTATCCTGGAGGTTATTCTTACACATTAAATAGATATCACCTTGTTAGTCAAGATGTAGCCATGTTTCTTGAAGATGATTGTATAATGATATAGCTTCCACAATGTAACTGTGTGATTGTGAAAACTTTGTGTCTGATGCTCCTTTTATCTACCTTATCAACAGATGAGTAAAACATACAGAATAAAGATGATTAATAGGGGGAACAAATGTTAAAATAAATTTAGAGTGAAATGCTGGTGATCAGTTAAAGGGAGGGATGGGATAATTATATGTATGAATTTTTTCCTGTTTTTTTATATTTCTTTTTCTGAATAGAAGCAAATGTTCCAAGAAATGATCATGATGATGAATATGCAACTATGTGATAATATTGTGAATTACTGATTATGTATGTAGAACGGAATGATAAAAAATTACTAATGTTCATGTTTGGTGTTTTTTTTCATATTTAAAAAAATAAAAAAATTGAGTAATAACTCAATCAGACAAAAGATTGGTTGTAAATAATGTAAATTTGAGTGTCTAGGGACATCAGGTAAAAGTAACTGTCCCAGATTTAGACCAATCAGCCACAATCTAGCAGATAGTTAATCCACACTTCAGAAAGTTAATTATCTTACTGGATTAAAAGCCATATCTGACTTTTAAGATATAGATTTATTTAATGCATTTCTATTACTACCATGAAAAACAACCAGCCATTTAAAAATTAGGTGTTTAGATTGTTTCTAAGTGATCTTGGTTGTATTTAATATCCCCTGGGTAACAAAAAATTAAGGTTGATACTTCCTATTTTGGAGCAGATAGTTCATAACTGCAGCCTGATATTGATTGGATCAATTTATATTTACCATAATAGTATGTGAATGTGTCCATTTCCCCTATATCTTTGCCAACTTTGAATATCATCAACTAAACAAAATTGTTTTCTGCCAAGTAACATGTTTCCAAATTAAATGTTTAAGTCAGGTATATTGCAGTAGAATTTATATAAAGTAAAATTCACTTTTTTCAGTGTATAGTGCTGTTTAAGATATATAAGACCATTATGAAATTATTTCTATCTTGTTAAGATTCTATATGAATCCTTATCTAATGGTATAAATGTCATCAGATATTAATATAGTTGCTTCTTAAGATTCATGTTTACACTGTATATCATTTGTCATACATTTATTTTTATAATTAAATGCAAGTTTGGTAAATAGCATATAATTGTTACTTGCTTTTCTATACAGTTGGACAATCACTGCTTTTAATTTGGAATAATTAATTTACATTTAATGTAAATTTTATATTACTGATTATATATGTACAGGTACCATTTCATAAGTTTTTTCTTTTTCTTTTTTCTTATTTTCTCTTTTCTATTGATGAATGAAATTGAATAATTATTTTATTTGCTTTAAACCATCTATTGTGCATTTTTAAAATTGCATAACAAAAAGGAAAAACTTGTATATATACTCAAGTTTTTACAATTTTGGTGCTTTTTATCTCTTTGATAGATCCAGGTTTTCATATGGTATCATTTTTATTCACCCTGAAGAAATTCCGCGTAACATTGCTTACAGTACAAGTTTCTATACTCTTACATTTGCATTAAATATATGCATAAAAGTTTATGGCACATATTGCTTTATATTTGTTCATATAAAAATGCATATATTTCACTTTCATTTGTGAAGAATATTTTCATTGACTATAGAATTCTTTGTGAATTATTTTATTTATTAAAATTATTTTAATAATTTATACATGCCTTTCTATTTTTACTTCACTTGAATTGTCTCTGATGAAAAGTCAGTGGTAATTCTTATCATTTTCCTCTGTCTTCCTTCATCTTTGATCTTCAGTAATTTAACTAAGTATGCCTCAGCAATTTAACAGAGATTTGTGTTTAACTTGGGGTTTATTGACTTCCATAGATGTCTAGTTTGACATTTGTCATAGTATTCATATGATCCTCAACCAGTATTTCTTCAAACAGTATTTTTCTGATCCTCCAGTTTCTGAAATTATATATATATTTATATATAAATTTAAAATATGCACATCTATATATAGTGTGAGTGTATGTGTGTGTATGTGTGTGTAGTCCCAAGGGCCCCAAAATCTTGATCTTGTTTTTTCTTTACTGATCTCATTACTCTGTGATTGAGTTTTTATTGCCTTATTTTCAACTGATTTTTTTTTTTTTTTTGCTTCCATGTCTAGTCTATACTTAAGTCTACTGTCTGAAATTTTCAGGTCAGGTATTATAGTTTTCAGAACTAGAATTTCTATTTTTTAAATCGCTTTCCTTAAAATCCTTGAACACACTTATAATAGGTGTTTTAACATCTTTGCTAAATCAAAAGTCTATGTCATCTCAGTTCTTTTTTCTTCTTATTGTGGGTCACATTTTTCCACTGCATTGCTCAACACATTGACACTACATTTTGAGATTCTTGATTTTATGTTCTTTCTTTAAAAGTGTTGTTTTTGTTTGGTTATCTAGTTAATTACTGGAAAATAAGATTATTATGTTGACTTTTTTCATGGCATTTTTAGGGTAAAATATCTCTTTGGCTAGTTATATCCTTACCCATAAGGCATGACCTTCTTGGTGTTTTAGCTTAATATTCAGGATGGTCAGCAAAGCTACCTCCAGATTCTCCATTTATTTTAGAGCCTGTGGTGGTTAATTTCATATGTCAACTTGGCTAGGTTATGGTGTCCAGTTGTTTGGTCATGCAGACACTTTCTTGATTGGGAAGTTGACCTTCTTATAGTAAGAAGAACTAAGGAGAACCTTAAAAGAAGACTAGAACTTCCTATTTCAATTCCAACATATAAAGAGCTTGGAAGTTGTCCCTTATCCTTATCACAAGTGAAAGCAGATGAAACTAAAAATCGATAACTTTTCAGGCCTATAAGAAAACTGAGGTTATGGGGTAAATCATCATCTCCAATGCTGAAGAGACAATCACATTCAGAAAGATACAGCAACCAAGAACTTCATACCTGGAGCACAAGCACTAGAGCCATAAGCTGGTATATCACTTAAATATCAATTTGACAAATTCCAGGAGGCTGAGTGTTGACTAGCATGAGTGAAAGAAACTCCTGGCAGTAGCAGTCTTAGGGTAACCTTGCAGTTACCTGAGCTTTCATTCCAGAAACTCCAACAAGCTCCCATCTTTAAAATCTATGAAAGAGCCCCTCTTGGCCCTGGCAGGAGGAGGGGAAGAAGAAATATTTTGAAATAGGCTCAGAGTCTATTTCCATAACAAAGGCCTACCCTCTAAAGGAAAGGACTTTGTTGAGTATAATTATGAAACCTTATCCCAGAAGGAGAAAGAGAATTCTTTCCAACTGCAGTCCCCTCCAGATTTCCTTTTTAGTGAAAGAAAAACAAGCAAACACAACTAATACATACACCAGGGAACAGAACTTCCAAGAAATAGATTGGGAAAGTCACAGCCAAGGAAGGGAATAGAGAAACGGGATGAAAAGCCATACTACTGGAGGAAGAATAGAAAAGTTTTAAAAGTCCTCAGCCTTAAGGCACAAGCCCACAAAAAATTATCAAAAGATTATAGAATTATCTTCTCCACCACATACTGCCTTCATGCCAACAGTGCTTCAGAATATTAACAGTGAATTATTGCTCAAAGGGCTTCAAGACTCAGACTCTCTCTGAAAGGTAGTATGTCAGGAACCCCAAAAGTCAAGAGGTGGACAAAAACAAGAACACTAGCTGAATTCAAACTTTCTAATAGCAATAGCTACAACAGATATTAAACACAGTCTTACTTAGAGCCAAATTAATTTGAATCCTCACATAAAGGCCTATTTACCTCAGTTCCTTTGATTCAGTACAACATGTTTGGCTTTCAACAAATAATTATAAGTCATAAAAAAAGGCAAGGAATGAAATCAGTCTGAAAAGGTGAATAATACTTGTCATTAGTTATTGTTGAAGAGAAGATTCTCTTCATTCAGGCAAGACTCAACACTGGGTGGGCCATGGTGGCTCAGTGTCAGGGTTCTTGCCTGCCATGCTAGAGACCTGGGTTCAATTCTCAGTGCCTTCCTATCCAAAAAGAAAAAAAAGACAAAACTCAACTTCTGGCACTTCTCCCAAAAAAGGAAAATCATTTTTTTCTCTTAAAAAACACCTTTGGTGAAAACAGAACTCTTCTAATTATGGTTTAAGGAGAATTCCTACCATCTATTCTAGGTCATATCCAACCAGAGGGAGATTCTAAGATCCCAGGTGTCTACCTTGCCCTAAGATGAGCAAAATCAAGAGACCTCAGGTTGTGAACACTACCTCCTTCTTTATATATTACATGCATCAATTTCCTTAAAGAACTGATTTTTGAGAGTGTCATTCCATTACCCTTTTATGGTGTGCAGGAGACATGTGAAAAAATGGTTTCTCTTCCTCTTCCCACCTCTAATTATTCTTCATAATATATGAACAAATTTGCTATATGATTTGGAAGTAAAACTAGTAAAATGGAATTGAGAAAAGATCTATGCATTAATTTATTATTCTTCATAACATATTGAAAGCTTACCTACAATGCTAAATATCATAAATTCATCAGAATAATATTGCCCCTGCACTTAGTCTAGTGTGAGAAAAATGACTGAAATAGAGCATAAATACTACCAATAAATTAAATACTTAGTTCAATGGTGTCAAGATGGGGTAATTGACCAATTCTACCTGTTATTGTAAGCTCCCAAATATGAAGAGATAAGGGGACTTTCAGTAGATCAAAATGTTGGCATAAGATGGTCCAGGATGTTGTTCCCTATAGAACCTTTGAATACTCAGCAAGATTTGGCAGGGATACCTTTCAAGACTCCAGAAGAGTTAAAAGGTTGTAGTAACTGGGGGAGGCTTGAATCAAGAAAAAGTAGCTTTAAAAATAGGACAAAAAGCTTATAAGAACTTTGATGGGTCTTCCCGCATTTCCTCACTGGTACAATGTGGCGTCAACCTGCACTCTCTTGGTGGGCCTCTGGCCATGTTCTGGAGAAAGTAGAATAACCTCTATGCAGATACAGGGGGCACCTGTATGTTGGCGCCAATCTCTTAGGTGGTGGCTTGAAAGATTGAACCAAGAATTATTTGGTTCACCTTTCCAGAATTTGCACAGCATATAGAAACAGCTTGCAGAAAGGTAAAGAAGGCAGTGGAATGAAATACTTAGATTACTGAAAAAGATCCAACCTAGAATTTATATTTAGCAAGACCATTTTTCAAAAATAAGGGGGAAATTAAGGCATTCTCAGAAAGAGAATAAATCTGGGGAGTTTGTCACAACTAAATCTGGCTTATAAACAATATTATAGGGAGCTCTTCAGACTGAAGGGAAAGGACCCTAGAAAGTGGATTAAAGTGGCATAAAGAAATAAATATCTGTAATAAATGTAGCTATTTTGGTAACTATAAATGCCAGTATTATTGAATTGTATTTTATGGTATGTAACACCACTTTTTACTTCTCACAGGTGCTAAAAGGCAAATGCATAAAAATAACCATAAATCTATGGTTTTGGAAGTACGTTATTCAAAGGTACAATTTGTAAAAAGTATTGCAACTTCCTCAACATGATAAAGGGCATATATGAGAAATTAACTGCTAACATCATACTCAATGGCAAAAGAGTGAAAGCTTTCCCTCTAATATCAAGAACAAGATAAAGACACCCACCGTCAACACTGTTATTTGACATTTTATGTGAAGTTCCAGCTAGAGAAAAGCCAACAAAAAGAAAAAAAAGCATCCAAATTGGAAAGGAAGAAGTAATACTTTCCCAATTTCAGATGGCATGATTCTATATATAGAAAACTCTGAAAAATCCACAGCAAAGCTCGTAAATCTAATAGTTTGTCAATTGTTCAAATAGCTCTCTCAAATTCTGGTGCCTCCTGGAGTGTTTCCTTCTGCATCTCCAAAAGTCTGTGTATGAGCTATATCCAGTTACCTGGTCAAGACCCACACTAAATGGGTGGGGGTCACATCTCCATGGAAACAACCTAATCAAAAGGTCCCACCCAACAATAGGTCTTCCTATTGCTTTCCTAGTGTACAAGAACAGTTTCAAACCAGCACAAAAATCAAGGGAAAAAAACATTTACAATAGGAACTAAGTGGAGGAAGTATCTAGGAATACATTTAAACAAGGATATGAAGTACTTGAAGGAAAACTATATTGATAAAAGAAGTAAAAAACAAATCACTTGAATAAATGGAAGGGAATTCTGTATTCATGGATTGAAAGACTAACTATTAAGATGGCAATCCTACACAAAACAATTAACAGTTTCAATGAAATCTCAAAATTCCATTAACCTTGCTTTTAGAAATGGAATACCTGATCATCAAATTAATATGGAAGCGTAAGCAGTCCCAAATAACCAAAAATATCTTGAAAAAGAACAAAATTCAAGTTCTCATCTTTCTCTTTTTAAAAAATGTTTAACCCAAACATACATTAATCCAAACAGCATAGTACTGCCATAAGAACAGACATATAGATCAATGGGATGGAATTTAACGGAGAGTTCAATAATAAACCCTCATATACATGGGCAATTGATTTTTGACAGGGTTGCCAAGTCCATTCAATGAAGAAAGAATAGTCCTTTTGTCATGGTTAGGGACAGGTGTCAACTTGGCCAAGTTGTGGTACCTGTTCATCTGATTGGGCAAGCGCTGGCCTGTCTGTTGCAATGAGGACATTTCATAGGATTAGGTCATGATCACATCAGCTACATCCACAGCTGATTCCATTTGTAATCAGCCAAAGGGGAGTGTCTTCTGCAATTAGTGATGCTAAATGCAATCATGGGAAGCCTTTTAAGGAGGACTCAGAGGAGACAGGTTCCATTCCTGCTTTGGCTGGTGAGCCTCTCCTGTGGAGTTCATCCAGGCCATCCATTGGAGTCATCGCCTTCACAGCCTGCCCTGTGGAGTTTGGACTCTGCGTTCCTATGGTCACGTGAGACACTTTCATAAATTTTATATTTGCAAGTGTTCCCTGTTGATTCTGTTTCTCTAGAGAACCCTAACTAATACATCTTGGTACCAGGAGTGGTTCTTAAGGAACAGAATCTTAAAAATGGGGTTTTATGAATGGTTTTCTACTCTGACTGGGCTCAGAGACACTAAGGACTCTGATTCCCGTAATCAGAATGACACTCCCAATCCATGGACTGAGATGGCAAAGGAGATAGTCAAAATATCATCATTCGATTCTCCTAATGCTTCGCTTGTACGAAGCCAGACTCTGGGGGATAATGTTTTTGACACCTTTAAAGAGTTTTGTAGAAATAAGAGTTATAGAGATGTTGGTTGGTTGTTGTTAGATACACTGTCTGCATTAAAGGGTGAAAGGGATGTCCTTAAGGCTTCAAACGAGAAGCTTAAGTGCCGACTGAGATGTAGAGGTTTCTATGAGTATCCTGAAGGAAAATCTTATTTCCTGTAGCCATAGACTTGAGATCTCTGAAAATCAGACTCAGAATCTTATTGTTAGAGTAGCAACTTTACAACATAAACTGAAATCTCAGTCTTGCATGGTGTCTGCCGTTAAAGTGAGGGCATTGATTGGAAAGGAGTGGGACCCTGAAAAATGGGATGGTGACATATGGATTGATAATGATGTTGGGGGTGAGGTTGAAACCCTAGACCATGCTGAGCCTTCTTTAGATAACCCTGTAATAGTCTGCCCTGAGGACATAGCCGCCCCACCTCCAGCCTGACTTGAGGAATTGGCCACCCAACCTCCTCCTGAAGGGATTAGCCCTAGAGTTATTAATCCTGTTTCACCAGATGAAACTGCAAATGAAAGCCCTGAAGCAAATGGCTTGGAAGATATTTTTAATTCTTTTCATGACCCACCCCCACCACCCCTCATTTCTTCTAGACCTATAACTAGACTAAAGTCACAACAGGCCCCTAAAGGTGAGGTACAAAGTATCACACATGAGGAGGTATGTTACACTCCAAAAGAACTGTGTGAGTTTTCCAATTTATGTAGACAGAAATCAGGGGAATATGTGTGGCAATGGATTTTAAGAGTGTGGGATAATGGTGGGAGGAATATAAGGCTGGATCAGGCTGAATTTATTGATATGGGCCCATTAAGCAGAGATTCTGCATTCAATGTTATAGCTCGAGCAATTAGAAAAGGTGTTAACAGCTTGTTTGGGTGGTTGGTTGAAACGTGGATCAAAAGGTGGCCAACATTACCTGAGGTTGAAATGCCAGAACTGCCCTGGTATAATGTAGATGAGGGGATCCAGAGGCTTAGAGAGATTGGGATGTTAGAGTGGATTTATCATGAAAAGCCTGCTCTTACACCCCAGGAATGTCCAGAGGATGCACCTTTTACCAGAACAGTGAGAAATAAGTTTGTGAGACTAGCACCATCATCCCTCAAGAGCTCTGTGGTTGCACTTCTCTGTAGGTCAGATATTACTGTAGGAACTGCTGTCACTGAGCTGGAATCCTTAAACACAATGGGGATGACAGCATCCCGAGTTGGCAGAAGCCAGGTGGCAGCACTTAATCACCAAAGACAGGGTAGACGCGGGTATTATAATAGACAACAAACTCAAAGGAGGCACCAAAATTATATGACATGCAGAGATTTGTGGCATTGGCTAGTAAATCATGGGGTGCCTAGAAATACAATAGAAGGGCAGTCTACTAAATTCTTGTTGGAGCTGTATAAACAAAAGAGTTCTAGGTCAAGGGAACAGAAGTCTAACTTGAATTACAAAAACACAGAGTCACGGCCCCTTAATCAATTTCCAGACTTGAAACAGTTTACAGACCCTGAGCCCCTTGAATGAAGGGGAGGCCAGGTCCATATGGGGGGGAAACCTGTTACACTGCCACAAATTTATACTGTTAACCTTCCTCTAAGTCTTCCCCAAGGAGACCGACGGCCTTTTACCAGGGTAACTGTGCATTGGGGAAAAGGAAATGATCAGATATTTCAGGGATTATTAGACACTGGTTCAGAAGTGACATTAATTCCAGGGGACCCAAAACATCACTCTGGGCCACCAGTCAGAGTGTGGGCTTATGGAGGCCAGGTGATCAATGGAGTTTTAGCTCACAGTGGGTCCAGTGGGCCCCCGGACCCATCCTGTAGTTATTTCCCTAGTTCCGGAATGTATAATTGGCATAGACATGCTGAGCAACTGGCAGAATCCCCATGTTGGTTCTCTAACTCGTGCAGTGAGGGCTATTATGGTGGGAAAGGCCAAGTGGAAGCCACTAGAACTGCCCCTACCAAGCAAAATAGTAAATCAAAAGCAATACCATATTCCTGGAGGGATTGCAGAGATTACTGCCACTCTTAAGGACTTGAAAGATGCAGAGGTGGTGATTCCCACCACATCCCCATTCAACTCTCCTATTTGGCCTGTGCAGAAAACAGATGGGTCTTGGAGAATGACAGTGGATTATCGTAAACTCAACCAGGTGGTAACTCCAATTGCAGCTGCTGTTCCAGATGTAGTATCATTGCTTGAGCAAATCAATACATCCCCTGGTACCTGGTATGCAGCTATTGACCTGGCAAATGCTTTTTTCTCAATAGCTATTAGTAAGGACCACCAGAAACAGTTTGCTTTCAGCTGGCAAGGTCAGCAATATACTTTCACTGTCCTACCTCAGGGGTATATCAACTCTCCAGCCCTATGTCATAATCTTGTTCGCAGAGACCTTGATCGTTTCTCCCTCCAACAAGACATCACACTGGTCCATTATATTGATGATATCATGTTGATTGGACCTAGTGAGCAAGAAGTAGCAACTGTTCTAGATTTACTGGTCAGGCATTTGCGTGTCAGAAGATGGGAGATAAATCCAACAAAAATACAAGGGCCTTCCATCTCAGTAAACTTTCTAGGTGTCCAGTGGTGTGGGGCATGTCGAGATATCCCTTCTAAGGTGAAGGATAAATTGCTGCATCTGGCCCCTCCCACAACCAAAAAAGAGGCACAATGCCTAGTTGGTCTTTTTGGATTTTGGCGACAACATATTCCTCATTTGGGTGTGCTACTCCGGCCCATTTATCGAGTGACCAGAAAAGCTGCTAATTTTGAGTGGGGACCTGAACAAGAGGAGGCTCTGCGACAGGTCCAGGCTGCTGTGCAAGCTGCTCTGCCACTTGGGCCATATGATCCAGCAGATCCAATGGTGCTGGAACTGTCAGTGGCAAATAGAGATGCTGTCTGGAGCCTTTGGCAGGCCGCTATAGGAGAATCACAACGCAGACCCTTAGGATTTTGGAGCAAAGCCTTACCATCTGCTGCAGATAACTACTCTTCTTTTGAGAAACAGCTTTTGGCCTGCTACTGGGCCTTAGTAGAGACTGAACGCTTAACCATGGGCCACCAAGTTACCATGAGACCTGAGTTGCCTATCATGAGTTGGGTGTTGTCTGACCCACCAAGCCATAAAGTCGGGCATGCACAGCAGCACTCTATTGTAAAGTGAAAATGAAATATACGAGATAGAGCCAGAGCAGGTCCTGAAGGCACAAGTAAGTTACATGAAGAAGTGGCACAAATGCCCATGGTTTCCACTCCTGCTGCCACATTACCTTCTCTTTCCCAGACCAGAGCTATGGCCTCTTGCGGAGTTCCTTACAGTGAATTGACTGAGGGAGAGAAAACTCGGGCCTGGTTTACAGATGGTTCAGCACGATATGCAGGTACCACCCGAAAGTGGACAGCTGCAGCATTACAACCCCTTTCTGGGGTGTCCTTGAAGGACAGTGGTGATGGGAAATCTTCCCAGTGGGCAGAACTTCGAGCAGTGCACCTGGTTGTTCATTTTGCTTGGAAGGAAAACTGGCCAGAGGTGTATTTGTATACTGACTCATGGGCTGTTGCTAATGGTTTGGCTGGATGGTCAGGGACTTGGAAAGACCGTAATTGGAAAATTGGTGACAAAGAGGTCTGGGGAAGAAGTATGTGGATAGACCTTTCTGAGTGGGCTAAAAACATGAAGATATTTGTGTCCCATGTGAATGCACACCAGAGGGTGACTTCAGCAGAGGAAGATTTTAATAATCAAGTGGATAAGATGACCCGTTCTATGGATGCCAGTCAGCCTCTTTCCCCAGCAACTCCTGTTATTGCCCAATGGGCTCATGAGCAAAGTGGTCATGGTGGTAGGGATGGAGGTTATGCATGGGCTCAGCAACATGGACTTCCACTCACCAAGGCTGACCTGGCTACAGCCACTGCTGAGTGCCCAATCTGCCAGCAGCAGAGGCCCACACTCAGCCCCTGATATGGCACCATTCCCCGAGGTGACCAGCCAGCTACATGGTGGTAGGTTGATTACATTGGACCACTCCCTTCATGGAAGGGGCAGTGATTTGTTCTAACTGGAATAGACACATACTCTGACTATGGGATTGCTTTCCTTGCACATAATGCTTTTACCAAAACTACTATCTGTGGGCTTACAGAATGCCTTATCCATTGTCATGGTATTCCACATAGCATTGCTTCAGATCAAGGAACACACTTCACAGCAAATGAAGTGCGGGAATGGGCACATGCTCATGGAATTCTCTGGTCTTACCATGTTCCCCATCATCCAGAAGCAGCTGGATTGATAGAACGGTGGAATGGCCTTTTGAAAACTTAATTACGGTGCCAACTAGGTGGCAAAAACTTGAAAGGCTGGGGTAATGTTCTCCAGGAAGCTGTGTATGCTCTGAATCAGCGTCCACTGTATGCTGCTGTTTCTCCCATAGCCAGGATCCATGGGTCCAGGAACCAAGGGGTGGAAATGGGTGTGGTGCCACTCACTATTACTCCTAGTGATCCACTAGGAAAATTTTTGCTTCCTGTCCCTGCTACCCTGAGTTCTGCTGGTCTACAGGTTTTAGTTTCAAAACGGGGTGAGCTTTCTCCAGGAGAAAAAACATTGATACCACTGAACTGGAAGTTAAGATTGCCACCTGGTCACTTTGGGCTGCTTATGCCTCTGGATCAACACACCAAGAAGGGGATTACATTATTGTCTGGCGTAATTGACCCTGACTATCAGAAGGAAGTAGGACTGCAACTACATAATGGAGGTAAAGAAGAGTTTTCTTGGAATATAGGAGATCCCCTGGGGCGTCTATTAGTACTACCGTGCCCTGTGATTAAAATCAATGGAAAACTGCAACAACACAATCCAGCAGGACCACTAATGGTTCTGAGACTTCAGGAATGAAGGTTTGGGTCACCCCACCAGGCAAAGAACCACAGCCAGCTGAAGTGCTTGCTGAGGGGAAAGGGAACATGGAATGGGTAGTGGAAGAAGGTAGTGATAAATATGAACTTCGACCACGTGATCAGTTTTAGAAACGAGGACTGTAATGCTGTTTTGTTCGTGTTATACTATTTAAGTTGTAAGATATCAAGTTTAAGAATGAATGTTGCCCAAGGATTTGCACCCTATTCTGGAGAGATTTAATGTGTTTCCAGTTGTATGCGGGACGGTTGAGTATTGTCAGGTAAAAGAAAAAATGTGTGCTTATTTGTTTTCATTTGGAGATTGAGTATGGTCTAAGGTGAGATATATATATAAATGCCAAGTTGACAAGGGGTGGACTGTCATGGTTAAGGACAGGTGTCAACTTGGCCAAGTTGTGGTACCTGTTCATCTGATTAGGCAAGTGCTGGCCTGTCTGTTGCAATGAGGACATTTCATAGGATTAGGTCATGATCACATCAGCTACATCCACAGCTGATTCCATTTGTAATCAGCCAAGGGGGAGTGTCTTCTGCAATTAGTGATGTTAAATGCAATCATGGGAAGCCTTTTAAGGAGGACTCAGTGGAGACAGGTTCCATTCCTGCTTTGGCTGGTGAGCCTCTCCTGTGGAATTCATCCAGGCCATCTATCGGAGTCATCGGCTTCGCAGCCTGCCCTGTGGATTTTGGACTCTGTGTTCCTACAGTCACGTGAGACACTTTCATAAATTTTATATTTGCAAGTGTTCCCTGTTGATTCTGTTTCTCTAGAGAACCCTAACTAATACACCTTTCAAGAAATTGTGTTGGAAAAACTGGATATCATATGTAAATGAAAGAAAATGGACATTTATCCCACACCATATAAAATAGCAACACTAAACGGATCAAAGATCAAAATATAAAATCCAAAACTATAAAACTTTTTGGAGAAAACATAAGGAAGCATCTTCAGACCTTGTGTTAGTGAATGGTTTCTTATACTTTACACCAAAATCACAAGCAATTTAACAAAAAGAGGTAAATCGTACTTCATCAAAATTAATAACTTTTGGGCTTCAAATAACTTCATCTTGAAAGTAAAAAGGCAATCTACAGAATGAGGGAAAACATTTCAAAACCAAATATCTGATGAAGGTTTAATATCCAGAAACTACAAAGACATTGTACAATTCAACAAAAAAAGCAAGCAACCAAATTTTAAAAATAGGCAAAAGACTTGAATAGACATCTCTCCAAAGAAGATGCACAAATGGATAGAAGGCAAATGAAAAGATGCTTAACATCATTACCCTTTGGGAAAATGCAAATCAAAATCATAATGATACATTATTTCAACCTACTAGAAAGGCTACTTAAAAAAAAAACAAAAGTGAGTGTCAAATTTTTAAAAGATGTCAAGAAATGGGAACACTCAGTTCTTGATGGTGGGAATGTAAAATAGTGCGGTTACTTTGGAAAACATTTTGGCATTTCTTCAGAAAGTGAAATATAGAATTACCATATGAACCAGTAATGACACTTCTAAGTACATTCTCCCCACATTTGAAGTCATGGATTTGAACAGGTATTTGCATACAACATTCATGTCAATATTATTCACAAGTGCTAAAAGATGTATACAACCCAAGTTGTCATCAACAGATGAATGGATAAAAAATGTGGTATAGGCACACAATAGAATACTATTCAGCTATAAAAAGGAATAAAGTTCTAATACAGACAACAACATGGATAAACCTTGTAGACAATATGCTGAGTGAAATACACCAGGAGCAAAAAGACAAATAGTGTACTATCTCATTGATATTAAATAATTGGAATAAGCAAATTTGTAGAGTCAGAAACTAGACCAGAGGGCACCAGGGAATGGTATAAAGTTAGCGAATGGGGAATAATACTTAATTTTTGGTAAATATTTTAGTAATATATCTTGGTTTTGGTGACATAATATTGTGAATATAATTAATGTGATCATGATTATATATAGGAGTGTGGTTAAAAGGATATTTTTGGATTATATATGTAACTAGAATAAAAATTAAAAGTTTAAATCATAGGTCTGTACAGCAGAAATAGAGGAACCCTAATGTAAACTATGGGCTAGAATGGATAATAAAATAATATTAATATTGTTTTATCAATATCATCACAATAGTGCAAAATTTAATAATAGGTAAAATTGTGGGGGGGGGGGTGAGTGTGAACTCTATTTTCTGCATGATTTTTTGGTAAACAGATACTTCTCTAACGAAAATTAGCTCATTAATTAATTTAAAAATATGAAGGTACAAGACCAGGGTTTGAAGAAAGTTTGAAATACCATAAAAAGAATATCCCTCAGTGGGTTCTGGGAAGATGGCAGAATAGGATAGAACAAGTTCAACCCTGCTCCAAAGAACAGCTAGAGAAGGGATAGGAGGGTGATTGAGACAGTGATTTCAGGGTATAAGTGACCTGGGAGAGTCTTCTGCATCACATAGGTCAGCCCTGGTTGCAAAAGTTGAAGAACTGAGGAGCACAGAACCAAGGACACAAATGGATTGAAGGTGAAAGGATGGAAAAAGATGTTCCAGGCAAATAGTAACCAAAAGAAAGCATGAGTAGCTATACCAATATTGAACAAAATAGACTTTAAATGTAAAGACATCATAAGAGACAAAAAAGGACACTATATGCTAATTAAAGGGACAATTCACCCAAAAGAAATAATAATCATAAATGTTTATGCTCCCAATCAAGGAGATCCAAGTTACATGAGACAAACATCAGGAAAATTGAAGGGAGTGAAAGATGTTTCAACAATAATAGTAGGAGACTTCAACACACCACTCTCCTCTAAAAACAGAACAACTGGACAAAAGACCAACAAGGAAATAGAGAGGTTAAACAACATGATAACTGAATTAGACTTACAGACATATATATGTCATTACACATCAAAACACCAAGGCATACATTATTCTCTAGTGATCATGGAACATTCTCCAAGATTGAATATATGCTGGGACACAAAACAGGTCTTTATAAATTTAAAAATTGAAATTATTCAAAGCACTTTCTCTGATGGCAATGGAATGAAGCTGGATATCAATAACCAGCAAAGAAAGAGAAGATTCACAAATATATGGAGATTAAATAACACACTCTTAAAAAAAAACCAGTGGGTCAAAGAAGAAATTGCTAGAGAAATCAGTAGTTATCTGGAGATGAATGAAAATGAGAATACAACAAATCAGAACTTCTGGGATGAGGCAAAGAGTGTGCTGAGAGGGAAATTTATTGCCCAAAATGCCAATATTAAAAAACAAAGAAAGAGCAAAAATTGAAAACTTAACTGCTCACTTGGAAGAACTTGAGAAAGGATAGCAAACTAACCCCAGAGCAAATAGAAAAAGAGAAATAACAGAGATTAAAGCAGAATTAAATGATTGGGAGAACAAAAGAACAATAGAAAGAATCAACAAAACCAAGAGTTGGTTCTTTGAGAAAATCACTAAAATTGATGGGTCACTAGCAGACTGACAAAAGAGAGAGAGAGAGAGAGGATGCAATTGGACAAAATCCGAAATGACAACGGGTATATTATCAAAGACCCTGAAGAATTAAAAGAAGTGATAAGAGGATACTATGAATGACTATATGTCAAAAAAACTAGAAAACTTAAATGAAATGTACAAATTCCAGCAAACATACAAATAAACTGCACTGACTCAGGAAGAAATAGATCTCAAGAAGCCAATCACAAGTAAAGAGATTCAATTAGTCATCAAAAATCTTCCTACAAAGAAAAGCCCAGGGCCAGATGGCTTCACAGGGAAATTTTATCAAGCATTCCAAAAATAACTAATACCAATTCTGTTCAAACTTTTCCAAAAAAATTGAGGCTAGAGGAATACTACTGTTCTAGTTTGCTAGCTGCTGGAATGCAAAATACCAAAAACAGAATGGCTTTTAAAAAGGGGGAATTTGATAAGTTGCTAGTTTACAGTTCTAAGACTGAGAAAATATCCCAATTAAAACAAGTCTATGGAAACATCCAATCTAAGGCATTCAGAGAAAGATACATTGGTTCAAGAAGACTGATGAAGTTCAGGGTTTCTCTATCGAGTGGAAAGGCACATGCTGAACACAGTCAGGGCTTCTCTCTCATCTGGAAGGGCATATGGCGAACACAGCATCATCTGCTAGCTTCTTCACCAGGCTTCTTGTTTCTTGAAGATCCCCGGGAGGCATTTTCCTTCTTCCTCTCCAAAGGTCACTGGTTGGTGGACTCTGCTTCTTGTGGCTAGGTCATTCTCTGCTCTCTCAGAAATCTCTCTCTGAATCTCCCAAAATATTTCCTCTTTTAATAGAACTTCAGAAACTAATCCAGATCCCCCCAAATGGGTGGCGACACGTCTCCCGTAATCCAGTTTAACAATCAGTATTGATTGGGTTACATCTCCAGGGAGATGAACTAATTACATACAGTTTTGAATAGGGATTATTCTGCCTTTACAAAATGGGATTTAGATTAAAACATGGCTTTTCTAGGGGACATACATCCTTTCAAACCAGCACAACTACCTAACTCATTTTATGAACCTAACATCATTTTAATACCACAACCGAGTAAAGATGCTATAAGAAAGAAAAACTATGGCCCATCTCCTTTGAACATAGATAAAAAATTCTCAACAAAATACTAGCAAATCAAATTCAACAACACATTAAAAGAATTATATACCATGACCAAGTGGGGTTTATACCAGGAATGCAAGGATGGTTTAACATAAGAAAATCAATTAATGTAATACAACACATTAACAAATTGAAAAGATAAAATCACAGGATCATCTTGATTGATGCTGGAAAAGCATTCAATAAAATTCAACGTCCTTTTCTGATAAAACAGTACAAAGCATAGGAATCAAAGATAACTTCCTCAATATAATAAAGGGAATATATGAAAAACTGATAGCCAGAATTGTACTCAATGGAGAGAGACTGAAAGCTTTCCCCTTAAGATCAGGAATGAGACAATGATGCCCACTATCACCACTATTATTCAACAGTTGAATAACAGTTCTAGCTAGAGCAATTGGACAGGACAAAGAATAAAAGGCATCCAAATTGGAAAGAAATAAGTAAAACTTTCATTATTTGCTGATGACATGATAGTATACTTGAAAGATCCTGAGAAATCTACAACAAAGTAAATTGAGCTAATAAACAAATTCAGCAAGATGGTGGGATATAAAATTTATACGCAAAAATCAGTAATGCATTTATATACAAGCAATGACATAACTGAGGAGTCAGTTATGGAAAAAAATCCATTCAAAATAGCAAGTAAAAGAATCAAGTACTTAGGAATGAACTTAACTAGGGATGTAAAGGAATTGTATACAGTAAATGGCATAACATTGCCAAAAGAAACCAAAGATGATCTAAACAGGTGGAAAGATATTCTCTACTCATGGATAGGAAAGTTAAATATAGTTAAGGTGTCAATTCTACCCAAATTGATCTACAGAGTCTACAGAATACCAATCAAAATTCCAATGACCTACATTGAAGACTTGGAAAAGCTAGTTACTAAATTCATCTGGAAGGGAAAGAGACTTGAATAGTTAAAATACATCTTTAAAAAGAAGAGTGAAGTGTGAGGATTAACACTTTCTGACTTTAAAACTTATTATGAAGTCACAGTGGTCAAAGAGCATGATACTGACACAAAGGTAAGAGTATTGACCAATGGAATCAAGTCATAAGTGCAGAAATAGACCATCAAATCTATGGTCAGCTGACTTTTGAAAAGGCCCCAAATCCTCTGAACTGACACAAAATAGTCCTTTCAATGAGTGGGCATGGGAGAACTGGTATCAATAGCCAAAAGAATGAGAGAGGAACCTTACATTACACCCTACACAAAAATTAACTCAAAATATTTCAAACACCTAAGTATAAGAACTAGCACCATAAAGTTTCTAGAAGAGAATATAGTGAAAAATCTTCAAGACCTAGTGAAACATTGTAATATATAATATTATATATATATATATATATATATATATATATATATATATATATATATATATGTGTGTGTGTGTGTGTGTGTGTGTGTGTGTGTGTCTCATGTAACCATGGGAAGGTAGAGTCCAAAATCCATGAGGCAGGCTGGGAAGCTGACGACTCTGATGGAGGGTCTGGATGAACTCCATAGGAGAGGCTTACCAGCCAAAGTAGGAAGAGAAGAGAGCTATCTCTTCTGAATTTTCCTTAAAAGCTTTCCATTGATTATATTAAAGGTCACTCATTGCAGAAGACACTTCCCTTGTCTGATTACATATGCAATAAACTGTGGATTCAGCTGACATGATCATATTTAATTCTCTGATATGTCCTCATAGCAACACACAGGCCAACATATGCCCAACCATACAAACAGGTACCACCACCTGGCCAAGTTGACACATGAACCTGACCATGATGGTCCACCCCTTGTCAACTTGGCAGCTATACACGTCACCTTAAACCTTACTTAATTTCTAAATAGAAAACAATAAAAGACTTTTTTCCTTCAACCAACAATGCTCAATTATCCTGCATATAATTGGAAACACATTAAATATCCCCAGAATAAGGAGCAAGTCCTTGGGTAATATTCATTCTTAAACTTGATATCTTACAACTTAAAAAGTATTAAAATCCTCATTTCTGTAACTCACTACATGGTCGTAGTTCATATTTATCACTACCTTCTTCCACTACCCATTCCATGTTCCCTTTACCCTCAGCAAGCACTTCAGCCATGGTTCTTTTCCGGGAGGGGTGACCCAAACCTTCATTTCTGAAGTTTCAGAGCCATTGGTAGTCCTGCCTGGATAGGGTTGTTGCAGTTTTCCATTGATTTTAATCACAAGACCTATTTTCCCCTGATGGTCAGAGTCAATCATCTCAGTCAGTATTATAATCCCCTTCTTGGCTTGTTGATCCAGGGGCATGAGTAGCCAAAAGTGACCAGGTGACAATCTTAGATTCCAGTTCATTGGATTCATTTTCAGTGGAAGCACTCCCCCTTTTGGAACTAAATCTTGTAGATTAGCAGGGCTCAAGGTCACAGGGACAGGAAGAAAAAATTTTCCTAATGGATCACTAGGGATAATAGTGAGTGGTGCCACTCTCATTTCCACCCCTTGGTTCCTGGACCCATAGATCCTGGCTATGGGAGAAACAGCACCATACAGTGGACACTAGAGAACATTATCCCAGCCCTTCAAGGTATTGCCACCTACTCGGCACTAGAATTGTGTTTTCAAAAGACCATTCCACTGTTTTATCAATCCAGCTGATTCTGGATGATGGGGAACATAGTAAGACCAGAGAATTCCATGAGCATGTGCCCATTTCTGCACTTAATGAAGTGCGTTCCTTGCTGTTGTGTGTTCCTTGATGAGAAGCAATGCTGTGTGAAATACCATGGTGAAAGATAAGGTATTCTGTAAGTCCACAGATGGTAGTTTTGGCAGAAGCATTGCATGCAGGGAAAGCAAACCCATATCCAGAGTACGTGTCTATTCCAGTTAGAACAAATCACTGCCCCTTCCATGAAGGGAGTGGTAAAGTGTAATCAACCTGCCACCATGTAGCCGGCTGGTCACCTCAGGGAATTGTGCCATATCGGGGGCTGAGTGTGGGTCTGTGCTTCTGGCAGATTGGGCATTCAGCAGTGGCTGTAGCCAAGTCAGCCTTGGTAAGTGGAAGTCCGTGTTGCTGAGACTATGCATGGTCTCCATCCCTACCACCATGACCACTTTGTTCATGAGCCCATTGGGCAATGACAGGAGTTGCTGGGTAAAGGGGCTGACTGGTATCCACAGAACGGATCATCTTATCCACTTGATTATTAAAGCCTTCCTCTGCTGAAGTCACCCTCTGGTGCACATTCACATGGGACACAAATATCTCCATGTTTTTAGCTGGCTCAGAAAGGTCTAGCCACTACCTCTTCCCCAGATCTCTTTGTCACCAACTTTCCAATTATGGTCTTTCCAAGTCCCTGATCATCCAGCCAAACCATTAGCAACAGCCCTTGAGTCAGTATACAAATGCACCTCTGGCCAGTTCTGCTTCCAAGCAAAATGAAAAACCAGGTGCACTGCTTGAAGTTCTGCAACTGGATGGATTTCCTCTCACAACTGTCCTTCAAGGACACCCCCAAAAGAGGTTGTAGTGCTGGAGACGTCCACTTTCAGATGGTACCTGCATATTGTGCCGAACCATCTGTAAATCAGGCCGGAGTTTTCTCTTCCTCAGTCAGTTCACTATAAGGAACTCCCCAAGAGGCTATAGCTCTGATCTGGGAAAGAGAAGGCAATGTGGCAGAAGTGGAGACCATGGGTGTCATGGTCAGGCTCATGTGTCAACTTGGCCAAGTGGTGGTACCCGTTTGTCTAGTTGGGCAAGTGCTGGTCTGTCTGTTGCAATGAGGACATTTCATAGAATTAACTCATGATCACATCAGCTGCATCTGCAGCTGACTCCACTTGTAGTCAACCAAGGAGCATATCTCCTGCAATGAGTGATACTTAATGTAATCACTGGGAACCTTTTAAGGAAGACTCAGAAGAGACAGGCTTTCTTCCTGTTTCGGTCAGTGAACCTCTCCTGTGGAGTTCATCCAGATCCTCCATTGAAATCATCAGCTTCTCAGCCTCAGCTTTTATAAATTTTATATTTGTGAGTGTTTCCTGTTGATTCTGTTTCTCTAGAGAACCCTAACTGATACAATACACATTTGGGCCACTTGCTCATGTAACTTACTTGTGCCTTCAGGAACTGCTCTGGCCCTATCTCATGAATACCATTTCCATTTTATGATGGAGTGCTGTTGTGCACATCCAACTTTATGGCTTGGTGGGTCAGACAATACCCAACTCATGATAGGCAACTCTGGTCTCATGGTAACTTGGTGGTCCATGGTTAAGCATTCAGTTACTATGAAGGGCCATTAGAAGCCCAAAAGCTGTTTCTCAAAAGGAGGGTAGTTATCTCAGCATATGGTAAGGCTCTGCTCTGAAATCCCAAGGGTCTGCATTGTGATTCTCTATAGGGGCCTGCCAAAGACCTCTAACAGCATCTCTATTTGCCACTAACAACATTTCCAACACCATTGGATCTGCTGGATTATATGGTCCAAGTGGCAGAGCAGCTTGTACAACAGCCTGGACCTGTCACAGAGCCTCATCTTGTTCAGGTCCCCACTCAAAATTAGCAGCTTTTCTAGTCCCCTGACAAATGGGCCAAAATAGCAAACCCAAATGAGGGATATGTTGCCGCCAAATCCAAAGAGACCAACTAGGCATTTTGCCTATTTTTTGGTCGTTGGAGGGACCAGATACAGCAACTTATCCTTCACCTTAGAAGGGATATCTTTTCATGCCCCACACCACTGGACACCTAGACATTTCATTGAGGTGGAAGGCCCCTTTATCTCCCATCCTCTGACATGCATATGCCTTACCAGTAAATCTAGAATAGTTGCTCTTTATTGCTTATCAATATAATGGACCAATGTAATGCCCTGAGGGAGGGAGAAACGATCAAGGTCCCTGTGGACAAGATTATGACATAGGACTGGAGAGTTGATATGCCCCTGAGGTAGGACAATGAAAGTATATTGCTGACCTTGCCAGCTGAAAGCAAACTGTTTCTGGTGGTCCTTACTAATAGCTATTGAGAAAAAAGCATTTGCCAGATTAATAGCTGCATACCAGGTACCAGGGGATTCATTGATTTGCTCAAGCAATGATACCTCATGCAGAACAGCAGCTGCAATTGGAATCACCACTTGACAGGGGAGCTTATGATAATCCACTGTAATCCTCCAAGACCCATATGTTTTCTGCACAGGCCAAATAGGAGAGTTGAACGGGGATGTGGTGGGAATCACCACCCCTGCATCCTTCAAGTCCTTAAGAGTGTCAGTAATTTCTTCGATCCTTCCAGGAATCCAATATTGCTTCTGACTTACTATTTTGCTAGGTAGGGGAAATTCTAGTGGCGGAAGCTTAGGCTTTCCCACCACAATAGCCCTCTCTCTATGAGTCAGACAGTCAATGTGGGGAGTCTGCCAGTTGCTCAGTATGTCTATTTCAATTATGCATTCTAGAAATGGTGAAATAACAATAGAATCTGTCCAGGGACCCACTGGACCCACTGTGAGATTGACCCGAGTTTAAACTCCATTGATTACCTGACCTCCATGAGCCCCCACTCTGACTGGTGGACGAGAGTAATGTTTTGGTTCCCCTGGAATTAATGTCACTTCTGAACCAGTGTCTAATAATCCCCAAAATATTTGATCATTTCCTTTTCCCCAATGCACAGTTACCTTGGTAAAAGGCCATTGGTCTCCTTCAGAAAGGCTTGGAGGAAGATTAACAGTATAAATTTGTGGCAGTGTAACAGGTTTCTCCCCCAAAGAGACCTAGTGTCCCCTTTATTCAAGGGGCTCTGGGTCTGTAAACAGTCTCAAGTCTGGAAATTTATTAATGGCCTGTGACTCTTTGTTTTTTTAAATCAAGTTAGACTTCTGTTCGCTTGACCTAGGACCCTTCTGCTTATGCAGTTCAAACAAGAATTTAGTAGACTACTCATCTATTGTGCTTCTAGGTAACCCATGATTTACTAGCCAATGCCCCAAATCTCTGCAAGTCAGATTATATTGACTACAGCTTTGAGTTTGCTGTCTATTATAATAGCCACATCCACCCTGTCTTTGGCAATTAAGTGCTGCCACCTGGCTTCTGCCAACTCAGGATCTGGTCATCCCCATTTTGTTTAAGGATTTCAGCTCAGTGACAGCTGTTCCCACAGTAATATCTGACCTCCAGAGACGGTCAACTACAGAGCTCTTCAGGGATGATGGCACTAGTCTCACAAATTCATTTCTCACTGTTCTGGTAAAAAGTGCATCCTCCTGGACATTCCTGGGCTGTAAGAGCAGGCTTTGCATGATAAATTCACTCTAACATTTCAATCTCTCTAAGCCAATGGATCCCTTCATCTACATTATACCAGGGCAGTTCTGGCATTTCAACCTCAGGTAATGTCGACCACCTGAAACATCCATGTTTCAGCCAACCATCCAAACAAACTCTTAATGCCTTTTCTAATGTCTCAAGCTATAATATCGAATACAGAATCTATGCTTAATGAGCTGATATCAATAAATTCAGCCTGATCCAGCCTTATATTCTTCCCGCCATTATCCCACACCCTTAAAATCCATTGCCGCACATGTTCCCCTGATTTCTGTCTACATAAATTTGAAAACTAACACAGTTCTTTTGGAATATAACATAGCTCCTCATGTGTGAAACATTGGACCTCACCTTCAGGGTCCTGTTGGGTTTTAGTCTAGTTATAGGTCTGGAAGAAATGAGGGATGGTGAAGGTGGGTAGTGAAAAGAATTAGAAGTATCTTCCAGGCCATTTGCTTCACAGCATTCATTTGCAGTTTCCTCAGGTGAAACAAGATTAATCACTCTAAGGTTAATCCCTTCAGGTGGAGGTTTGGTGGTCAACTCCTCAAGGCAGGCTGGAAGTGGGGCAGCTATATCTTCAGGGAAGACTATTACAGGGTTATCTAGAGAAACAGAATCATCAAGAAATATCTGTAAATATAAAATTTATAAAAGTGTCTCAGGTAACCGTGGGAACGTAGAGTCCAAAATCCACGATGCAGGCTGGGAAGCTGATGATTCCAGTGGAGGGTCTGGATGAACTCCACAGGAGAGGCTCACTGGCCAAGGCAGGAAGAGACAAGCCAGTACTTGCCCAACCAGCCAAATAGGTACCATCACTTGGCCAAGTTGATGCCTGAACCTGACCATGACACCTAGTAATAGGAGATATCTTCCTAAACTTTACACCCAAAGCAAAAACAACAAAAGAAAAAAATAGATCAATGGGAACTCCTCAAAATCAAATGCTTTTGCACCTCAAAAGACTGTCAAAAAGGTGAGGATGCAACTAACTCAATGGGAGAAAATATATGGAAATCACACACTGGACAAAGGTTTGATATCCAGTGTACATAAAGAAATCATACCACTCAACAATAAAAGAACAAACGACTTAATTATAAAATGTGCTAAAGATATGAATAAGCATTTTTCTGAAGAGCAAATGCTTATGGCTCAAAAGCACATGAAGAGATGCTCATTTTAACTAGCTATAAGGGAAATGTAGATCAAGACTACACGGAGACACCAGCTCACACCTATAAGAATGGCTGCCATTAAACAAACAGGAAACTTTAAATGTTGGAGAAGATGTGGAGAGATTGGGACACTTTTACACTGCTGGTGAGAATGTATAATGGTACAGCCACTAAGGAAGACAGTTTGGCTGTTCCTTAGGAAACTAAATATCGAATTTCCCTATGACCCAGAAATAGCACTACTTGATATATAAACAGAAGATCTGAAAGCAGTGACACAAACAGACATTTGCAGATCCATGTTCATAGCAACATTATTCACAATCGCCAAAAGATGGAAACAATCAAAATGCTCATCAACAGACTACTGCATTAGCAAAATGTGGTATATACATACAATTGAATACCATGCAGCAAAAAGACAAAATGACATCTTGAATCAGATGATAAGATGGATGAATCTTGAGGACATAATGCTGAGTGAAATAAGCCAGACACAAAAGGATATATACTGTATGACTCCACTTTTATGACCATGGTAAAGGTAAAATCAGAGGCTTATAATACAGAACATAGGGGACTTAGAGATACATAGAAGCAAGAGACGGATGAACAGTTGGCTAATGACGTTGAACTCAAATGTAAGGGAATAGATAGAAGTGAAGGTGGTTCTCTAGTGGGTCTATATGTAATATTACCATATTGAAGGTGAACAAGATTGAAAGGAGTTGTATAGACCTGTGTCCCAGTGATGAACACTGGAAATATAAATTAGTTCTTGCAATAACTACTTCAAAGTTATGATTCATGTACAAAAAGTGTTTAAGTCCAGGGAACAGGGAGAAAACTGCTATTGCATGCTATGGGCTATGTTTACCAGGAAAACATTAGCAGTACTACAGAATTGCAGAGGTAAATAATGGGCGGAGGGACAAGAGTTAAGGGAAGGTTTAGATTTCCTATTTGGTGAGGTGTGTTTATTGGTTATCTTTCTCTTGGGAACAATAAAATTATTTAAAATTGAAAATGTTGATGGACTGTGGACTCTGGGCATTAGACATGAGGCCTAATGAATGCGGGTGGCTGAAGGATGCACTGACTGAGAAGTAGATTGGTGAATGATGGTGTATACATATGATTAAATATTGTGATGCTAGGAAAAGGAACAAAATCGTGAGGCATGCAATGATGTGAATGAACCCGTGGACATTTGGTGAGGCAAAATAAGCCAGAAATGAAAGAATAATTATTGTATAGTTTCCTTTAGGAAATCCTTATAAGAAAACAAGATTTAGATTGGATGCTCCTATAGCAGGCACATTCAGTCTGGAGTGATTATTATTTCTGGATTTTGAAAGGCTGTTTTATATATCTATAAGCTGCTATTTAGAGATAAGAATGAAGGACATCTAGCTGGAATTAAGGTAATTCAGAACACAGGGGTAAAGAAGACATTGTCTATATTTTAGAACCACACCTACTCTTTCAAACCAAAGGAAGACTTATTTTGTCTAGAAACTAAATTTTCTGTAGCACATAATCTAACTCAACCTGTCTGGATAGCTCATTTGAACAATTAAAACACAGGGAGTCCAGAATAAGAATGAGGGTCTTTAATTGTGTATAGTTTAATGTAATACCTAAATATATCATAGAATACAGTGAGCAAATAATCAAAAAGTATTGGCAAAGTCCCTTCAGGGATGGGAGAAAAAATGTGAAATTTATAAACTTTACCATCAGGGAATCCCTAATACTGTGTCAAAATTAGGGACACCGAAATCAATAGGTCAAGCCCTTGATCTTGAGGCTTACTCTCGTGAAGCTTTTGTAGGTAATGGAGAAACTTAGCCTACCTATAGGTATGTCTAAGAGTTGCTTCTGGAGGACCTCTTATTTCTCACATGTGGTCTCACTCTCTATAGGCCCAACTCTGCAAGTGAAACCATTGCCCTCCTCCCTACATGGGACATGACATCCAAGGGTGAGAATCTCCCTGTAGATGTAGGAGATGACTCCTGGGGATAAGACTGGCCCTGGCACCATGGGATCAACTATTCCATTCTGACCAAAAAAGGGAAAAAGAAGTATAACTAATAATGTATCAGTGGAAGATTTAAAATGGATTTGAGAGGCTACTCTGGAGGTCACTCTTAGGCAAGCTTCAGTTAGACATTGCTACCTATCATGGCTTGCAGACCCCAACCAGAACCATTCCAGCCAATCATAGAGAATGCCTGGGGCAATATGTGGGATTCTGCAGGGGTTCCATGCACTAGGGCAACTTTCCAGAAACCAGCAGCCTTCGGGTGTGTCCCTGGACCAGATAAGACCTGAAACCTAGAGGGCCCAGCCTCTCCAGGGCATCATCTGGTTCCATCTTCCTGCCCCATGTTGTGGATGGCCCCTTCCAACATGGAGGGGCTGGGGTGACCATGGCCCAAATATCCCAGGGAGAGGTATAGAGGGATCTGGGGTGATGGTGGAGTTGTACAGAGAAGGCAACTTTTCAAGTCTTTTTCCCATTTTGTAATTGGATTGGCTGTCCTTTTGTTGTTGAGTTGAACAATCTCTTTATAAATTCTGGATACTAGATCTTTATCTGATATGTCATTTCCAAATATTGTCTCCCATTGTGTAGGCTGTCTTTTTACTTTCTTGATGAAGTTCTTTGATGCACAAAAGTGTTTAATTTTGAGGAGCTCCCATTTCTTTCTTTCTTCAGTGCTCTTGCTTTAGGTGTAAGGTCCATAAACCCGCCTCCAATTATAAGATTCATAAGATATCTTACTACATTTTCCTCTAACTGTTTTATGGTCTTAGACCTAATGTTTAGATCTTTGATCCATTTTGAGTTAACTTTTGTACAGGGTGTGAGATGCGGGTCCTCTTTCATTCTTTTGCATATGGATATCCAGTTCTCTAGGCACCATTTATTGAAGAGACTGTTCTGTCCCAGGTGAGTTGGCTTGATTGCCTTATCAAAGATCAAATGTCCATAGATGAGAGGGTCTATATCTGAGCCCTCTATTCAATTCCATTGGTTGATATATCTATCTTTATGCCAGTACCATGCTGTTTTGACCACTGTGGCTTCATAATATGCCTTAAAGTCAGGCAGCGTGAGACCTCCAGCTTTGTTTTTTTTCCTCAAGATACTTTAAGCAATTTGGGGCACCCTTCCCTTCCAGATAAATTTGTTTATTGGTTTTTCTATTTCTGAAAAGTAAGTTGTTGGGATTTTTTTTTTTTAGCTATTTAATCCAATTTTATTTTTCCATTTTCTTATTTTGAAACATAATTCTTGGTTCAAAGAATGGAGCATCTGGACAAGACAAAGCCACCTGTTTAGAGGAAGAACCACTTAACTGTGTCTAAAATTCTTACCTATTTGAATCTGAAGGGCAGAGTTAAACTTTTCTACATGCAAAGAACATTTCACATTTATTCACTTGATATGGCCTTTAAAGTTTGAGAGATTGTTGCTCTCATTTCTCTATCATAACACTATAGTTTTGTAAATAAAAGGAATTTTAATGTCTCTAAGAGGTCTTGGGTTTGGTCAACAGCAGGAATGTGGATTGGATGCCTCCAACCTGATTCCCCCATCCATATTGACAAGTGCAGAAGTCATACATGAAAAGCTCCATGCCTTTTCACAAATGGAGTGCTTGTGTAATCAGCACCTAGATCAAGAACCATTAGAAGACCTCCCCATCCCACCCCTTGGGCCCTCTGTCTCCCAAGGGTAATGACAATTCTGACTTCTAATAGAATATATTAGCTCTGCCTGTTTTTGAACTTTATAGAAATGGAATCATACAGCATGTACTCTTGGATCTGGTTTCTTTCCCCATTGTTTGTGTTCATTTTTTTTTTTAATTTGTGTTCATTCTTTTATTGCATAACATTCCTCTGTGTGAAGATACCACAATTTATTTATTCATTCATTCTACAGTTGTCGATGAATATTGGATAGTTTCTAGTTTTTTTGGCTATTTTGAATAGTTCTGCAATGACCCAGCTGTATATTCTTTTTGTAACAACTGTATACATTTCTGTTTGGCATATACCTAGAAGTAGGACTGCTGAGTCAGAAGCTTTAAAAGATACAGACAATATTCCAGAGTGGCTGTACCAATGTACCTCTCCCCCAGCAGTGAGTATTCCCATTACTCTACATCCTCAGGGATCTTTGGTATTTTGTCTCTTATTTTAACCATTCTGGAAGGTTCTGCACATTTCTGAGGTGAAAGGTGGGTCTTTCTTACACCTTCCCCAACAAAGGAAAGGCCAACACGTTGCAAGATGTCCCAAACTAGAACATACATGGGGTCCCTGTCTCAGGCTGTCCAGGCAGGTCTTGGTAAGCTGACTGCAGTGTGGAGGAGCAGACGAGCTGGCAGGCATCCACTGACAGGTGGTGAAGTTGGAGGACCATGAAGCCAATGACCTTTGGTACTTTCAAATGTCCAGAGTTTTGGTCCTCTAGCTCTTGGTACTAGTAGAGAGTGTTCAGGTATTGAGAAGAGAGTCAAATAGCATCTTCATGTGGATGTCCTTTGTGAGACCCAGGGTTGACGGGTATATTCCTCATTACTCTTGGCCTGCTAGAAAACCCAAGGCTCTTCTAGATAATTCATGGTAATTCAGGTATTAACTGGCTTCCTCATATTGAGAGAATCCAAGAAGCTGAAGCTGGTTACTATGAATAGCTTTATCTAGATAAAGGAATGAAGAAAACTGTGGACAAAGAATATTGCTAGTAGATGAGTATCAAAGATAATTCTTTCAGTACCAGGTTGATAGAACCTATCTGGCTATGAGTGAAGGTGAGGTAGACATGAAATTAACAAGTGTTGATCAGGTACTCCAAAGATACAAACACAAACTGAGGGCCAGCACTATGGAGTTGTGCTCCTGGGGGGCCATTCATACTGAAAGCCATGAAATGGGGATGGCCCTGGGAGTTTACAGCCATGGGAGTTGAGGTCAGAGAGCAAGTCTAGTGTGTTGGTGTTGAGACGTTTGTAGGTCATGTGTGCTGCATTACCTTAAACCATGCTTGGGCCCAGGTGTAATAGACATTTTGAGGGATGGGGGGTCAAAGATAAATTCTTAAATACTGCATTTAGGTTTGAACAGATCACAGAGGGAGATGGTTGGACTGACTCAGGCAAAATTTTTGGCATGGAACTTCCCTGTTCAGATGAGGATACACCTAAATATTCTCACTGAGTAGCCTCAGAAGGGTCTGGATCTCTTAGACATCACTGGGCAGAGGTGACCAACTGCCCATGGCCCATTCTGTTAATTGTAACTGTTTTTGGATGATCATAATTGCTAACTCAGAATTTTACAATTCTAATCAATTCCATTCCACAACCTCATCCCAATAGTATTCATATTTCTTGGATGGCAGAAAGCACCCACATGGTAGTTCTGATCACTCAGAAGTGTAAATGATAAGCAAAGCTGAACCCCTGAAGAAACCATTTGCCTTATTCTCCTGAAGCAGATGAAATTCTGGGATTTGGTTCAAATGTTCTATGTTTTAGTGACCCAGAGAGCACTGGCCTGGGGCAGGGAAGAGGAGGGGCTAGGTACCCCTATGAAGGGCCTCCCTGTATTGAAGGCAGTCATGGCAGATGACAGCTCTGGTACCCATTTGGTAAAGGAGAGTACATCTTGGAAGTCGGAGCAGAGGGGGCCAGACAGGGTGACCACTACCTATGGGGTTGAAGACACTGTCATCAATTGTTGGGCTGGGCTAGATTAGGGGGGCCAAGCTTGGGTCACAGGTAATAGGATTTTATCCCTGTGAAAGACATGGCTGAGATGAAGGCCTAAAGGAGTCCCTGCCCTTTTGAGAGGTTAATTATTAGGGTGGCAGTTTGGAAACATAAAACAAGCTGTTGGCAACACTTGGTAAAAACCAGAAATCCTTGGAAATTTTGGATTGTCCTGGAGGACTTCTGTTCCAGAGCTGCTGACACATCTGTGGGCATCATGTAGGCACTTTGCTAGAAACAGGAGCCCAAGGTCTCTCCAACACTCTTCTTGGGGTTGGCATGAAAACTGTGGTTATGAGTGGTTCAGGACCATGTGTGTATGAGGTGGGAGAGTACTGGATATCTGTCCAAGGCTAGGCTGGGGAAATGAATGATGACATTCAGTTGTGTGACCACCTTTCTGTTTAGCAGGGAGCCCGTGCTTTTATTGGTAGCAGATGGCTGGGAACTCAAAGGCCAAATGGCATTATGGTTTATTTGACCTGGCTGAGGTACATCTGGAAGTCCATCTTCCACATGGCACACTTGCTGCCAGGTATGGCTGAGGTGGAAGGGTCCTAATCCTGTGTATCAGAGCAAGGATCCAGAAGGTCTCAGGTCTGTGGGAGTTGGTCTCAGATGATGGCCACTTTGAAGTTGTGATAGTCTTGGCAGAAGTAGGCTTCTGTACCAAGTATATGCTTGTGGCTCTCTCAGCTGCTACTTTATCCAGCTCGGATCCCTCAGGGACAAAGTAACTCATGTCAGCGATGTGAACTCCCACTTCGAAGTTGCCATCAGTGAGTGGCTTGCAGGAGAGAGCATCATTGAGGTCTCGTGCAGTTGAAGGGTCAATGGTGAAGATACAGTCTTTTCTTGGTTCAAGAAGGCCGATGAAGTTCAGGGTTTCTCTCTCAAGTGAGATGGCACATGGCAAACACAGTCAGGGCTTCTCTCTCAGCTGGAAGGGCACATGGCAAATACGGCGTCATCTGCTAGCTTTCTCTCCTGGCTTCCTATTTCATGAAGCTTCCTGGGAGGCATTTTCCTTCTTCATCTCCAAAGGTCACTGGCTGGTGGACTCTCTGCTTCGTGGTGCTGCAGCATTCTCTGCCCTCTCTGAGTCTCAGTTGTTGGGATGTTGGTTGGTATTGCGTTGAATCTGTAAATCAATTTAGGTAGAATTGACATCTTAACTATATTTAGTCTTCTAATCCATGAACATGGTATGCTCTTCCATCTATTTAGGTCTTCTGTGATTTCTTTTAACAGTTTCTTGTAGGTTTCTTTGTATAGGTCTTTTGTCTCTTTAGTTAAATTTATTCCTAAGTATTTTATTCCTTTAGTTGCAATTGTAAATGGAATTTGTTTCTTGATTTCCCCCTCAGCTTGTTCATTGCTAGTGTATAGAAACACTACAGATTTTTGAATGTTGATCTTGTAACCTGCTACTTTGCTGTACTCGTTTATTAGCTCTAGTAGTTTTGCTGTGGATTTTTCAGGTTTTTGACGTAAAGTATCATATCATCTGCAAACGGTGATAGTTTTACTTCTTCCTTTCAATTTTGATGCCTTGTATTTCTTTTTCTTGTTTAATTGCTCTGGCTAGAACTTCCAACACGATGTTGAATAACAATGGTGATAGTGGACATTCTTGTCTTGTTCTTGATCTTAGGGGGAAAGTTTTCAATTTTTCCCCATTGAGGATGATATTAGCTGTGGGTTTTTCATATATTCCCTTTATCATTTTAAGGAAGTTCCCTTGTATTCCTATCCTTTGAAGTGTTTTCAACAGGAAAGGATTTTGACTCTTGTCAAATGCCTTCAGAGAAGGCAACTTTTAGGCAAATGAATATGATTGCTGAATCGTTGAACTGATGTTTCTTTTGCTCTTCAGTGTCTTGGAGCAGCTGGAGGTGGGAACCTAGAGTTGTGAAATTGTAGCCATCAGAGATCTGGGGTCTGTTCTTCAGCCAGTTGTGCTGTGCTTTGAGATGTGTTGCTTTTTTTTGTATAAATGTCATTTTTCATAAAAAATAAAATGAAAAAAAAGAATATCCCTCAGTGTAAGGATTCAACTTATCAAAAATATAGGGATGTGAATTAGGACTACACATTTGCAGAAGTTCAAGCAGTAATATGTAACTGGTGTGAAGAGTGTAATAAGTGAATAGTGCAAGATGAGACTTGGGGAAGTAGGTAGGGTAGAATCAAGTAGGTTTTGTATTCTAGAATATGGATTTTGAGTTTCATCGTATAGAAAATGGAAGTGTTAAAGTTGTTGAAATAGAAAACTGGCATGGTCAATTTTCTTTCTCTTATCACCAATGGGATTTATTGGAGGTGGACATGCCTGTGGGAAGAAAGACTAAGGAGTCCTGGAATAACTCAATGGCAGCATGGAAAGAGGTCTACCTTAATGAGAGTAGTGAAGCTAATTGAACTGACAGACATAGGTAACCAGAGCAGGCTAGGAAGACTTCTGTCTTTCTGACATGAAGACAGCATAGTCCAGCATGGTTTTGAGGTTTGAATGTCATGTTCAAGTTCTGTCTCTTCTTCTTGCCAGCTATGTAGGCTTGATTGAGAGTCTTGACTACTAATTTCCTCAGTAACATAATCGCACCTATTTATGAATTTAAATTCTTATGTAATATAACATACATATTATTTATCAAAGGTCAATGGGTAGTCAAAGTGCTTTACAAGTATTAACTCAATCTTCATAACAACACTATCAGATAAATACTACTACTATACTCACTTAATGAATGAGGTGATGTATCCAAGACCATACTAGTCCCAAGTGGCAGAGAAAGAATTTGAACCCACACAGGCTGGCTCCAGAAGCCATGCTCTTGAGTACAATACTATGCTGCTGGCTAAGTGAATAATTACATGTGAAATGCTTAGAACAATGTTTAGCACATCACCATTGTGAGATAAATTTCATCTATTTTAATTAGAATTATATATTTAAACATAAATTTAAATTATATATATATATGTTATTATTAGATCCATCCTATTAATGTGGAATTTTTCCTAAAATACAGCGAATATTGAAATATGCATGATTTGAAGAATTTTAGTGAATGAGTCCACATAATTTGGAAAAATACTTCCTCCAGTGCTCTGTGGGTTGTCATTGTGTCAGGTTGTACATAGTGGCGCATACCTCCTAGCCACAATAAAGTGAAGGAAAAGCATGGCATGTGTCTTGTCATAGGCCCGCCAGATGTGTGGAACTTGTCTGATTGATAGCTTTCAACAGTGAGTAATATTTAGTTTAAAGTTGGTGCACCAGTTTGAAAGGATTATGTACCCTAGAAAAGCCATATTTTAATCCTAATCTCATTTTGTAAAGGCAGCCATTTCTTCTAATCCACATTCAGTATATGAGGTTGGGAATTTGATTAGATTATCTCCATGGAGATGTGACTCAATCAATTGTGGATGTTAAACTTTATTAGATGGAGACATGTCTCCACTCATTCTGCATGGGTCTTGATTAGTTGCTGGAATCCTATTAAAAAGGAGACATTTTGGAGAGAATCTTTTTTTGAGAATGAGTAGAGGGCTTCAGAACCATGACCAAATGATAAGAGAACCACAGAGTCCACCAGCCAGTGACCTTTGGAGATGAAAAAGGAGAACGGGGATCTTCATAAAGCAAGAGGTCTGGAGAGGAAGCTCATAGACATCACCATGTTCACCATGTGCCTTTCAAGCAAAGAGAGAAACCCTGAACTTTATCAGCCTTCTTGAACCAAGATACCTTTCCCTGGATGCCTTAGACTGGACATTTTATAGACCTGCTTTAACTGGGAAATTTTCTTGGCCTTAGAACTGTAAACCAGCAACGTATTAAATTTCCCTTTTTAAAAGCCATTCCACTTCTGGTATACTGCATTCCAGTAGCTAGCAAACTAGAACAGTTAGTAATGAGGAATGTGTCTAGGCTAGGGCTTGAGATATCTGCAGAAATTCAGGAACCCATTGCTAGGATGCTTTAAGGTAAAAATGATTTCTTCCAGAACTAAGTATCAGAGCAGGATAATAAACAAAAGCAAGGGGCAGAAAAAGTTATATTTATGAGTTATTCTGCTATTCTTATTTTTCAATAACATTTTAAAACATGTTAAATGAAAACAAATAAGTAATATTAATACAAAGTATTTGTAGAAAAGAGAAAACAAAACCACATTAAGAAGAATGATTCAGGTGAAATTTGATTATTAAAACTTTTTAGAAATGACTTCTTAGTGTCTTTTATTTTTATTTATTTTAATTTTTTTTCTTGGTGTCTTTAATAATTTCCCCTCCCTTCTGCCTTATCCCCTATTGCTTTATTAGACTGGAAGAGATTTGACATTTGGGGGATTTGTAATGAACATGTGAATCTTTCATAACTAACTTGTCTTCATGATAATCTTTCCCTTATGTTGTTTCCTCAATAAAGTTACTTGCACAAGTTTTATTCTTTAATTGTCTTTATGAATGCTTATAGACTTCACTGATAATATGTTTCATAAAGAAATTTTTTTTGGCCTGTGAACAAATAGAAGTTGAAAATATACCTTCATCAACATTAGCATGGTGTGTTAAGTGGTCCTGGCATTTATTTGGGAGTCAGGAAATTTAACTTCTAAGCTCTACACCACACTTGGCCCTGGGACAATCACTTCATTTGGAGAAGACTGCAGTTCCTTCATCTGTAAAATTAGAGGGTTTGGATTAAAATAACGTCTTCAGGTTGTCTTTTAGAGATTTTTTCTTTAGGGCTGGCATTCTTTGCCATTTAGATCAACATCACATTGAGAGAAGATATTTTATCTTCTGCATCTATTATTTTAAATCCCCTATTCCATGTGTCATGCCAGATAATTGTTTGAATAATCAATAATTAGTTGCCTTACATGACAATCTTTTTTAACTTTAAGGAATAATTGAATGAAGCCTTCATTTCGTGCTTGCTATTCTAGCAATCTGTATAGCACTTGTCTTCTAGAGGTTAAACACTTGTCAGTGAGCTCATTAGTTTAACACATGATGGTTCATGTGGGAATAAAATAAAACCAGAATTCTTTTGCAAACAAATATTTATGTGGGCCATGTTTCTTTTCCATATCTTTTTTAAAGGAACAAGGATCTTTAAATAATAATTTAATACAGAAGAATAAATCAAAGGGCCATTTGCATATATTCAAGTCAGATTTTTTTTTTAACTTGACTTTCTGCCAAATTTCCCAAGCTCCTGAGTCAGAAAGTTAACTCTTGCTTTTTGGCTTCTAGACAAAAATAATCTGCATCACAATAAAGCTCTTTAACAGCCTTTATATTCAAAGTCATATTGAAAATAAATTTCTAAACCTTAGTTCAGCATAACTCTGTGTTAATACTCTTTTCTCAGCCTAAAGTTTGATTTTATTTCATTCATACATTTCTTTGTGCATTCATTCATTCATTGGAAAACAATTGCCAGCAAGCCAATATATGTATGATTCTTGCCCTCTTGAATATTTATCAGTGTGTTAAATATACTGAAGACTACAGTGAATGGTCCACATTTCCAGGTTGTTTACAATCCACTGGAGGGGTGAAGTTAATACAGTTTTTTTTTTTGTCTGCTCCTTTCTTTACCTATTCTCCCTTTTGATTACAGGGGTAGGCCTATGATTAAAACTAAGCCAATCATATTTTGTCATTCCTCTATGATTGGTTAAAATGGGTATATGATCAAGTCAATCTAATATGAGTCATTCTCTAGATATTTCTGACCTGTACTAGTGAAGAAGAGCCGTTGTCTGTATGATAGGGAGTAATCCCAAAAGCCTCCTAGAGTCAAATCCCTACTCTGTGAAAAAATGGTCTTAAAGTAAAATCTCACAATCAGAGAGAGAGGCAGGGATAAAAGATAGATGGGTAGTGTGGGCAATGATGGCTCAGTGGCAGAGTTCTCACCTGCCATGCCGGAGAATCAGGTTTGGTTCCTGGTGCCTGCCCATGTAGAAAAGCAAACAAAAAAAAAAGGTAGACAGGCAGAGAACAGATGGTACTTTAGTCTTTGGTTCTTGTTCTTGCAAGATCACTTCTACCCCTGTTCTTTCTGATAATAGCCACCAATAAATCATCATCTGATTTTCTTAAATTAAATCTATTACTTGCAACCAAACATTCTAATATAAGGATTAAAATAAATTGCATTTAAAGAAAAAGAATCAAAAATTACATCTTGTATTCTCAAGGAAAGATGTGAGATTTTAAAAATTATCTCCATGTCATAAACACATACCTTAACACCCCTCCTGATCCTAATACTTAAAACATGACATAAAGATAAAGTTTAGTATCAATAGCTAATACCACATGGCAGTGAGATATTTTTCTAAACTTCTCTAGGAGTTTTTGGGTTTTTCCTTTAATACATGTTTTCTGGTTTTCATTTATTTCTTCCTTCATTAATACTTCTACCACTGAAAAGAGATAAAATTCTACTTTGGACTTTTGGTTACTTTTTATAAGCTCCATTAAAAGGTTGGAGCTTGAAGCTTTTGGATCTGATGAATATTTGTGAATAACTATGTATTTCTATTTTCCTTATACTTTACAGTTGAAAATTGAAAGTTGGCAGTTATTAGGATTGTGAGTTGTAATGGGAGATATTCCCAGTCCCAAGATTTGCAACGCACAGCACATATTCAGATTTCATATCAGATGACACCTTCTCAGAAAACAGCTCCACTTCATTTTCTATCAAAGCATCCTACTCTTTTTTCTGCACCCCACTGAAATTATTTTGTCTATCTACCTGAATGTTTTTCCTGTCTCCTTTATGAGAGAGCAGAGACATTCCTGGACTGATGCGCTGATGTGTAACCAGCACCTAGATCAATGTTGGCATCAAGAAAGTCATCACTTCATTATGCCTGACAGTCACCCCCAGAGAACCTCTTTTGTTGCTCAGATGTGGCCTCTCTTTCTAAGTCAACTTAGCAGGTGAACTCACTGCCCTCCCCCCTAAATGGGACATGACTCCCTGGGGTGTAAATCTCCCTGACAACATGGGACCTGATTCCTGGGATGAACTAGGACCCAGCATCATGGGGTTGACAAAGCCTTCTTGACCAAAAGGAGAAAGAGAGAAATAAGACGAGAAGACTGTATAACTATATAGCTATTACAATGTGACTTTGTGATTGTGATAACCTGTGTGTGATGCTCCTGATGCTCCTTTTATCCAGGGTGTGGACAGATGAGTTAAAAAAAAATAAGGATAATAAATAAATAATAGGGTGAGATAAAAAGGTAAAAATTGGGCGGATTGAAATTTTGTGGGTCAATGAGAGGGAAGGGTAAAGGGTATGGGATGTGTGAGGTTTTCTTTTTGTTTCTTTTTTCTAGAGTAATGCAAATGTTCTAAAAATGATCATGTTGAAGAAAATACAACTATGTGATGATATTGTGAGCCACTGATTGTATAATGTGGTTGGACTGTACATGTGTGGATATTTCCCAATAAAAAAATGAAAAAGAAGTTCATCCTCAACTTAAAAAAAAGGTCATTACTGATATAACATAACTAAAGAATGTTTAGAGTTAGAATCTAAAATATAGGTTGCCAGGTTATAATGTGGGCTAGGGAATGAGAAGTTAAGGTTTAAATTGTACAAGGTTCGTATTTGGAAGAGGTAGTGGTGATGATAGCACAACACTGTGAACATAATTAACAGCACGGAAATAGATATACGAATGTGGTTCAAAGGGGAAACGTTAGGCTGAATAGATAGTAACAGAATACAAATTAAAAGCAAACAAACCATGGAAAAGCACTACACAGTGAATCCTAAGTTAAACCATGGACTCCAGTTAATAGTACAATTATAAAAACGTTCTTTCATCAATTTTAACCAATGTTCCACATCAATGTAAGATGTTTAAAACAGTGTGGTATATGGGAACCTTGTATTTTATGCATTATTTTCTGTAAACCCACAGCTTCTCTAATAAAGAAAAAAAAGAAGGCATTCAATAAATAAATTTTTAGTGGATTGTATTATTCATAGAGCAAAAATTCAAAAGACAATTTATTTCAAAAATGATATTTGACAACAAAAAACATTTCTCTTTCAAGCTTGAGGTTCTATTATATAATATAAATTTAAAACAAATCTCTTTTTTCTCAAATATTTATACGCTTTTGTAAAAATCATTTAAATGTTTAATGGGAATTCCAAAATATAGGTCCAAAGAAAATCAGATTTAAAAAGTAAGAAAATGCAATAGTTCAGATAATCTTCCTACATGTTCATTAGTAAAGGACTGCAACAGAAAATATGCATCTGACTGCACAGCAGTCCACAGAACTTAATTGAAATTTATAACAAGATCCATTTTTCTTAGAAATTACACAAAGGAAGTTTAATTATCCCTATTAATCTCTATTTAAAGAATTGTCTTAGTAAGCATTGCATGTGAGTAAAACTCGCAAGAATTTTAGAACCATGTGAAAAAAGAAAACTTTTTCAAAAATGAATATCTATCAAAAATTGCAAAGGAACAAGCAGAGACATTTCTTCCCACGCATTTGATTGGCCTCACTGTTTCTAATAGTATGGATTTGGAATGTCAAAGAATGAAAATTCAAGAGATAACCTGAATGACAGCAGTAGCATTAGAAATTCAGATTTCTAGGTTTCAACTGAAGCTATAATTACCTAATTACCTTGTAGTCCATGTATTATGTGCACTCTGAACCAACAGACTAGGAAATAGTATCATGAATATCAATAAATGTTTTGGCCAAAATACGGTTTCCAGAATTCAAATTTTGTGTTGTTAATGCAAGGGATAGAGAGAGAGTAACTTCACTTCCTTTTCTCCTTCATTTGCTCTGCCTTACTAGCTGACTCTTCCTACACCTAAACATTCTCAAAAGGCCTGATTTTGCCAGGAATACTCTGGCTGCAAGTGGCAGAAACTGAACTCAAAATGTCTGGAAAAAAAAGGTAATATAATTGGATTATATGATTAGATGGAAGAAGAATGTCTGAAACTGGCAGCTTGATTGATACCATTAGGACTTGATATTCATCTCTCAACTTTGTTTCCTTCTGTGTGGCACACATTCTAGGGCTGTTAAATTTGACCCTCAAAAGTTCCAGATTTACATCATTGTACTGCTCATCCTTTCAATCAGAAGAAACATTTTCCTTTCTTAATATTTTTACACAAAATTTGAAGACTTGAATCTCATTGGCTCTGATTTGTTACATGAATCCTCCTTGCACCAATAACTCTGTAGTGCATGGCCCAGCTCTGTCTGAAGTGCATAGATGGAGGGTGGGATTAAGCAGAGTCCCCATGGGAAACCTTAATTTGCCATGGTATATATGGGAAATGGATTTTGGGTAGTCAAAATCCACAAGTGGCCACTAAAAGACTCTCTAGTATTGAGATTATGATGGACCTGATATGAAACTTCAAAATGACCCACACACTAAAACTAATGTTTTTGGTAACATGTGGTTTATAATTTCCAGTTAGTCTCTTTTTATTGTCCATTGCCTATATTAAAATTGCTTGTGAAATAAATTTTCTATATTGTAAGCTCATTGAAGGCAGCACTGCAATACCTACAATATCTAACATCACTGTAATACAATATGCGTTCAATGGCTGCTAATTATTTTTTATAAATTTTTGTGGTATTATGAAAACAGAATAAAGACAGATAATACAAAGCTCAAATCACTCAATATCTACCTTGTTAACAAGTGTTGATATATGCCATTTGGGTCAGCTTCTCCTTTTTGAAAATATGTTTTAAAATAAATGATGGCAATATGTGTGTTCATATTTCTTCCTGGTACATTCTAAAGCAACGTTCTGGGTGATGAAATGTATATTTTAGCACAATTAATGGAAGAGAGATGAATATCTGAAAAGATATTCATGAATATAGAGGATACCCTTTGATTAAAGCTTGCAAATGCCCTTTTATTCTCTTCTTGTCTTATAAGACCTTGCCTTAACATAACAAGAACACCTGATTGTTACACGTTGAATCAGTTCCTGTTATAAGTTGTCTTGTTATTAAGAGTGGAGCTATTTCAGTTTCTCTTTGTTGCTGATTGCTACACTTAAGTTTATCACACATTCAAGTATCTCATCATCTTTTATCCTATGCAGCCAAAGACTGCTTATCTAGTGATTTTTATCTTGTTTATGACATTGAGTTTGACTATGGAAAAACAATGAAGCAAACTCTCACAATACCTTATAATTTCATTTACTCTTTAAAAATATTTATTTAGTGACTGCTGTTTATAGGCTCTGGGGATACCAGTGGAAATACGCTGTAGCCCTGTGCTCTAGGATCACAAACCTGCATTGGAGCAAGTGGCATGTGCAAATACAGTGCTGCAGTGAGTCTTCTTTTTATAACCCCTTTCCAACAATGAAAGAGCAGCATCAGAAGAGAGTAAAACTATCAGGAGAAAGGAGTTTCTATAAGACAAAAGAGAAAAGATAAACAGAATTTGTCTAAGATTGTTGGTTTGATCACCACTCATGCTAGCATTTTTATCCCAACTCAGCATTCATTAACTCTGATTTTAGAAACAGCACACTGGATTTCCTTTAGAAATATTGCCATTCCCCATCGGATGCAGTCTCAATGAGAATCTCAATCAAACGCCCCCTGATGAAAGGGTGGGTACCTGGCCCAACCTAGGCTAATTGTACACACTTTTTTCAATTTTAAACTGTGTAAAAGTTGTTTCAAGGTTTGAAAATAGTTAACAGCTAATTTAGCTTGATGACAGTACCTTAAGAAAAGGAAAATATTTATTAGTTCCTGGTATTTATATGTCAGGCAATACTCTGGCTTTGGTCCTTTGTAGAGGTTGATACTTTAACTTCTCTGGATCACCCCTTTTAATCATATATAAAATTATCCATAGATGGTTTCTGGGAACTGCAACCTTTTCACTCATTCCAATGATCAAACCTCTCATTCCTCCTTACATCATATTTTAAACTGTGTAAATGATGATCTCTATGAAAACTACTCAACTCTGTTTTTCCCCAGCAGAGTTTATTCCTCTCAAACGCTCAGCTCTTGTGTCACTTTAAAAATATTATTCCTCTTTATAGTTCTCACCATTTTTATTTATGCCTAGTTGAGTATGTGACCCTCGCTAGATGGTTATTTCTTTTCATGATACGTAAGGGGTCTAATTTTTGTAAACTTTGTGTATCTCATAGAGCAGTACATATAGTAAGCACACAGAGAGATAGTCATCTTTTTTAAGTAGAATATGTGAGTAGTGTGTCTGCAGTGGCAGGTGGCTATTTCTCTAGATTGTTCCTTAAAACTTAAGTTAGAAACTAATCTGAAGCAAACATATTTTACCCTTCTCTCCATTATAACTAACATTTCATTTTGCATTTGCAGAGTTGTATGGGTTATTTAACTACACACAATTATGAATTCTGAAAAATAAGTAAATATTTGCTCAGGAAAGAGTAGAAGATGTTGAGAATATTTTAGTATTGAGTGCAGTTGGCTATTTTTTCAGAATCCTACAGATGTCAAAGAATAAAAGTTATGGCCTTTCAGCTGGCATCATTCATCTTGCAATAACTTATTTACAATTTGTACCCTACCTACTTCTAGAATATGCATTTTGAGGTTTCCTAAAATAAAAACCTATTCAGTAGCTCTGGATAAATATAGAAAAGAACAATGAAAATTAAAAACTTGTGAAAATACCTTTATCAAAAAACTTATATAAGGTAGTCTTGGAAGCTGACCAATAACAACTTTGAATTTCTTGCACCAAGAAAATGGGAAATATAGTGTTTAATAAAATTTTCTTCTAATCAAAGGATGTATATATTATTAATTAATTAATTAATTCATACTTTTGTTTCCTTAAATTCTTAAGAGATTTACTTCTATATTTATTTAATTATGTATGTACAGAACAATCATGCATAAAATACAGGATTCTTATATAGTACTCCACCACTAACACCTTGCATTGGTGTGGAACATTTGTGACAATTGATGATAGCACACTTTTATAGTTTTATTGTTAATTAAAGTGCATGATTTAAATTAGGGTTCACTGTTTGTATAGTGTCAAATGATAGATTTTTCTCAAAAAACAGATTCTGTTGTTTATATGGTTAGGTTCATATGTCAACTTGGTCAGGTGATAATGCCCAATAAATCAGAAGACTGGTTTATTAAATCATCAGTCAGTTGATTGCATCTATGGCTGGTTGCATCTACAACCAGTTAAAGGGAGTGTCTACCTCAATGAGAGAATCCAATCAGCCTGATTCAATACAATCAATTGACAAGTTATAAGGTGGGGGGGGGTGACGATGGCAATACACACAGAAGACAGAACTTTCATCTCTACTTCAGACAGACACCTCAGGGAATTCATCAAAGATCTTCATTGGAGTTGCCAGCTTGTGGCCTGCCCTACAGAATTTGGGCTTAGGCATCCATGCAGTTGCATGAGACATTTTTACAAAATCTCACATTTATAGATATCTCCTGTTGGTTCTTGTGCTGGTTTGAATCTGTTGTGTACCCAAGAAAAGCCATGTCCTTTAATCCTCATTCAATATTGCTGGGTGGGAGCTTTTTGATTATCCATGGAGATGTCACTCACCCAATTGTGGATAGTAACTTTTGATTAGACGGCTTCCATGGAGATGTGTCTCCACCCATTCAATGTGGGGTTTGCTTACTGGATGTCCTTTAATAGGGAACTATTTTGGAAAAAGCTTTAGAGTCCACGCAGCCAGAGACCTTTGGAGATGAAGAAGGACAACCCCACTGGGGAGCTTCATGAAACAAGAAGCCAGGAAAGAAAGCTAGCAAACTTTGCCATGTGCACTTCCAGCTGAGAGAGAAACCCCAAACTTCATTGGATTTTATTGAGTCAGGGCACTCTTGTTAGTGCCTTAATTTGAACATTTCTGTAGCCTTGCCTTAATTTGGACATTTTCATGGCTATAGAACTGTAAACTTGCAACTTAATAAATTCCCCTTTTTAAAAGCCATTTTGTTTTGGATTTATCACCTTCTGGCAGCTTGAAAACTAAAACAGCTCTGTTTCTCTAGAGAACCCTGAAAAAATACTTGCTTGGTACCAGGAGTGGATGTTGAGAAACAGAATCCTAAAAATGTATTTTTACAATTGGTTTTCTACTCAGATTAGATTCAAAGCCACTAATGACTCTATTTCCAATCATCAAGATGGCACTGACAGTCCATGGCATGTGCTGTCCATAGAGATATCATCGTTTGATTCTCCTAATCATACTCTTATACAAGGCAATGCTCTGGGTGACAGAGTTTTTGACACCTAGACAGAGTTTTGTGGAGTAAAGAAGTAAAATGATGTTGACTGGGAGTTCTTAGATATGCTGGAAACAGAAGAAAAGCAAATAAGCTGAAGGTTTCAAATTTGCAATTTAAATGCTGTATGGAAGATGTAAAGGTTTCTGAGTGTGCTATGAAATAAAATCCTATTTCCTGTGGTTGCAGTCTTGAGATCTCTGAAAACTAGACCCAGAATCTCATTGTGGGAGTAGCAGATTAACAACACAACTAAAACCTCAACTTTGCAGGATGTCTGCTATTAAAGGAAGGGAAGTGATTGGAAAAGAATGGGATCCTGAAAATTGGGATGGGGATATATGGGTTGATCATGGTGGCAGTGGAGATATTGGAGCCCTGGATTTTGCTGAGTCTTTTCACAATAAACTTGTAATAGTCTGACTTTAGGAAACTGCCATCCAATCTCCAGGCTGCCCTGAGGAGAAAGCTACCAGACTTCCAGCCTGCCTTGAGGAAGCAGCTTTCAGACCTCCAGTCTGCCCTGAGGAGCCTATCACTCACCCAGCACCTAAAGCAATTAGTCCTTCAGTGAAAATCTGTTTCAGTTCATTAAAGCTGCTGATATTTAATATACTGAAATAGATTGATTTTTGTAATAGGGATTTATTAAGTTACAAGTTACAATTCTAAGGCCATGAATAAATGTCCAAATTAAGGCACCAACAAGAAGAAACCTTCTTGGAGAAAAGGCAGCCACCATCTGGAACACCTCTGTCATCTGGGAAAGCATGTGACTGTCATCTGTGGGTCTTTGCTCCTGGTTCATTGTTTTCAGCCTCTAATTCTAGTGGTTTTCTCTCTCTCAATGTATGTGGGTCCCTTCTTAGCTTCTCTGAAGCAAACTCTGAATTTTATCTCTTAGCTTCTCTCAGCTCTCTCCAGGTTCTGGATCCTTGCTTAGCATCATCCAGGGTCATTCTGTCCCCAAGCATCTATTATCTCTCTGCTCTCAGTATCAGCTCTCCAAGCATGTGTGTTCTCACCAAAATGTCGCTCTCTTACAGGACCACAGTAGGTGAATTAAAACCCACTTTGAATGGGTGAGATCACATCTCTATGGAAATAATCTAATCAACACTTCCCACTCACATTTGGTGGATCAAATCTCCACAGAAAACAACCTAATTAAAAAGATCCATAATAAGTCCATACCCACAAGATTGGATTAAAAGAGTGCACCTTTTCTGGGGTGCATAATAGTTTCAAACTGGCACGGTTACCATATGCACAATCTAAAATTTCCCCTTTTAATTATATGTAGATATTTATTTGAGTGCTTTTAATTATGTTGATAGACCATGTTGTGCTACTATCACCACCATCCATTACCAAAACGTGTCCATCATCCCAAATAGAAATCTGTACATTTAAAGCCTTAACTTTACATCCTTTATGCCCCCATCCTTTTGTAAACTAGATTCTATATTCTGATTCCATGAGTTTGCTTATTTTAATTGTTTCAAAACAGCAAGATCACACAATATTTTTGCTTTTGTGACAGGTTTATTTCACTCAACATGGTATCTTCAGGGCGTATCCATGTTGTCACATATATCAAGACTTCATTCCTTTTTATGACTGGACAATATTCCATTGTATGTATACTACACATTCATCAATTGATGAACACTCAGATTACTTCCATCTTTTGACATTTATGAATAATACAAAGGTCTTAGAAAGTTTTGGTCACATAAAATGAGGTCCTACTGCAAATGAAAATATCCCTACCCTCTGAAAGTTTAATTTAAATGGAAATAGTCCTATTAACAAGTAATTATAAAATAATGGTTAAAGGTTAGTAGGGTAAGAAGGGCAGGGAATACATAGTAAAGGACGTTCCACCTGCTCGCAGGGACTTAGAGGACAGTGCCAGGTAATTTAAAGATCATATAATTCATCTACAAGTGACAAGAATTGGGCCATGAAGGACAAGAGCATATTTTACCAAAGAAATAAAAGAATGGGGATAGGAAAGTCGGAGTAAGGATCAATGTGTTCAAGGCACAAAGGAATACTCAAACATAACTAGAATGGATACAAACTGGAGGCTGTTATAGATGGAGATGCATTAAGATATGGGGAAGGCAGTTTTGCAAGGTGAAACTGGGAAGGTAGGTTGACTTGTTTTATCTTGCAGGACTCACTAATGACTTTGGAATTGGTTTTACAGATAGGGAGGCAACTTTTGTGCAAATGGACAAAGTTAAAAAATATCAGGATATTTAAGGAATAGATATATTTTTACTGTTCAAATTGAAAATAGCTTTGAATCTCTTGAGGTTGGTGATAAATGAATAAATAAATATACCCTCACAAATTATGTCGTCTATTCTGTTCAATAAGGGATATCAATAAGAAAATTGGTATTATATTTTGGTCACTAAAACATTAATATATGGACACTTTTGAGAATTAGCATTACATTCAGCTTTCCAATGTTTAATACTTTACTGTTGTATATTGCTTTATAGGCATAAACTATAGTTACATGCATTGCTTTGCCTTCTCCTCAAAACACCTCCAAAAAAGTGGGTATTTTCATCATCAAGGGCTTTGTGAAGTGAAGTGCTTCATCCAGCAGGAAATAATCAGTTAATAGCATGGTATTTGTTAAGAATGCATGAGTACTAAGTACAGTAGAAGGCAGTGGGAAATAATAAGATGTAGCCCATTGCTCTAGGCTGACCTGGTCACTCCTCCCTGGTTTACACTGACCAGTGACCTTGAGGCTATTAAGACCCCACCATGAACATGGCAACTCTTGCATTGGTAACATCGCAGTGCAACACGACATTACCAGTGTCCTAGAATGAGAACATTTTGGCTTCTCTATGCTTTCCTGTACTATCCCTTCAAGACTGCCACAGGGTGTTGAAGTGCAGCTCTGCTCCTACCACGGGACATTTCCTCTACCAATCCCCACCCTCCACCGCAGTGGCCGCACTCACCAGTCAAAAGCTCTTACCTTGGGGTAAAGTATTTCTTGAAAGACCTCTTTTTTGAGTCCCAAGTGGTTACTGTGAAAACATTCTCTCCTTATTCTTTTGTTTTGGAAAAACTGGCAGGATGGAAGGGCTGCGTGCACACTGTAGCAGAAGGTTGCCTAAATTTGTATACGTAATGTAGGAAACTGAAAGCCCTACATTTCTGCTTTACAAAGATAACTCTGGTAGCTTTATCTTTGCTGCCTCAGTACCTCATTCACTAAAATTAAAACTCCCATAGGTTTAATTTCTTGATTTCAGGCATAGTTCATTACATATTTGAAGTTGGCACCTGTTAGAAAATATTTCTCCTTTGAAAATGTAAATGTGGCTAGAAGGACAAATTCTCCTGAGGGATCCTATTTCCTTTTTCCTTTCCTCTCAGTAGGCAAGTTGTGGTGGCTTCAGAAACCGAAAGAGAGCCAAGCCCATTGCAAGCAAATAATAAAGATTTGCAGAGAGTTTAACTTCATTTAAATGAACGAATAAAAGAGATTTATTGACTTATATGGCTGAAACGTGAATTTTTTGTGAATGAAATGGGAATAGGGAGTAGAGTGTAAAGACATCCATGAAGAAAGCTGCTGACAGCAACAAAATAAAACAGTTGCAGAACTGATATTAACTGGGTGATTTGGGTATTAATTAGGCAATTCAGATATTAATTAGATAATTTGTTTCTGCTCAAGGATCTTAAGAGCCAGAAACAAAATCTATATGGGTTGTGTGTGTGCATGTATGTGTGTGTGTGTGTGTGTGTGTGTGTGTGTGTGTGTTTGTGCTTAATTCTGGGAATGGTGCCAAACTGAAGTCCCCAGAAAATTGAAATCCTTAATTTACTGGAGAAACAGGTTCAGTAGTGTTAGCAGAAGTTTTAGCAGCAACATCAATGAATTATATTCAGATAACCTAATGCAGATATCCTCAAGGCTGGAATGGAATGTCCTGTCCAGCCCTTCACACTGAAGGGAGAGTCCACCACTGCTTTAAGGAACGTCTGCTTTAAAAATCCCTAGATACTAGGATTTATCGTTTCCATGGATTATTGCAATTTGGGAAGATCACTGGAATTAGTCAGGCAAATTTACAAGGACCAGGAGTCATCAGAAATGCATTTCAGCACCATTTATTCAATTTGATTCACATTGGCTGACAGAATGAGGTAGGATTTTTTTAGAACAAAGGCTCAGGAATCCTTGTCTTTGTCTCCAAAAGTCAAATTGAAATACAGTTAAGTCCATTATAAGCCGTAAATCTCCATAGCTCCATTTTTTTAATTGAGATTTTATCTGTTAACTCATCACCTTCTCATCTAGAATATCAGTTCTATGAGAATAAGAAAGTTGTTGCATATATTGCTGTATCCCTAATGTGCTTAGGATTTAAATGCTGATTGAATACATAACAGGTGCCAGCAGTAGAATTAAACTTACCCACTATTATAGCCCCAACCTCTACTAAAAGAACTTAAAGTTACAAAGCAAAATTACTGTTATGAAAATATTTAAAGCAAAAGATTACTAATTAATATGAGCAAGGATAAAAAGCTTCCCTTTACTCATCAACTCCCTGAGTCTCTTAAGTACTATTGAGATGGTTCTAGCTGTGAGTGGATGTGCAAAGGCTGCCTGTTTGACACTTGCCAGCAGATGGCCTAATTATTCCATCATTCACCAGGCATGGAGCCTGTACTTCAGAGAGGAAAGCAGTGGATGAGGACTAACCACTTTTCTTTTGTATTTTTCTTTTAACATAATGTTTCAGCATATACCTCTTTATTTTCCACTGGATTGGACAATGATTAGAGGTGCTGATTTTAATATAGCCTGGTCTAAGTAATAAGGAAAGAGCATCCTGTTTTTACATATGCCAGATCACCTAGAAAGATCCATAGAGGTTGCATACTAATATCATTGCCGTGGAGATAAATTGATTCATCAGCATCCATGAGTAAATGAGGCTCTTTATTTTCCTCTAGAAAATCCTTTAAAGTTATTTAAAATATACATATTTAGGTCACTTTACCAACTTTTCTGAAAATCTGTGTAAATGAGCTGTGCTGTTCAGATTCAGTATTCCTATAACACATTTCCTTGGAGTTCTGAGGTAATTTAAAGATTATGTAATTCATCTACAAGGGAAACATTTTATTTCTTCTATGAAGCCTACCAAATTTCTTCTTTACAAACAAATAGGAAACAGATACTAAGTATGGAGAAAAAGAGAAAAAGCAAGAAGTAGACAAGGAAAGTTATTAATTAAATTAATGTAGTCTTATTGCACTTCCCCCAAACAAACAAGCAAACAAACAAAAAGCTAAAGAAGCAAAAATTCAACAAATGGTGCTGTAATAATGGGTTATTCACATGAAAAAAGAATGAAATGTGACCCCCGCAATATAGCATGCAAAACTAAAATTAAAATAAGAAACATAAATTTAATGTAGTCTTATTTAATATTTAACATTATTAACTCTACCAAGTATAAAAACAATGTCATTGTTATTTACTTTCTTATAAATGCTTTTATCTTCAGAGACTTTAAGTATTCTATTGCTTTTCACTGCTTGAATATAGGCACTATGGGGAGAGAGACTGTGTCTAGCTGCTTATTACTGTTTAGACTGTATCGAAAACCATGCCTTGCCTATGGAAAGAATTCACTTAATACTTGTGGGCTTAATGAATTTGATTCTGATCATTTCTTTCTGTGATTAACCAATAGGAAAGAAGAACAGAATGTGATGCAGTGAATGGATGTCTCAATCTTGGGCCATTCAGAAATTTAAAATGGTATGGAAAATTTATTTTTAAAACTTGTCCCTTGTAACTTACTTTCTTGTACGCATTATGTTTTGGATCATCCAAGAAAAAGTATCCTTCTTGCAGAAAACCTTCCATTTCCTATCCTAGAAATCACCTCAAAAATAAAAATAAATAAATAAAATGAAAAGAGAAAGGAAGCTCACAGATAGCATTAATGGTGTTGTTTTTGCTCTATTTGAAAATGGGGCATCAGGTTCATTGGTGTTTCTTTATTATGCTTTAAAAATAATTTTAGTTCTTTTAGGCATAATAAACATATATAATAAGAATGCTTTATAAAGTAGATGATAAACACAAAGAATTTAATCACTTTTACCCTTGTTACCTCATCTTCTTTTCATTTGTGGTTCAACTGAGATTTTGAAAGGAAAAACAACAGTCCCTTCTTTCCTTCATCATGACAGGTGTCTTATTAGGCTTATGAATTTATTTGATATTGTGTGGGCATTGTCTTAGAAAGGAAAGACATGTTTGTTTGCCAATGGAACTTTTATTATTTTCTGTTTTGACAGTTTACAGTATTGCTTTATTTTTTGCCAAACAAATCATTGGAAAATTATATCTTGTTAACATGAATGTGGTATTTGCAATTTATGATTGTGTCATTTTAAATCTATATTTAAAAAATAAAAGTTCTTTCTTTAGCAGTATAAGCTATCATTAAATATATAGCATGGTCAATTTGGTTGCTGTAAGTGCAGATTTTTAATTAAAAATCAAAATGTTTAAAAATAATTTAAAAACCTAGAACCCTCAATAGCAAATTCAAAAATCCCAGAAGGTTCTGGACAAATGTTTGGTGGTGTCAAGCTGATTTCTCTTAATAACGTAAAAAACTCATGATTTAATTTTGGATTTTTATCTCCATTAATTATAGTGTCTACATAGATTTGTTTATTTAAAAAAAAGATTCTTAAGACATTTCTAAAATGTATTTTATAGGCTTTTGATATTAGCACCAATAAACATAGAATGTTAACACTTTTATATTTCTTAGTATTTGTATATTGTTGTTTCCAAATTTCATCTTTATTTTGGAGAGCTAGCATATCTATGGTCTATTCACTTACTATCCAGAAAGATGAATTGGTTTAGATATTTCAGAATGGATCATATTATTTTATCTAAATTTTCTAGTTTCAAAACTTAATTAAAAATTTGAACAGTAAGCAGTGCTTGAAATTTGAGATCTTTTAAGTGATGATAATACCATGCTTTGGATAATATAAAAGGGATAACTTAGACTGTAAATCCTGTATTGTACCCCTTTCCTCAATCATTAATTGATCATTCATTTTATAAAGACATATAACTAGATATCAACATAGATACATAGATAGCAAGTATTGTTCTAGAAACAAGAGTTTAAAAAAATTAAAATATCTGCTTTCATGGATTTATATTTTTGTGGAAGGAAGACAACTGATAACAACATAAATAATAAGATATATAGAATGCAGTATGTTACAAAAGGATAATCTCTAAAGGGTGGGGGGCAGAATCCTGGTTTATTGTTTAATAGCTAGCTTATATTGGCCAAGAAACTTACTCTCTTTAATCCTTATTTTCTGCATTTAAAATAGGCTTAATGCTTAACACAAATGGGTGTCATAAGAGGTGAATGAGATCGTGAATATAAAGTGCTTATCTAAGGGATTGGAATATTGTTAATTCTGGAGTAAAGTTGTAATAAATAATTTTAATTATCAATAATTAGAAACTTTGAATTAATTGGATAGGTAGCTCATAAGTTCCCAAAACACTCAGATAGCTAGATAGAGCATTAAAGGAGAAAAAGAGGTCAGCTTAATTCCATTTAGGAGGATTCATGGAATTTATGGTTTTTTGAATTGGGTTTTACAAAGATATCTTGAAGATAACATTTTAAACATGCAAGTGAGTGTTAGTCACATAGAAGAAAATATATAGTGTGAACAAAGGATTTCTAAATAGATACTTTAGGGTATAGAGGTCACAAGGAAAGACAGGGAGGTGGTATCCAGAGCTAGGCAATGGACTCACTCCTGACATTTTTGCTGACACTAAAAGACACACCTACCAAATAAGTGAGTGATCCAAGGATATAGTGTAACAAAAATTGTAACGGATAAAATTGAGGAGAAAGGAAAATGAAGGATAGACAAAGCCAGAGACAAAGTAAGGAATATGTATCTGCCTCTACATGTAACAAGACAAAAACATTAGTGTTGCCAGAAAAGGTGGCGCTTTCAAATCCTAGTAGATTTGTAGTTGAGGCCAAGTGGTTTATCAATGACCAGGTTACAGACACTGACTGTTCTCCAATCCCTGGAAGCAGGTCAGCAAGGCCAGTACTAGCCTGTAATTTTAGAAGGTGACTACTGTACTTGGAAGCCACAAATAAGGATCTCAGATTAAAAAAAATGATAAGTTTAACAAAACTTAATAGCAAAAAAATGATAAGTTTAACAAAACTTAAAATCGTATGTGGAATATAGAGACAGCAAAGTATATTGAGAGTCTAGGAACAGGATGAGGCAAAGACAGGGATTCAAATAAAAGGACTAGAGTTTATTTTTAATAATTTGAGGACTTGTTTTACTTTGAACCAGTTAGTTCCTGAGGATTAGTTAAGAGGAAGTTGACCGCTCTTCTTAAAATTATTCTTGGGAAATAGGAATTCTTGGGAGCCTATGGTTTTCACTGAAGTGAGGAAGCAAGCAGAGGCAAAAAAATATATTGTAACAATATCAGATATTTAAAAAGAGCATTTTGGTGGAAGAAAGAGCAAGCAGTTTATGGAAAAATTATCAAGCTAATTTGATATATAAAGGTCAATAAAAACATATAGTCACCAATGATATTCCATGAAATTAATTAATCTACTTAATAGTTTTTATACTCCTACTTTATTCTGTACAAATACGAAAAAAGACAACAGCCAAACCATGCATCATCTTTGTCATGGCCCTCCTGTATCCATATAATATCTGCTTTCCATCTTTAGAGGGCTTTTGTTGGGTGGCATAAGAGACTCATGGAAAAAAAATATGAGTTTGGCCTTAAGACTAATATGTGTTTCCTATTATAGTCTATAATGTCAATAGTTCCTTTTAACCCTAGCAGAGAAGATATAAAAAACAGGTGTTTTAGATGATACATTTCTTATACCAGGGTTTTGAGAACATTAATTATCTATATTTCATAATAAATGAGCATGGGAACAACTACTCTAAGCCAAATACTTCTTTCCAGAGTACTATCTTATTCCTTGTCCACTATGTATACACTGATATTTGATGATTAAGGAATAAAGTAGTTTAAGAGTAATCATGCCATCATCAATATTGTCTGAATGTAGAGATTTTAAAAAACACAGTAGATAAACCTATAGTTTTAATCAGCCACCAAGTACTTGTTGGAGATCATGCTGGCTAGCATTAACTAAAAAATAAAATAATAAAGTAAAATAAAATAAATAAGCTTTTGTCTTTATTCTTGGAAATATTAGTGCCTCTTGAGGAAAAAGATATATCACACAAACACATAAAGGGAAGGCAGTATATAATTTAATGCTATAAGATTTTAGGAAATGAATGATTGACTACACAGAAAGAAGTATTCTTTAAACACACAAAAATACATACATACAAATCAAATGTGTACATTTTAATTTCTATTCTCTTGCATTTTGCTTTTGGCATTTAACCTCATCATTCTGAAACTAAGAATACAGACAGGTTGAGTGAAATGTGCAGAGGATAAAGGAAATGACAAAAAAATACACCCCTGAACACTCAAACAGAAAAAAATTGGGACTGAGTACTCACTACTTAGAAACTTTTCATGGATGTTTGAACACTTAGGTAACTAATATGTGAATAAAATCACCCATACATTACAATATATTAATGCAAAATATATACATATAGCACTCACACATACAAACATGCATACTATGCAATATATGGTGTAAATACTCAGGAAATCAATTGAAACTAGTATTATTGCATTTTATATTTATCTCTATGACATATACAAATGCTCTATATAGCTTGGAAATTATATATATGTATAAAATTATATAGAATCTTTTATTAAATTGTATGCTATTTTAATATAAATTACGTATATGCTCTATAGGGCAACATATGAGCTATTAATCATCACAAGAAAATTCCATCCTTTACCTGAAGGATATATTTAGTATTCTCTAAGGTACAACATGCACACAAACAGAAAATAAATTCTTAAAAATTTTGTTCTTGTTTATTAAAGCTTAGCCATTTGCCCTACTCTCAGATTCACGAAGCCTCAACAAGGATACTAAGTGCTTTCTGTAACGTAGATTTAAATGAGGCGCCTGCCCAGTGGGCTTACAACCTAATTAGACAGAGACAGTTGACCAACATATGCCCACTGTCTACGGTTGGCCACTTATTTATTCTCTAATTAACATAAAGCAGCAGGACAACAACTCCGCCTGGGCTCAGTGAGCAAGAGAGCGTCTGGTATGCTGTAAGGCTCTGCATGACGTGAGACCGTTTCTTTCTGCGGGAGTTTTCAGCATGCATTCCCTTGCTTCCTGCTTGTCTCCATAATTAATATTCTTGTGCATATCTGGCTGTGACTACATAAGGCCAAGCAAACAGACCCTCATGGCACAGCAGAAGCATTTAGTTCAGCTGTCTTCATGATCAATTCAGGTCACTGGATGGTTGATTTGCCTGTGGTGTGTATGACTCTATCAGGTAGATGTGCCAGAGTCAACCAAAATGGTTCCTCCATGCTTTAATGTAGTTACGTCTCAGCCACCCTGGAAGGGTTTTCACCTGGTAAGGTCAGATTGTCAAAATCTGCTGTCTCCTTTTGGCTGTTCCCACTGCACTTTCTGAAACCAAGCCAAAGCTCTTTGATTTTTTAATTTTCTCCCCTCTAGGTGTTCACATGATTCTAAAAAGTATCTGAGGCGATACAAAATACATACAGTGTGCAGATTTCCCCCCCCCCAAAAATAATTGTGGTGGAATATCATGTAGAAAGACATAAGCATCGGGACCGATCAGGTAGGTCTGAAAAAGTTGGCACCCAAAATGCATGTCCAGAGACCAAGCATATTCTCTAGACATAGTCTCTGGTGAAGGGGATAATTTTACTATTTATGCACTCTTCTTCCAGAAAAAAAGAACACAAGCAGGGAAGTCATGTATTTTTTTCTAACTCTGGAGATACATTTGATGGTAGAAAAAAGATAAAGCTAATTTGTTTTTAAGTTACAGACATTAAGTATAGCCAGTTACTCCCACTCAAATGCCTTCTTCAAAATTCTTTTTAATGCTCTTACCTAACATTAATCCTGATATATCCTCTCAGAATAAAAACCTTTACAGTTTTATAGCCACAAGTTTTTCAAGTGGTGGTTTTCAATCTGCTGTTGGAAAAACTGATATTCTGTGGGGTTTTTTGGTGTTGTTTCTTTCTTGCTTCTATATTATTTCTTAAAAAAGAAAAAAAACAGTGTAAACATTGGAGAATGTGATTTCCTGTGATACTTTCCTTTGTTTGTATAATTCTAATATCTTTAAACTTATACACAGCTGCCACTGAATAGTTACTCAATATCTCTATGTTTTAAAATGTTTTTTATACGGTCTTGAAAATAGATTTTTACTAGTTGGAATTTAATATTTATGTAGACACTTCTCATCTTTTTCTATACATTGCGAATCTGTGAATTCACTACTTTGCTTCTGAAATAAAAAGTGAAGGCAGTACTGCTAAAAAGTGCAGTTTAAAGAAACTTTCAGACCCAATAACACGAAAGTATCACAAAGTCTCATAAAGTATAGAAAAAGACTGAGTCAAAATATGTTTTTTTAAATCTACACAATTTTTTGTAGTGTCAGAAATATCAGCATTATTGGTTTTGTGCAATAAACTGAGTTTGTACAATCAGACTAGCTACATTTTAGAACTGAGGTGTTTCTTCCATAAATGTCCTTGATCTCAAGCATCTTGTACTTCAGAAGCAAATGGACCATTTCAGTCCTTGAGACTCAGATTGTTGTTTCAATTTCTCTTCCTCTATGCACGTGTAAACATGTCCACAGTAGTTACAACAAAGCCCAAATGGAAACAAATGTATAAACTTAGTGTAGTTTCACCTATTCCTGTCTGAAACTCTATAAAACAATATTCAAAAATCATTCATTTTTTTTCTTTTTTCTCTGTGGTTATGTTTTGTTCTTGGTCATTTTGCTTTGTTTTGTCCCATAACACAAAAAGGTAAAATTTTCCATTTTCATCATGGAAATTTCATGTGACAAAACAAGAAATCCCGTCCAAGTTGATCCAACCTCAGGGCCTCCTCCAAGCATACTGCAGAATCTGTTACCGCTGAGAATAAAATTCATTTTGGATTCTTGCATTAATGGCCTGTGCTACTTGGGCACTTATTTTCTGACTAAGTTATTGTATGATATAAATGTCCTTTATTACACAGTTTCTAAGTTAGTACTTTTAAAATCAAGACTAAATTGAACACTTCCAGGTATGGTATTTCATAATAAAGTATTTATGTAACTCTAAATTTTGAAGAAAAAGCAATAAATCCAAGCAGGGAGACCTTAAGAAGGAATGGTAGCATAAATGATCCTTAAAATTCAATTTCTAAAACACATTTATTGATCCAAGTACAGGCCATTAAAAAGTACAATTATTTTTATATAATTGTACCTGTCAAAAAATCAAACATAAAAACTGTGATGGTTGGTCAGCATCTGAAAGATTTAGTTGTTCTGATGGCACTAAGTAGAACCAGCGTTTCTGGACACCTGCCAGTTGAACATCTGTCTAGGTAGTCCATGGAGAATCAGAACAACTGAACCTTTTGGCACATCCGATTGCAGTGAATAACTACTAGCCCAGTTTTAGGTTGGAACAGAATAGAGTGTTACCAAAAGATTAGGTTAACTGATTTAATGTTGTTTTACTACTAATCCCTGAAAATTTTGGGAAACCAGAGATGTTCATGAGAACATTTCAGTGAGTCATGGTGAGTTAAACCCATGCAATTTAAATGAATTAAATGAAGGTCCTATCTCTTGCAGGTGCTTTACCAAGCATTTTGAGGAATGTCATGATAGCATGATCCTTGCCCTGTATGGCAGATGCAATAATATAAAAAGTAAGATTTATATTACAAAAATATCTTTAAAAGATAGTTATTTTAAAAATCTGATAATTTTATTATTGGAGTACTGGGAAGGAAAAACTTGTTTCCTGAAGAGATCAGGGAAGTAGATAATGAAAAATGTTCCATTTGTGCTGATTATTTAATCATTTAGTCTTAATTATGAACATGTGCTTTTTTCTGTTTTTTTTTTTGCATGGGCAGTCACCGGAAATCGAACCCAGGTCTCTGGCATGGTAAGAACTTTGCCTGCTGAGCCACTGTGACCTGCCCTGAATGTGCTTTTGAGAAATGAAATTAGGGTTAAATGCTGTACCATGCTGAAGGACAAGTTGCCTATAAGTGGTAATGCAAATTAGGGAATTGGAGAAGACTGATTAGAGAGTTTGAAAGGACCAAACAAATAAAATTGAAACATTAACATCATTTTTACAAGTCTAGATTTTATGCTATAGTGAAATAGTGAGGAATTTTGAGCAACGGAGCTGTACCATTGTGGTAGGTAAGGTATACTATGCAAGAGAGAAACTCAGAAAACACCTGGAAAGAGGTTCTTACAATACAATATGACAGCACAATTAAGAACAGATCGTGCACTCAATATGGCAAATGGAAACTGGGAATAAAGAAAAGATAAATCAAGCATCAAGGCTAATATTTCATTTGGGCGTAGGTAAAGGGAAGAAGAGGAAGAAATCAACATGATTATAAGGTTTTGATGGCAAGTGAGTGCAGAAACATGATACAATTTCACTCAGCATTATGTCCTCAAGGTTCATCCATGTTGCCACATGCTTCAGGACCTCCCTCCTTCTGCTGCTGCATATACCATTATGACACTTGGATTGTTTCAATCTTTTGGCAAATGTGAATAATGCCACAATGAGCATCAGAGTGTAAGTGCATGTTCGTGCCCCTGCTTTCAGATTTTTTGGATATATACTGAGTGGCAGAATTGCTGGGTTATAGGGCAATTCAATACTTAATTTTCCCAGGAACTGGCAAACTGTCTTCCATAGCGGCTGTACCGTATTACATTCCTGGCAGTAGTGAATATGTATTCCTTTTTCTCCACATCTTCTTCAACATTTATGTTTCCTGCTTGTTTAACAGCAGCCATTCTTATAGGTATGAGATGATATCTAATTGTGGTTTTGATTTGTATTTCCTTCAGAGCTAATCAAGATGAACACCCTTTCATGTGCTTTTTAACCATTTATATTTCCTCTTTGAAAAAATGACTGTTCATATCTTTTGCCCAGTTTGTTTGTCCTTTTTTTGTTGAGTTGTAGGATTTCTTTATATATACTGGATATCAAACCCTTATCAGATATATGGCTTCCAAATATTCTCTCCCATTTAGTTGGCTGCCTCTTCATCTTTTTGACAGCGTCCTTTGAAACACAGAAGTGTTCAGCCTTGAGGAGTTCCCATTTATCTATTTTTTCTTTTGATGCTTATACTTTGAGTGTAAGGCCCTAGAAGCTGCATACTATCACTAGGTCTTGAAGATATTGCCCTCAATTTTCGTCTAGGAGTTTTACGGTATTGGCTCTTATATTTGTGTCTTTGATCCACTTTGAGTTAATTTTTGTGTAAGGTATGAGGTAGTGGTCCTCTTTCATTCCTTTGGATATAGATATCCAGTTCTCCCAGCTCCATTTATTGAAGAGACAATTCTGCCTCTCTTTAGTAGATTTGGAGGCCTTGTCAAATATCAATTGACCATAGATCTGAGAGTCTATTTCTGACCTCTCATTTCAATTCCATTGATCAATATTTCTGTCCTGCGCCAATATCAATATTGCTTGATCACTGTGCTTTATAATATGCTTTATAGTCAGGAAGTCTAAGTCTTCCCACTTCATTCTTCTTTTGCATGATGTTTTCGGTTATTCGAGGTCCCTTTCCCTACCAAATAAATTTGATAACCAACTTTTCCAAGTCTGCAAAGTAGGTTGTTGGTATTTTGATATTTCACTGACTCTGTATATTGATTCAGACACAGTAGGCATCTTAAACACATTTAGCCCTCTTATCCATGAACACATAATGTTTTTTCACCTATTTAGTTCTTTGATTTTTTTTAGCAAGGTTTTGAAGTTTTCTGTGTAAACATCATTTACAGTCTTGATTAACATTCCTAGATACTGATTTCTTTTAGTTGCTACTGTGAATGGAAATTTTCTCTTAATTGCCTCCTCAGTTAGATAATTACTTGTATAGAAACACAACTGATTTTTGTATGTTAATCTTGTATCTGCCACTTTGCTAAATTTGTTTATTAGCTCAAGTAGCTTTGTCATAGATTTCTCAGGGTTTTCCAAATATAGATCATGTCATCTGCAAATAATGAGCTCTTTACTTCTTCCTTTTCAACCTGGATGCCATTTATTTCGTTTTCTTGCCTAAGTGCTCTAGCTAGAACTTCCAGTAAAATGTTGAATAACGATGGTGACAATGGGATCCTTATCTCATTCTCAATCTTAGGGGGAAGACTTTCAGACTCTCACCAGTGAGTATGATACTGGCTGTGGAATTTTCATACATGCCCTTTATCATATTGAGGAAGTTTCCTTCAAAGTGTTTTTATCAAGAAAGGATGCTGAATTTTGTCGAATGCTTTTTCCACATCAATAGAGATGATCATGTGATTTTCCCTTTTAGTTTGGATACAATTAAATGAGATATAAAATTCAGGAAATAACGAAGATTTGAGATATATATATATATATATGATCTGTGAGGCTATAGAAGTGACTGGCAGGATACGTACAATTTAGAAAAGTGCCAGCACTAAAGGGACAGAGGAAAGAAAGAAGAATGAGGGAAAATGGAAAATGAAAGGGAAAAATAGGATATTTAGTTAAGCATTAAATTATACCTAATTAAATTTAAAATATACATAAGCAAGTGATCATCAAGGTTAATTGCCCAAGAGATATCAAGAAGAGATGAGAAATGATGAATGAAATGATGTCATTTGATTAAGAGTACAGGTAGTCACAGGGGAACTTCAGAGGAATAATTGTAGTTGAGATGGAGAGTGTAAAAGTCACACAGTACTCATTTGACTTCTCAATGTGATGGAAGTTTGCTAGTGAAAGATAGAGTTGGCGATAAAATAAAAATTAAGTAGATAGGTAGATGGGCAACAAGCTAGTTAGGGAAGTAGGGAAGTAGACAGATTTAGAGATGTGTGGATAATAATAGATCGATGGATGGAGACAGATAGATGGATGATAGACACTCTCAGATAGAGATACAATCATGACTTGAAGAAAGTGATTGAAAAAACTTTTTGATGGAGAGGGGTTGTTAGTGAAGGCAAAAGAGACACTTTCTGTTAGGGTTCTGGCAGAAAATAAAATCCAACTTAATATAGTAGAGTGAACAGATGAACTCTTTGCAGAGGTGGGCTAGGGTTAAGGAAACCAACAAAGGACAGCTAACAGCTACCATTCTTAGACCTGAGTGGGAAAGGAAAAGAGAGGACCCCAGTGTGTTCTATGGAGGGGTCCACTCTGCAAGAAACATGGTCCATAGCTGCAAGGGGAAATAAAAGAAAGCCACCCTTCTCTCCTGATTGCCTTTACTCTCCTCTCTTGAGTTCCATTAGCAGAACAAAATATAAACCAGGCTGGCAATGGAGTCCTGGTGATGCATTCCTTAAGACTGTGTCTCTTGGAATATTAAACAGGGCTAAACATGCATAGAACAGGCAGTGGAACAGTAAAAGAATAACCAGGACAAGCATATTCTAAAGAATAAGAGAAGTCCCAGGAAAAATAGAAGACGTGTATAAAAAAAAGATGTGATAATAAAATAAGTGGAACAGAATTCAGCAAGAGATAGTAGAGACAAGAAGAAGGCATATGTGGGTGAAGACTTTAAACAACAAAGTGCAAAGAAGGAAAAAAAGATATAAAGCAATTTTTAGGTGGAGAACAAGTAAATGAAGGGGGCTCATGTTAAACGTCCTGCTTTAGAATGGTTACTCTGATTTTACATTTGCTAGACTAAATGCAAACTTAGGAGAAGTGTACCTAGTTACAAAATCACAAACATTATCAGAATTTAACCTTGATTATTTTTGTAATGTATAAACACATTAATACCTCAAAATTATTACTGAATGAAGCATTCATTAAATATATTTACTATTAGATATTAGTGTCTATAAAAATACCTTCACCTAGTGGTAACAATGTAATATATATAATATACAGAGAGACTATATGAAAACAGTAATGAAGATAATTTTATAGTGATTACAATGATTTTTATTGTTAATATGTTTTATGGCAAACCCAGTCTAGAACAAATGTTTTAATATTGGTTTAAAATATATGCTTTCAAAAATTCAGATCAATTTGTATGCTTCTTTAATCTCTGCATAGGGCTGCGTTCTTCTTCCGGTTCATTAATTAGAATATATGCACATTATGTTTGCTGTGGTCAGGAACCTATCACTGGAATGGGGTGGGAACAAACAGTTTTCTGTAGCTATAATATAACACATATCCTTATGGTTTGAGATGGATTTTGGAGCTCCAGCCATCACATCTATGTTCTAACCAGTAAAAATGGAATAAGGAAGCAAAAAGTTGTGCCCTCCCACTTTGAAGGAGGTTTCCTAAAAGCCCACGCAGCACTTCTACCTATATCTCCCTGCTTATAACTTAATCACACGAGACTGTTTAGTTGTGGAAGAGGATGGGAAATATGATGTTCTAGCAGGGCAGGAATGTTCCAGCAAGAAATCAGTGTTTTGATCATTTGAGAGAGCAGGAAAGCACAGATTAGGTAGGCATCTACAGTCTCTGCTTTCCTTTGTTAAAACTCAAATACTTTTTGGAAGGGGACTGTTTTTATTTCTCCTGTAGAAAAAAATAAAGCTCAAATGTGGATACTGGAGAAACTAGAATCTCAAGTCTTGACTTGGAACACTGCCTCAGAGGAAGAGACATTTCAGCAGCTAAAGAGTGGCATGAGGTAGGGAAACGGAACATTAAAAAGAAAAAATAGGATCAGGGAGTAAGGGAAGATGTGTAAGAACGTTTTCCTGGATCCAGCTCTATATTGGCAAGCCATTCCGCAAGTTATATAGGAGAAAATATCTTTTTAAGTTAAATACCTTGAAATGAGGTCTCTTTGCTTTTCTTAAAGAAAATTTTTTGGAGAGCATTAAAAACTGTTCATCAATTTATAGCACACACTAATCCATGGTGAACAGTATTGTCACAAATTTCTAATTTATTATCAGCAGTAATCACCATGGTCTCATGCATAAATCCAGCCTATATTTGTGAAGTTAACCTGCATGCTGTGCTAAGAATTTCAGAGTCAACTGGCCAGAAGGGTAGTTCCCTGGAGCCATACACAGCTTTTGTACAAAAGACAAACAATGGAAGATGTAGTCTAACACGGGTCTCCTAACAAGATGTCTCCCTTGGCATCATGCTAAAATTGTCTAATTTGTTCTCCTGAAACTGTGATGTCACCTTTTGTGCATAGAAAATTTAATTTGTAGGCCCTTTCAGTTCTTATTTTGACAAAATGGGGTACTAGCCAAGGAGGAGGTGTGGCAATTATTGCAGTGTGTTTGAAGCTTGTACATTTGGCTCAAGTTTCTTTGTTTCACTAAAAAGAGAGCAACAAATACGTAACTTAGAGAATGTATTTACAAATATAGTTGCATAGGAAATACCTGTATATAAACTCCACTAATCTAAGCAACATCATTAAAAGTGGCAAGAAAAGCAAAGTGCTTGAAACCACATTGCCATAATTATGCATGTTTTATTTTATTGTTTTTAAAATTATTTTATTGAGAAATATCCATACATTTCCAGTCCAACCATATTATACAATCAGTGGCTCACAGTATCATCATATAGTTGTGTATTCTTCACCATGATCATTTTTAGAACATTTGCATCACTGTAGAAAAAGAAAAAAAAGAACTTATACATCCCATACCCCTTAACCTTCCCTCTCATTGGCCCACAGTATTTCAATCTACCCAGTTTTTACCCTATTATTTATTTTTTTTTATCCTTATTTATTTATTTTTCTTTTACTCATCTGTCCATGTTCTGGATAAAAGGAGCATGAGACCCAAGGTTTTCACGATCACACAGTCACATTGTAAAAGTTTACAGATATACAGTCTTCTTCAAGAATCAAGGTTATTGGAACACAGTTCAACAGTTTCATATACTTCTCTCTAGTTGCTCCAATACACTATAAACTAAAAAGAGATATTTATGTAATGCATAAGAATAACCTCCAGGGTAACCTCTCAACTCTGAAATCTCTTAGCCATTGAGATTGCATTTTGTCTCATTTCTTTCTTCCTCCTGTTGGTCAAGAAGGTTTTCTCATTCTGGTGATGCTGGGTCCTGACTCATCCTCAGGAGTCAGGTTCCACTTCACCAGGGAGTTTTACACCCCTGGGAGTAATGTCCTATTTAGAGGGGAGGGCAGTGAGTTCATCTGCTTAGGTGACTGTGTTAGTTAGATTCAGTTGTCAACTTGGCCAGGTGAGCATACCTAGTCTTGTTGCTGCGGACTTCAGCCAATGGTACGGGAACCTCATCTGTTGCTAATCACATCTGCAGTCAGCTAGGAGGTGTGTCTGCTGCAATGAGTGATGTTTGACTTAATTGGCTGGTGCCTAAATGAGAGAACACAATGTAGCACAGCCTAAGCAGCTTGGCATTCCTCATCTCAGCACTTGCAGCTCAGCCCAGGCCTTTGGAGATGGAGAAAGAAATCACCCCAGGGAAAGTTGTTGGAACCCAAGGGCCTGGAGAGAAGACCAGCAGAGACCATCTCATGCCTTCCACGTAAGAAAGAACCTCAGTGGAAAGTTAGCTGCCTTTCCTCTGAAGAACCAACAAAATAAATCCCCTTTTATTAAAAGCCAATCCGCCTCTGGTGTGTTGCATGCCGGCAGCTAGCAAACTAGAACAGTGACTTAGAGAGAGAGTAACAAAGGAGGCTCTCTGGGGGTTACCCTTAGGCATAATTATCAGTAGGCTTAGCTTCTTCTTTACAAGAATAAGCTTCATAGGGTCAAGCCCCAAGATTCAGGGCTCAGCCTATTGAATTTGTTGTTCCTACTGCTTATGAGACTATCAAGAATTCCCCAGATGTGTAAGTTGAATATTTTATCCTTTCTCTCCAGACCCCCATCAAACCAACAAGATCTCACACCCTATTCAAGATTCCATGTAATTATCATGTTCAATTAAACTTTTAAGTTAGATAATGTGCTACCCAAAATATAAATTTTGCACCAAATAAACATCTCTTCCTTTGATCTTGCACAGAGATTGAACTTTGAGAAAATAAGGGGGTGTCATTCTTTACCCAGTATTCAGATTTACCTTGATTTTATCCAGAGCAGCGTCATTTATATCTCTAGATGAAGTCTGATAACTTTTTCAGCTTTCTTTAACAGTTGCTGAATGGGGTAATGCTGACTTGCATAGCATATAACACCAGGCAATGGCCAGGTTATATATAAATAGCTCAGTATCTCAGAATTTAGAAATATCGGTTACACCTCCTGAATATATGTGACTGCTCTAAGAGCTTACAATCTACAACCCTTTACAACAGGCCCCAACCTAATAACCCATGCTCTCAACTTCAATTCTCTTTCTAAGCATGACAATGTTGTCTTTTTGCTTCTGTCATTTCATCCCACATACAGTCCTTAAAGTTCATACACCTAATTACATGCCTCACAACTGCTCAGTAGTCCATTGTATGTATACATCACATTTCTCCCTTCCATTCCTCGGCCATTGTATTCTAAGGCCACCTCCATCCATTGTGAATCAGGAACATTGCCACTGCCCTAAACACCACTGTGCAAATGTCCATTCGGGTCCCCACACTCAGTGCCTCCAGGTATATACCTAGCAATGGAGTTGGAAGGTCATATGGCAACCCTACCCTTAGCCTCCTGTGGAACCACCAGGCTGCCATCCGGAGTGGTGGCACATCGCAGTTTCCCTACCAACAGTGAAAAAGTACATCTCTTTCTCCACATTTTCTCTAACACTTGTTTCTCCCTGTTCATTTTTAATCAATTTTATTTGCACCTCATACAATCCAACTTAAATAAATAGACATGCCTTCATTACCATAACCTATATGAAGACATTACCTTTTCTTCTTCATAAAATCCATAACCCTCCCCCAAGCCTCCTACCGCTCACCACCATGCCCTCCCATCACTTGTTGACACACAGTTTTGGCATAATGCCTTTGTTACATTCAGTGGAAGCATATTACAGTGTTACTGTTGACTATAGACCCTAGCTTGCGTTGAATGTACCTTTTCCTATATACCATTCATTTTCAACCCCTTGCAATGTTGACATTCATTTGCTGTCCCTCATGCAAAAACATTTTTATATTTGTACATTTAATCACCATCCTTGTCCACCGTAGGCATTCCTAAGTTATACCATCTCAGTCTTTATCATCTATCTTTCCTTCTCATTTCATATGTGCCCCCAGCCCTTCTCAGACCTCAACCATACTCACATTCATCTTCATTCAGCTTCATAATAATATGCTATTATGCTACAATCAGGTAATATTGTGCATAATTTTAAGCATCAATTTGTGCAGAAGATACTTAGTTGTAATTGTATCAAGAAGAGGTGGTGATGAAAAATCACGTTTCTTGAACAAATACAATTATTCTTAGTAATTCTATCAAGACTATTGACAAATAACTGCTGTATTCCATTGGTTTAATTTTCTAGTTCTGAATCATTATTTTTGAAATTTATTACCCTGTCTAGGTGCTTTGAACATGCCTGATTTGCTTCACTTTTACTCTCAATTATCTTTAAAATTCTTCCATAATTTTATATCTTGGAGTATCAAAAGTTATACCACCATAAATTTTACTTGCTTTAAGTATTTAGAATAGACATAATTGGTATAATCTTTGTCCTTACAGAAGCCAAATGATTTCTGAGAAAACGGTTGGTAGGTGAATAAATTTACTCTAGTGAATTAGGAAAATGTCCTCATAAGCTATATAGAATGTAAGTGGAACAAGTATAATGCAGGACCACAAAAATATAGGAGAGATAGGGCTGAAGAATGGCAGAAGGTTATTTTTTAAAGCTGTCATACATTCTGCATTGCAAACCAAATAAAATTTGATAAGTCAAGACTACAAATATATGGGATCAGGGAATTATTAGTAAAAATAATGGCAGGTAAAAATCCAGTATATAATATTTGCATTCTCTTAATATGTGCTATATAGCTTCTCAGATAATAACAGGAATGCTTTAGAATTGAAACACAATCACATTCAACCATAGATTCATTAGCTTTGCTATAAATACATGTGACTTTTATATTGTTTGTAAAAAAAAAAGACAATGATTATGATTTATGACTTTTATTAAGTAGTTAAACATTGTTTCACTTGAATCTTACAACAATCATCTTGAACACAATAATATTATCCTCATTTTACCAGTGGGGAACCTAACTGAGACTTAATGAAGATACATAAAATGGTGAAAATTATGTAACTACAAAATGAAAGACTAGGAGTGGAATTTAGGAGTAGTTTGGAGCTTAAATCCATGTTCTTAACCGCTCTGCATACTGCTTTCCTCCATGTAAGAAAATTACTTCTTCTTCTCCCTTGGGAAGTTGCTGTGCTCAAAATCCTAGATGTAAATGAGAGAATCATATACAGTGCATTAAAGTGTTCAATGTCAGCAATAATGGACTTATTTTCTAATGATCTTTAAAATACAGCTTAGAATCTGTCTTGTTTGAAAACTGTCCCTATTAATTTGAGAAAATATGTTATATTAATGTACCTTAGTTTATTAATCTTTAAAATGGCAATAATATAAAACCTCCTACATAGGGTTGTTGGATTTCATGTGTTCATATGTGCAGGTTTTTGTAAATTTTAGTTGACATTATTTTTATTATTATGGAAATTTATTCAAAAAGTGGCTTTGATTTTTGGCTCACTTGATTGCAGATAAAAACAAACAGCCCACTTTGAAAACTAGAATTTTTTTTTTTTTTTTTTGCATGGGCAGACACTAGGAAATGAACCCAGAGCTCCAGTGTAGCAGGTAAGAACCTGCCCACTGAGCCACTGTGGTCAGCCCAAAAAATAGAATTTTGAGACTTTCTTTAATATTGCCCAAATCTATGAGTTTTCTAAGTATAGTAAATGAATCTCCTTTATGTTTCCAGAACTTGACATATATAGAACTCTTTTAGGAATATTTATTAAGCAAATTAATCAAATATCTATGGTATGTTCACTTGAATTTTTGTATCCAAATATTGTGAGGTTTTTCTTTTTGCAATGATCTAAATAGAAGTTATATAATGATTTATAGCTTACATTTGATTTTATATATCATCATGTGTACTCTCACTACAACTATATACAATATTAAATGTTTTTAATAAGTTATCCAAATAATGTTTACTGAAATCCCCCTATGTACAAGACACTTTACTAGGTGATGTTTGGCAGTGAGTTTAAACATCTAAAATATTTGGTTCCTTTGCTCAAGGAGATTTTAATCTGTGCCTTAGTTAGAAATGAGTTTTAAAAATGCACCTATTCTTTGGTGGGGATGGGGGGTGATGTACATAGCTAAGTTTCCTGTCTATTACATAAAGATATTGATAACAACTCCTACCTTCTTTTTAGTGATATGTCTAAATTTACATACCTTCTTAAATGTGTGTAACTTACACGTAAATATGACATCTGTCGGAAGATTTATCCCTGCTTCCTTCCAAAACACTACTAAAATGACACTAAAACAAATTGTGCAAGTCTACCAAGACAATCAGTGACAGAAATGAAAATAGCAGGATTGAAGGAGGAAAGCTGTGACCACTGGAATCTATGTGCTTACAGAGAAGCTTATAAGAAGAAGTGGTCAATTTGTTTCACAGAGCTGTGGAAGTGCTAGAGCTTAAGAGACTCTAGTGGAAGAATGGAGGAAGTCAATAAATATCTGTGTAAAATATATCAGTGTCTTTTACAAAGAGCACTAACTCTTCTTTTCCTGGGCATGTGGTAGGATTAGTACTTCCTGGACTTCTTATGGGCAGGTGGGGCCATGAAATTCATCCTGAACGATTTGTTGTGGGATGAAGCTGATGTCACTTCTAGTCTGAGGAAATATTAGCCACTGTGAGGATCTCCAGAGATGCCTCTTCTCTCTAGAAAGATGATGTGTAAATTTTTTAATGATTAATGCCCAACTTGTTATGAATCCCCAAAGGAGGAGATCTGTAATTCAATCTGTGGGAGCATAAAGCATGGTTAATAAAATAGACCTTTATTGTTTTAAAGTTGAAGTTTGAGTTGTTTGTTACTGCAGCAAAACCTACTCTCACTTGACAGATGTGGTCTAGATGGGGAGCTGGTGTACCTCCTTCATTTTGTACAACTAGAAAGCTTCCCTATCCTTAGGTTTATTCTCCGGAGAAATAATTTGAAATGCCCCAGGTTTCACATCACTATGCACAGTAGAGAGTTAATGATAAGTTAAGGGACAGAAATAAAGGTTTATGTGAAATAAAACCCCACTGAATTGTGGGGCCAGAAGCCCTCTGACACTGACCAGCAGGAAGAAAGCTGAAAAGATATGCATATTTGTCAGTGAAGGACTTGGAGAATTCTTCTCTGTAGTAATTGACTGCCTCAGAGAAAGACCTACTGATACTGATATTTTGAGTTGCCTTAATGAGATAATCTGCTCACTACTTTGTCACATTATAGCAGTTTTTCTTCACTCCTAAATTGTGACCAATTCATGAATGCGTAACAATTCCAATTTACATAAATTACCATTTTTAAATAAGAAAATATAAAATATCAAAATTCATGGCACATATAAGGCTATATATAGTTTTGAGAAAGTTTGTTTCAGTTGGCTATCTGTGTTTGTGTACCTATTTGGTGTATGTGCGAAGAGGTCAGAAAACTATGTTTATTACTAACATTGCTAGATATAGCAAATAAAAATCCAGGATGCCCTGGTAAATTAGAATCTGAATTGACATTTTTTTTTGTAGATTCATGAGATAATATTCCAACTTTTTATAAAAAATGAGTGGAAATATTGCAAATTTAATTGAGCAAATCTCTCTGAAAGTAAAACAAAACAAAATAAGGGCCAAGCAGCTTATGTAGATAGGGAAATTAGTATATCAACCTGGAAATGGAGGTCTCGCATATTTTCCAAGAAAATTGCAGACAAAATTCTCAAAGAAATAATGCAAGAACATTTCCAGAACTGAAAATATGAGTCCCTATCTAGAAACAGCCCACAGCTATGAAAGATAAAGTAGCCATGCTAAATTGCTTCATTGAGAAGTTTTAGAACATCAAGAATAAAATAAAAGGCTTCCAAATTAAGGACCATTGATCTCAAAGACTAGAGAATAATAGAACAATGTCTATATACTTTGTAATAAGAATGTTTTAAATCTAGAGTTCTATACCCAGACAAACTTATCAATTATAAGATAGAACAAATGCACTTTTAAGTATACAAGGACTTCAAAATGTACTTCACTAAGGCAAGAGGAGACTGAAAACTACAATACCGGGAAATAATTATCTAACCCATGAGAGTGGTGCAGGGAAGATCCAGCTTGAAGACTCTACAGCAAACATAGAATCCAGATCGGAACCAGAAGAAGAACTCTAGAAAAAGCTACAAAGGAGAGGAAATGGAACTGACTGATTTATGCAAAATAATAATGTTATCATTTGAAAATCTGGATGAACAAGGAGGTTGTTTCTAACAGATACGTGAGAAAGTTTGTGGAACTGACAAACTGAAGCATTTGAAAATATAAAATATTTCCAACAGATATTTGACAAATCTGAAGTACTTGGGGGAAAACAGCAATCAGAACAATTACAAATATGCAGATGATAAAAAGACAATTAGAAGCTCCTGAAAATAAATGTTGTCCACAAATGAAACATAACATAAATCACTACTTGATTCAACAGCGAATAACATTACACAATCATAAAAATATAAAATGTGGCTATTGTGTTAATTAAATAGTGTAATATTATATCTTAGATTACAGTATAATTAGCACTATTTGGACATGGTAGTACAACAGAGTCACTTCTTTCACATACAATCAATTGTATCATTTGCTGTCATGTGATTTTTGCATCGCAGAATGCATTTTCTCGCAAAATATACTTTTAATAATAATCTGTAGTGTCAATCACTACTTCTGAATCTCATCACAACAGTTTTTTAGTCAAAGTAGGAAACTTTATGTGGGAAAAAATAAAATGTCATTTTACCCTATATTATGGTTAGATATGGTTAAGAATATGATCTTTTTTTTCTGATCTGAATTCAGTATTATATTGCTCTTAAATGTCCTGATTAATTTTGCTATTTCATTCCTATGTCAAGGGAATAGTGCTAATGACCTTTAATGACCTGTATCTAAAATTTACCATATCATGACTTGTGGTTGTTAATCTTTGGACTAGTTCAAACCATCAAATGCAATCATTTCTATTATATTTTAATTTCATTAACTGATATTTCTCTTGCAACTTTAGATGAATAGGATATTGTTGCTACAAGGTGTGTGTGAAGATCTCCAGTATTATACATGTCCATTTAATCAAATCTTTGTATTATAACTGCTCTCACACACATATCAACTACATTGACCTCAATGTTCTTTGCTTCTCGTTAACTGTTTTAAAACTTATGCTGCTCATCTGCTGGTAGATAAGAGATTTCTCATCTTTTTTTTTTGCATTAAATCTACAGCATTTGACCTTTACTGCCAAGGAAGCCACATGTGATAGAAATTGTTCTTTCAGGTGTGTGAAATCTTATTCACCCTATAATTTATTTGTCCTTCATAAATCATGTTTTGTGTGTATATTAAAAACTGATGAAGCCCTCAGTAATATACAAACCATAACAATGTCCTGTAAAACTACTTCTATACATCCTCGAAACCTGTTTACTTTATTTCATCTCTATTACCAACCCTCTAGCCAAATATGCAATTACATTGCAATTGTTCTACCAACTCCTACATAAAGGCTTTTGCATATGCTGTTCCCTGTGACTGGAAACTCTTTCCTTTCCATCTGGTCACTTCCTAGTCATTGTCCTCCTTATAACTCAAAGGATCATTTCATGGTCTTGATGTGGTGAAATGCCTGTGCTATAGGTTCTTGCAGTATTGCTTGACTCTTCTGAAGTATACTTGTCCTCAAAATATTTTGTTACAGTTTTATGAAGGGTCTATAAGTTCCTTGAGTGCAGTGATTAAATTTTTCTTCACTTATAACATGAAAAGAGTTTCATATATATTTATTAAATCAATAATTTGTAGCCTACTTTAATACTTTTATCAATATCCGTATGTGTGTTGGCTCTTCTAATGCCAGGACTATTTGGTACAGTTAAATGGGTCATTGCTTTAATTTATTTACTATTGAGAGCAAATTTTTTTTCTAATACCCAGACAAAATAAGCATTGACTACAAACACAGATATAGCTTGTGGATTCCTTTATTTTTGTCATGTCCTTAAAACCCAAAATTGCATGGTATTCATTAAATGTATTCTTTCTACTTAAGTGGTAAGTATCCTGAAAATATCAATTGAGTATTATCAGTTTTATTTTTGAAAAGGACCAAGTTTGGGCCCTTTTCAATCATTAAAGTCCCTAGCCTTCTCCAGATATGAACATTCTACAATCAAGGAACAAGGCCTGTTTTATATAATGGACAGGAAAAAATAGTTTATTGAATTATCAAATAACAGCTTATCAAATAGCAGCTGCAGTATCCAACATCCTCTGTGACAATAAAGAAGTGACTCAACTAGATGTCTTCTTCTCAAGAAACTTGCAATTTTGCAGAGGAAATAAAAGTGGTTTATAGAAATTATACATAAAGTAGCAAGTAACATAGATACCCTTGTATACAAGAATAAAATGTTATTACTTTTACTTTGCATTTTCAGAAATTTTCTTTCAGTGAAAATTGCCTTTCTGGTTTTAGAAGTTTGGGGACTCGTGAAAACAAGAAATAAGATATGAATGGATGTCTCTCCTACAGCTGTTCCACCCTCTACAGATGAGAGCATTATCAATGTTTGTCCTTAAATTCCCTGTATCTTCGAATGAAAATGGATTGCTTTCACAGAATGGTCTGTCCACCTGTTAACTTTAATAAGTAAATGATATATTCTTTTAATTGTGCTTGCCTATCTGAATTTTACAGTACACTTTCTCTTTCCCTCCTCATAATTCTTTGTGTGTGTATGTGTTTTCAGGGTAAATGCTGGAGGGGCTCCAATTTTGAAGTGTCAAATCATCAAGTGAAATCATAAGAACAATTCATATAAAATATAGCTGGAAATTAAAATATGAAAATTGCTTAAGGTAAAGTACGTGGGGGAGCTCCCTTGTTGCCATCATGAGACCCTGCAGAACAGATGGAACTGATTCCCTTGCTTGTGCTTGGGTACCTGCTGTTTAATTATCTCCTAATTAATTAAGGGAAAGACTCCTGTGTGGTTTCTGTAGGAGTGAGCAGGAGGGCAATAAGAAAGAGACTCTTGAATTTGAAAGACTTCTAAATTAAACTAAGCAGTCCAGAAAGGAGTTACTACTAACCCATTTTGGTCATTTTCCTACAAGCAACTGTGACAAAAATGAATTGACTCCCTTGTGCCCAAAATACTATGTTCTATTTTTAATAAGCGGACCAAATATTTTATTAGTGTTCTAAAGAATAATAATAAATATTAGAAAATACCTGAGTAATTTCAAGACCATTGCAGCACACAAAGTTTAGTGTGTGTTTTTTCAGTGGTTATTTCTAAGAAAAAATAATTTCTTACACTGTTCCACTTTGAGAAAATTGTTCAGCAAATACTGCTTCTGGGTTCAGGTTTTACCCAGTAGCTCCTCAGCTGAGAAATCTGCCCATTAATATATAAGAACGCAGCCAATGAATGGCTGTGGAGAAGCATTGTACTAATTAGGACTTCTGTAACAATTTATGACGTTGCCATCCACATAATGTCTGTGCGTGTGTGTTTGCATATGTGTGCACTCCTGTTCTTCTGCCTCTCTGGTTTTTGCTTAATACAATTGTCACTGGAGTTTTAAAAATCTTTTTTTTAAGTGTATGAAAGAAGGCAGAAAAGCAACTTTCATATAAAAATAAATCAACAGGTAAATAAAGCTAAGGTTTAGCACAGCTAAGGTTTGCATTAGATAGGGCCATACAGATGTTTATGCATCTGTTTGAAGTGTCACCAATGGGTACAGAAATTCATGAGTACAAGGGATATTTCCTAAAATGGATGTTGGATCCATCAACCTGCCCTTTATATGTGGTCTTGTGAAAATTCAGAAAATATGTATTTATTTGTTTTGTTGTTTTCTTATTGATGAAGACTTCATAGAATAATAGGAATTCCAATCCCACATATCTTGCAATGCAATTGTAAGATTTAAATCAAATAATTTAGTAAGTCAAATTAAAGAACATAAAACATACAGCAGATCTGGATCTACAGCAAGTATGAATACAATAGACTTTATTTTCATTTATTCCTTATGGATTTTTGTTTGGCAGTTGCAAAGGATGAGCATTATTGATATTTGAATATAATTGTCAATATAAGAAGATTATTTTAGGTCATTCATTAATATTAATGTGATTTATTATTACAAGTTGTCATCTAAGTGAATGGAAACTCAAGAGTTCTCTTCTGCTCCAGATATAAACCTGAAAAGAGCTTTAATTTCACATGACTGTGGGCTTGAAAAATTTAAAAATCTTCTATTGCAAGCAGTGTTAATCAGGAATCACTTTTCTTGCATAGGCACATATTTGCATTTAGAATATTATCTAGGGTCCCAGAATAGTAATTCACAAATTATTCAATTATACTCCTGTTTGGACACATTCTTGGCTGACCTCTGAGTGAGACATTACATACCTATGGAAAGAAAAAATTCCAACACTAGTTATTTAGCCATTAACAATTTGATTAATTCTTAACCCCTTAAAAGGCTGGTATTATTTTCTGCTTAGTCCTTCAAAAATAAGATTTGGGAAAAGCACACCTTGAGGGAAGTCACAAATGAAAACCAATAAAAAATAGTGTACATTTAAATGCCATTTTGCTTATTAAAGGTGATATGAATATGGCCCCGTTTTTAGTTCCTTGTAGTTAAAGCAAATACTATGCAACAGGGTGGTCTACACAGTGTGAATTTATTGACTCATGGTTTTAAGGCTAAGAGATGTCCAAATTAAGGCATCATCAGGTTAATGCTTTCTTCCCAGAGACTGGCATTCCAGGGCTGACTGTCAGTGATATTTGGTCCTTGGCCCTTCTGTTACATGGCAGCGCACATGGTAACTTCTCCTCTTCCAGTTTCATTGATTTTCAGCATCTGGTTGCTCCAGATTTGTTCACTCCCTGTGACCTTCCTATAAAGCCTTCAGTGATAGGATTAAAAGCCATCATGGGCCACACTTATCTCAGACAATCTCATCAGAAGGTCCTATTTATAAGGTTCATACCTGCAGGGATGGGTCGAAATTTAAGAACACGTGTTTCTGGGGTGCAGAGCTCTAAGCTTGATGCTCGATCACCACAGATACTTGATCACCACATTCTTTGTCTCACAGAAAGTTGTCAACTCTTTTTTATTGCACCTTTCGGTTGCACTAAGAAAATTTCAAATAAGAAGTATATCATGCCCTAGAAGGAGTTCAGATTAACAACTGTCTGAATAAATCCATTGTTGATGCAGAAATAATAGATGGGTAGAGGGAAAAATTTAGGAAACTTTATTCTATCTCTCTTCCTGCCAAAGTCCATTATAATATGCTGAGGACACATGATAATTTCAATAGAAAATGTGTATATATTCTAATTATTTTTCCCTTCTCTTTAGAGTTCTGAGAATTTCCATATCTTAGAAATATCTAGCTATCTGCCCATTCTTAGGCCCAGGAGGAAATTATTTCACTTGATTTCCAAATAACAGCTACTCACACATTAAAACTGCCAATCATGTCTTTCTGGGGATATTATTTGCACCACCTCTCATGGTTTCATAATACAGATTCAGAAGGAAAAATGGTCAGGATCTTTATACAGTTTCTTCATGTCCACATGAACTTTTTGGCTGGTGGTTCATTTCTTTGACATTTGGATTAATTTTCAGAGGGTTTCAATTCTCTGAGCTGAAATATTTACAAGACAGCTTTCTAAGTTATAACTTTTGTGGCTTCAAATCCAGCTTGCTAATTAAGATTTCTCTGGGCAATGTGTCTAAGTAATAATCTCAGAACAATGTTCTCTAAACTAGGGATTCTCTTCTTTGTGGGAGGCAGGGTTCTAAGAACTATAGCTACAGGAGAGAGAGGGCACACAGAGACAGAAAGGGAGAGAGAGAGAGAAAAAAACAAACTCAGAACTACCAAGAGTAACCAGATGAAGAAATTGATTAGGTTCCTTAAATCCTGTGCTTCTTTTCTTTTCTCTTACAACCAGCACTAACCATGGTCAAAATATCTTAAATATCTTTCACCATTAGCTCAGTATGGACTGCTCCACCATGGTTTGAGTGTTATATGATTTTTGAGCATATTCTGGAGTCTGGCTTCAATGAATTTTTCATTTCATTTTCCTTTAGAAGACCATCACAATCTTTGTAATTTGAGCATAACAGAGGCTATATAGGAAAGCCGTTGTCAATGGCTTTATTTTCCAATTCCATTTTCAAAATTTATCCTTATAATATATTCAGGAATTCAGATTCAATCAAATTGCTTCTTCTTTGTTGTAATGAGGAACATTATCAATTTATTCTCATGGAAATCATGCAAGTTTACCTGGATTTTGTGGGCTATGGAAGATAAAGGTTTTCAGGTTAAAGTGTTGTTTTTTATTATTATTATTATATCCTAATGAGGATGTGGACTGTGTGATTATTTGTGACCACTGCCCTGTCAAATACACCTTTTCTTGCCCCATCTAATTTCCCAGAGGGCTGGCTCCTTGAATGGCATCACCCAGACTTGAAGTTGGTTTCAACTAATAAGAAGCTTGGACAAGAGATTTCTTACTGGCTCCTTTTCCTCTTTGGGGCCTTAAATTTGGTGGTACTGCATCCTTTCATGCCTACAGATTCTGCCAACAGCTCCTTCTTCCAGTATCTGGGTGTCCCTGAGTTTCAGGAATGCTATTTTGTCCCCTTACCCTCTAAGGACTTGGAAGGAACATTTTCCACCGTTGCCAATCTCTGTTTATTCCAGAATCTCCTGTGAACTTCCTTCCCAAACCTCTGCAGGAGGTCTTTTCATGAGAACTTTTCATTTTCCAAGGTTTCCCCAGCTAGTTAAGGGAGGCCAGGACCGTAACCTTGACCTGCCTAACTCTAGAGCACTTGCTCTTAATCATTCTGCAATGCTGCCTAAAATCTGAGATTTTTGTGGTTTAGTCCCAGCAAGATGAAAGTTTTGAAGGCAGGTCTACAGTAAGATAAATAAGAAAAAGAGAGGTAGTATTTAGTTTAATTCCACAAACATTCATTACTACCATATGCTAAGCATTATTCTAAGACTTAATAATATAGAAACCAAAATATCCTGCTCCCAGATAGCATTCTAGTTTGACAGAAGCAACTGATATCATGAACACATAAATAATAGTTTATATCTGAAAATAAAAATATTTACAGGCTAAACAGGAAGACTAATGGAGTAGAGTGTTGTGAATCTCTGGTGATTCTACAGGATTTCATGTTCAGTTAGTTGAAAGGTGTGCACTGACCATGGAATTCTGGCATTCCAAGCAAAATTGACCTTAAGCCTTAAATGATCAGTTTTTCATCACTGAGGCAACAGCCAGGTGATTACCTTTGTGAACAAAACATGCATTTCTTCTCTCTTCGATGACATTTACAGTTTGACATTTTCCTGTATTAGAATTTTAGAACTTGAAGGAAATGTAGAGTTCAACTTGGCTAACTTCCCAACGATGCTTAGAGATAATAAGCAATAGAATAATAGATGGCAGTTCATTTTTTTGTTGTTGCATTTTTAATCCATTTTTTCTCTGTGTTGATTTTAAAATAGTAAGAGTTTAGTAGATTATAAGTACCACATTTGGCATGTTAAAATTCATTTTTCTTGTGTAAGCCTCCTGAATTTGGGGTAGGATCTGTGGCAACCAAGCAAATTTCAAATTCAGATGCAAATAAGAAGATTTGAAGCAACAGCAAACAATACTTTCACAAATGGCTTGCGTTGCTTCTCATAGTGTGAATCTGGAGGCAGCAGCTGTGCCCCCAGACACTGTCAGTCTTGTGAAGGTGTGAAGGTCACAGTTAACCCCACTGCACTCTGACCGATGATGATCATTGTCTGTTTTTTACATGTTCAGAATTCATGCAAATACAGGTAACACCATGAACAAGCTTCGTAAAGATTTTTCTCATATTTAGACCATCAAAAATTAGCTAATTTTTAAGGCAAAATCGAATCCATTCTTCAGTAATTCATGGTATTTTTTTCCCCATAGATAGTACAAATTACTGTTTTCTTCTCCTTTGATTGCTTTTTTAAAGAGTAGGAAGATATTACTTAAAAATTAGTGCAAAACTGAAGAAGCCAAATCTTCTTACTCATTTGCACCTACCATGTTCCTACCACTTTCAATTATCTTTAAGCAAATATTAAGTAAGTGACTAAATAAGAACCCTCAATACAGTTAACACAAAGTTACTCACAAATCTTCTACCAAAATAACTTTCATTGTAAAAGTGAATGCATAACTAGACAAGAAGTGTGTAATATTTATTTTATTCTCATCTCCTGATTTTCAAAATTTAGGACATGCTAATTCCCTTTAGGCCTCAGGCAACAAGAACTACTTTTTCCTCTCATGAATAGTATATTCTCTTTCCTTGGAATGGGCATCTAAAAATATCTGTTCCTTGTAACGAATGGTTAGCAACAGAAGTAACTAAAAGTGTTTAAAGGGTTACCAGCAAAAAATGAAGTGAATACATAGGTAAACCTCACATAGAAGCACCTAAACATTTTTCTGAATCTCATCTCAGTGAAAAAAAATTTAAAGACATCTCAGGCGGTTTTATAGATGTGTAGGAGGTTTTTTTTGTTGGTTTGTTTGTTTGCTTTTTCTTTTCCCTTTATTCTCTATATACCAATATAAAATTCTCTCCATTGAACTTTCCTGCTTTTGAAGTGTACAACATCAATGTATTTCCACTGAGGATAAAAAGAACTTCAAAAATTTCAGCTGTACTTTACTTTAGAGTTTGCATTCTAATGTAAACTCCTAAAGCAAAAATAAAATATTTATATATAATAACTTTTAGGAAATTTTGATTTTAAAAATATAACACATTATTTTAATATCAGCACTAACTTGCTGCATGTAAGCATTGTTTATAAATAATTTATAATTTTATAAAGGTAATAGAATTGGGGAAAAAAGGAGCTATAAATTATGAAACTAAAATTTTAGCAGAAACTGAAATTTTAAAAATTTAGGAATATTAATAAAACTTACTTCTATATAAAGTAAGCAATTTTAGGTATTATGAATTAATTTACAAGTATAATTTATATCCACATTAATCAATTGTTCTTCTCATAAAATATGTCACTAATTGAATTATACAAATAAATAAATCACTCCTGTAACTGCTGTTTAAAAAATATTTATCAGATGCGTATTGATTATTCTGTTGCAATAAAATTGGCACATTTTTCCTGTTGTTATAAAATTAACTTTTTTTATTCGATATCAACCTTATACCTTGCTGTTTTTTATATATTTTTGTCATTTATAATATCCCCACTTAAGATTCATCTGATTCTAAATTTAGCCTGCAGATTCTTTAAACTGCAGTTATATCCGTAGCTTTTATGATTCTTAGGATCCAACTGGGGGCAAATAACTTCCAAACAAGGTGATGTGCAATTTCTATTTGATGATCTCATTAGATACGAACTGGTTATGATACTTGAAAAGCTTTCTCTTGTTCTTCCATTGTAAACATCCCCATTTTCTCTTAATGGTTTAAGCATCACAGGTGATACACCATTTCATTACGGTTACAGAATGGTGATTTTCTAATCTACTATTTTCCCTCTATTTGTTAACTAACATCCTCCTTTAGAAAAAATGTTATCAAATATTTGGTTAACTTTTAATACAGTTTTTACAGAAAAGAATGACAAATATATATATATATATATTTCTCCTTATTAATACATTTTCAGAATGATGTTTAACTGTCCTGTAGCCTTCAGTGCTGCCCAGTGAGATTATTTTTGGCATTAGTATGAGTGTTTAGATTTTTTTAAATATTTGATACTTTTCATTCCTTTGTAATCATTTTCTTTATGGGGCTTAAATGTTTCCATCTGGGGTCAGTGGAAGCTGATTCTGGTTGACACTTTTGACAAGGCCATATTAATTTTCGAGTAGCCCCATTGATACCTAGAATATTAAAATATTTCAAGTTCATCTTATGTATTCACGGCCTCGGACCTGAAATCAAGGATTTCTCCAAATTTTCCTGGTTATTTTTTATGAGAAATGATATTTAGAGGATAAAATATAGGCACTAGGGAATCCCATTACTACTAGGTTTTCAAAATGGACAAAGTTGGAATACATGTTTTTCCAGAGAAAATAGTCCTGATTTCAAAACGATATTTCCATTTTTGTTCAAACTAATGGGCAAGAAATGTTATCTCAATGAGTTTAATTTGAATCTTATTTTGATCAAAGATTTTTTCATATGACTGAGAAATATTTGCATGTATTTTTCTATTAACTATATGTTAATATATTTTGCCTATTTCTCGATTGGTTTGTTGATGCTTCTCAATTTTTAAAAGTTTTATAAATTAGGAAATTAGTTCTGTATGATTAGTACTTTGTGATGGTTTTATAGTGTATCATTTTCTTTTGATCTCTTACAATATTTTTAACAGGTGATTTTTTTAAAAAAAGTATGTAAAATAACTAATATTGGGAGATTTTTTAATTCTAATATTGGTGGACGCTAAAGTGATCTGAAATATTTATCTGAGAACAAGCAGTAAAATAAAAATAAGAAACATCTGCTTTAAGGCATTACAGAGAAAACAAGGTTGTGAAAAATTAGAAGGTCAACATTCAATAGCAGAAGTTAATTTAAAGTTGTGATCTTTAGAATCTGGAAGCTTTCCTGTGAGGTATATCTGCCAATTTCTGAAGGAGTGACTGAGAATCTGAATGATAACTAGGTTTCCCAGGCTGGAAGAAAACAATAACATTGGAGTCCAAAGCTCTATAAGGACAGGAACACTTTTAAACCTTGCATATTTTAAGTTGGAATCATGAAAATCTGCACTCTAAGGAATAAAAATGACTGGACTTAGAAAGCCTCCATAGGGACTAAGGTCCTACTGTAATTCATGTCAATTTTGATAATTAGATTAACTGATCCATAATTGATGGTAACCTTAAGCACTTACTGCAAGGAAACCCAAATACCCTGTGGAGGAAATATTAACTACCCAAGACCCAAACTATTTCTATATTTTAAAGTATTCAGTGAAAGGAACCTAACCAAAAACTACGAGGTATACAAGGACTCAAGATAACATGATCACAACTTAAAGCAACAAAATACACAATAGGAATAGAACCCCAGGGTATCCAGCTAATAATTATAAACACAAAGACTTCAAAATACATATGCTGCATATATTCAATAGAATACAAGGTAATATTGAGAACATTTTGCTGAAAACTAGAAGCTATGAAAACAACAATGTAAGAAATATGTATCTATAATTAAAATAAAAATGCAAATTTAACTGGATGTGCTTACAAAAGGTAAACATAAGTGAAGAGAGAATCACAAATAAACTAACACGAAAGGGGTAAAAGAAAATATCCTGCAGGAAGCTTGCAGAGACCAAGGCATGAAAAAAACACGCAAAATATTCTGTGCCCATTAAGCAATAATTTCCTATTCCCTTCACCCCCTCTCCTGTAACCTCTAATCTACTTTCTGTCTCTGTGAGCTTGCATATTATAGACATTTCATGTAAATTGAATAATACAATATCTGTCCTTTTGTGTCTGGCATATTTCACTTAACATAATATCTTCAGGATGCATTCATGTTTTAGCATGTATCAAAAGTTCATTCCGTTTTAAGGCTGAATACTATTCAGCTGTTTGTATATACCACATTTTGTTGATCAATTCATCTGTTGATGGATACTAGTTTTTTTCCCCACCTTTTAGCTGTTGTGAATAGTGATTTAATGAAATTGGTGTACAAGTATCTATTTGAGTCTCTGTTTTCAATTATTTTGTGTATATGCCTAAGGGTGCAGTTTCTGGGTCATTTTTCAGTTCTGTTTAACTTTTGAGAAGCTGCCAAACTGTTTACCATAGTAGCTGCATCATAGTACATTCCCAGCTATGTTTCTAGTTACTCCACAGCCTCATAAACACTTGTTTTCCATTTTTTTTTATATTATATCTTTCTTAGTAGATATGAATTGACATCTCATTATAGCTTTGATGTCATAATGTCTAATGATGTTAAACATCTTCTCATATGGTTATTGGCCAATTTTACATTTTCTTTAGAAAATTCTCTATTTGACTCATTTGTTCATTTTAAAATTGGGTTGTTTGACTTCTTATTGTTGAATTGCAAGAGTTCTTTATATATTCTGCGCAATAACCTCTTATCAGATATATGATTTGCAAATATTCTTTCCCAATCTCTTGGTTGTCTTTTCACTCTCTTGATAGTATCCTTTAATGCAGACAAATTTTTAATTTTTATGAGGTCTTATTTATCTATTTTACTTTTTGTTGCTTCTGCCTTTGGTGTTGAGGAAGGCACCTTTATGTTACCAAACATTTTTCCTGCGTATATTCCTTTTAAGCTTCCCTGAAGGGACCTGCAGACATTTATTATGATAGTTGTACATTGGGGAATAAGATGTAAAAAGAATTGGGGGACATGAGATTATTGGATACTTGTTCTGAAGTTCCACTACTCTCTAAAGACCCAAAGCCCCAGTGGGGTCTATCAATCTGTGAAAGGACTTAAGGATATCAGGTGATCAATGAAGTCCTGGTTAGCATCCATTGCATGGTGGGTTCAGTGAGTTTTTAGCCTAATCCTGTGACTATTTCTTCAGTTCTGGAAATCACTGGAACAGACACACTCAGTAACAGGAAGGATCTCAACATGTATCATTTCTTCTTTTATCTCAGATTTTCCTTCTGTAGTTTTATATTTTTCTAAAGGATAGCGAAGGCCTATTTCAGTAAAGGCCAAATGAAAGCCCTTAGAACCTGCTTTTTTCTGCTAAGTGGAAACCAAAGGAATACTCCAGTCCTGGAAGATTTTCAGAGATTAAGGCCATCATCAAAGACCTCAAAGATGAACGATGTCAATCCGGCCACCTCCCCATTCAACTTGCCTATTTGGCCTTTACAGAACAGAGGTGGATCTTACAGAATGACAATGGATTAAGTTGAACTTAATCAAGTTTTGACTTTTATTATAGACACACTTTCAGATATGATTTTGATGCTGGGGCAAATGAACATGTTCCCTTCCACTTGATGTGTACCTATTAATGTGACAATATATATACTATCTCTATGTCAGAATCTAGTGTGACAATATATATGCTATCTCTATGTCAGAATCTATTTGCTTTCAACTGGCAGGGCTAAGAATATATCTTTACTATTCTACACTGGGGCTATATCAGCTTTTCAGCCCAATGTCATAATCTAGTCCTTAGATAACTTGATGGTCTCTCAATTACAGAACATTAGCAAACCATTTTAGGAAGGAGCAAGTTCTCTAGATATGTTGTTAATACACATGTGTACCAGAGAGAGGATCAGTCCCAGAGAACTTCAGCAGCCTGTTACTTCAGTGAAATTCCAAGCATCCAAGTATCTGCAGCATGCTAAGACATCCCTTTCAGGGTGAAGGACAAATTGAGCTATCTAGCAATTAATTAATAATTAAATAATTATTGATTTCCCCTGTTCTCTATCACCTCAAGTAGCCTGATAGAACAGTGAAAACACCTAGGAGATTCAGTTACTGGAAAGTCTGGATGCAACACATCATGGGGCTGAAATAATTGTCTCCTATATGCAGTATGTGTTGTTAATCAGTGACAGACATTTGGTGTTGCTTCTTCCATACTGCTACCAGAGGACACAACAATTGTTTTATAAAAATAGAAGTTGAAGGTTCACCTGACCACTTTAGGGAACTCATGGCAGTGAATCCACAGGCAACAAAGGGGATTACTATATTGTCTGAGATAATTGATCCCGATAATTAAGGGGAAGTCAGCTTGCTACTATACAGTGGGGTAAGGAGGTGTATGCCTGGCATGAAATAAATACCCTGGGTATTCTATTAATATCCTAACTAGTATTCAATGGAATACTACAATGGAAAGCTACAACTCAGTACAGGAGAGAGTACTAATGTCCAGACTTTTCAGAATTGAAGGTTGTGTCATCTTTCTAAGTGAAGAACCGTGACCTGCTGAGGAGTTTGATAACTGTGAAAGATACAAAGAAATCCTAACTTTTCAATATCTGCTACACACTAAAAGTTATGAGTATTTCTTCATTATTTTTATATGAATACATGTATACATTAATTCACCAATTCCTTTTTCTCTTTTCCTCCCATCTACCTACAATTTAACATAAAGTGAGTAAAAAGTACTTAACCTTTTATTTCAGCATTTAAAGTGTGACAGCTAGAAGACAAAAGATCACCCCAAAAAAGATAAAATAATATTTGGAATGTTAACATTTTTTGGGGGGGGAGGATGCATGCATTCTTGGCTGTATGGAGTTCAGTTACATCACATTAAGTGGAAGCCTGAGTTTGTTTTTATCTTTATTTGAAAGGTAATATGGTTAAAAGATATATACAAGTATCTCAAGGAGACAAACTATTATTTGGGGTGTTTTGCTACTTTGTTTGACTATTTAGGCTAAACTTAACTTTCTGCTAAGCTTAACTGCATTTCCTAGAACATCGTGGAAGCCTGAATGGCTGCAGATTATCACTGGTCCAAGTTTCTATGAGATCTGGAAGGTGGCAACAGCAGTGTTGCAACTTTTGCATGCTGTTCATGCCCACCTTGTCAGAGTAGGTCCACAGCCCCTTAAGGTACCATCACATCATCTCAAACTTATGAGTTTCTTGAAGAGGTGATTAGATAATTTAGGGGCAAGAGCATCAGCTTTTTCTGCAGATTACATGGGTCATTGAGGCTGTAAATAGTCAGACACAGATATTGATTCTTATTTGTCTTAGTGCTCTCCCACTCCATGTCTCACTTTTATCCTGAATGCCAACCCCGTTAATCTACTGCTGTGCCCTACCACCAGAAGCCAACAAAGCTGTCTTTCAAAGACATTTCACCAACTTTAATAATTCCATTATGTCTCATCTCTCAAATAAATCCCTGAGTTCAAGCAATTACTGATGACTCTCCTTCCTTGAATAAAACTTAATGAATAAATACACATTACATATAACTAATCAGTAACATACATCTTTAAATCTTTTAGAAGCACTCTAATAGTCCTTTTAATAGATCTGTAATTTATAGAGATTGAGTTAAATTTTGAGTGACACATTTTAGGACAGGTATTTAAAAGCCAGAATTAAGTCAATTATAAGCCAGAAGCACTGAAAAGTTTATCGTGACCCTTCTTCCCATATGTCATTCAAAATAAAAATCAATGGTTATATATAAAATAAGGATAATATATCCAATCAAATTTTAATGTTCCATGATGGTTATTTCAATAAGTACCATAATGTATCAAATTATCAAATTTTTCAAATTATTTCTATCTTTTTTCTCTTAGCCTTTTGGTGTCTGTGTTTTCTGGTCCACTAAGGGCATGCTTAGTCTAACTGTTGGATACTGTATTAAGTTGATTGCAAAAATGGTTCCTCTGCCTATATCCAGAACATTTTCAGTGTGACATTGCAGCTCCTCCCATGAAAAGGTATAGTTTTTTTCCTCCATCCTTTGAATCTGAGCTGTCCTGTTGACTGGTTTTGGTCAATATAATACAGTAGAATGACACTGTACCAGTCCTGAGTGTAAGTGCATCTCTTGCTCAGCACTCTGTGCAAGCCTGATGTAGCTGTGGGGAAATGAAGACCAAGTAGAGGAGATTTCATTGATCCCAGATAGGGCTTCCAAAACCTTCGTACAACTAGTATACATCCAAACAGGTGAGGGACCCCAACCAAGATCATTAGAGATACCTACTGGATCCAAAGTAGTGCAAGGATGTAAGAATAAGCTTAACAACAACCTGACACTTAGTTTCAGTGTAATTAAAACTGGTGGTTGTTTTGAGCCATTGATATCGAAACAGTTTGTTACCAGAATAGCTGACCTATACAGCAATCCAGCACTGGACATTGTCAAGTTGGAGTATATAAAGAGAAAAGTAATCAACCTGGTAAGACATCTGAAAATCAAACCATGTGAGACTAAATTGTATGAAATAAGGATATTTAATATTGAAAGGAGGAATTCATTTACCCAGTTTAAACTCAGCAGGCAAAACAATAAAATTGGCATATATTAGATAATTGAAGACACTGAAATAGAGGTATCTAAGCTGTAGAACTATCTCACATTTGTATGATGGGGATTGTGCCTTGCTGTGGAGTTAGTTTTTGTCATAGCCAAGGTTCACACATAGATTTGATGATCTATTGACATGTGTAGTGCAAAAAGCTTGCAGTTTTGGCTAGTGACCTTTATGAATACTTCTAACTCCAAAATCTTATGTTTGGTAATAATTTACTTCACTTTCCTGTAATTAAATATACTTTTCCATAATTATTAGTATTCAATAATTTGTAATGCTTAAATATCAATAATGTAATTGTTTGGTTTTCTATTCATTTCAGTTTGAACTGATGGTGTGGTAGCCACAATTTGAATGAAATAATTTGAAAAGCTAGCCACCATTTTATCATATTAAGTGCTGTTTAAGAAAATGGGTTCTGGGTTCCAAAACATTCCCTTTAAAAGAAACTTTGGAAAACAACTAAGTTTAAAACTTAAGACTTTTAAAATTCACATAGAGGTAAGTGAAGTTTGCTGACAAATATTTAATGATGCCCTATTATTTGCTAGGCCCTGATCTAACCACTTAGTCAGGCTTACAGATAAATGGTCAGGCAAGCCTTCTTTGGGGAGGTGACTTTTGAACACAGACCTGACTGAAACTAGAAAATAAGTCATGTAAATAGAATGTTTTCAAGACAGGTGAAAAACCGCTTGGGAAAAAAAGTTTTGGTAGGCATAGTCAAAGAAGTGCAAAGAAACCAATGTGCTGAAATGTGGTGAGGGAAGGGAGAATGTTTTGGAAGACAGTGATATATTATGGTATGAACTTTGTATTTTATTTAAAGTATGACGGAAAGTTGAAACTAGGCACTTGGCATGATCTTTCTTACACTTCATAGGTTCATTCCGGCTATTTGGGGAGAATAATCTGTGGGTAGAATGGAGCGAGGGGTTGGGTCTCACTGGTTCTTGCCCAATGGCTCTCATATAATTGCTCTCCTTTCCCAAGTTTTGCTCTATATCATTGGAGGGTAGTAATGGCTTCTTTAAGACTGTATGAAATAGATGGGTTCAGCTACTATGAGGGACTGATAGAATACTGGTAGGTGGAGAGGATGAGAGAAGCTGCTCCATTTTAAATTTTCTTCTTGTTCACTTCATTACCAATTATGAGCCTGAGAGGCTTTCACTGGGCATCAGAAATGAGTGTTCTTTTGGGCTTGGGTTATGTCTCCTCTCTTTACACCTCCAATCTATTTGTGGGGGATTCTCTGGAATGGTTTCTGTTTGTTTAGTTGAACCTTGGCTGTAACAAGGGACAAAACCTGAAGCAGAGATACCTTCAGAAGACTGTATACATAGTCTAGGCAAGAGATGATAATTTGGACAAATTATTGCAGCATAAGTAGAAAAGATGAAAAATAGTCATATTTGGGCTATGTTAAATATAGGACTTGTGGAAGGATTTGGATGTCTGGTATGAAAACAAAAACAGAAATTAACAGTCATCAAGATTTGATCAACAAATTGGCTTTAAAACTGTTTTATTGTCCTATGCTCTTTAGTGTCCTATGCTGCTCCCAGCAAATACCATGAAATCTTTATCAAGGCGTTATCAAGGCAATGCTTTCTTTCCAGAGATTAGCTACCAGCAATCCTTGGCTCTTCTACCACATGAAAAGGCACATGCCACAAGGTCTTTCCCATCTATTCCAGGTTTTATTGCTTTAAAGTACTTGCTTCTGCGGCTTTCTCTATCTCTCTCTCTGTGTCCATTCAATTTATAAAAGACTCTAGTAATAGGATTAAGACCTACCCTGCACGAGATGCATAACACTTAAACTGTATAGCCTCATCAAAAGATCTTACTTACAATAGATTCGCACCCACATGAATGGATTCACTTTAAAAACATGATTTTCTGGGGTATGGACAGCTTGAAGCCATCACAAACGAAATAACATTGGTCGAGTTGAGAATAAATGAGAATGGAGCAGGAGGAGGGAGTACAAATCAAGAATTCTGTTTGGTACAAGTTGACATTAACATGTTATTTGATATCTATGTGGAGGGTCATGTAGAAAGTTATATATATGAACCAAGAGTTTAAGAGAGCACTTGAGTTCAGAGATAAATTTGGGGGCAGTTATTGGTGTAGTAAAGTCATAGGATTTGAAGAGACTACTTAGGAACTGGCTGTAAATAGAAAGATGCATTATCTGAGGACTAATCCCTAATGCACTTCAATATTTAGAAATTGGGTACAAAGAAGAAATCATCTTAAGAGATTGAAGAGGCACAAACAGTGACGTAGGATTAAAAAGAGAAAAGTAGTTATCCTGGAAGCCAGGTGAAGAAAGCTTTTCAATATATCATAACAACTGGATAAAATGCTTCATGTCCCATAAATAAATATGTCATTTATTCTTTTTTCCTCGCTTCCTGCTTCACTTCCTTCCCTTCTTCCTCCCTTCCTCTCTCCTACTTTTTCTCCTTCCTCTCTGTGTGTTTTTTTTTTCCCTTTCATTGCTTTGTTTAGTTGCTTGGCCAATAGTTACTGAGGGCTTGCTATGTGCATTATGCTAGTTAATTTAGGCTTCAGATGCAGAAGACTTTTAATAAGTACCGTTAATAGTAGTTTGGGACACAGGGCCAATTTTTCCATCCAGTTCCTTTAAAAAAGAATGAAAAATTTTATCTTCAGAAAACAAGGCATCAGTTAACCTAGAAAACAAGCTATCCTACATCTTAGTAAAAGAATGAGATCTATACTTTGCATGCATAATATTTCACATTAAATGCTACCATATTTAATTACAACAGTTTGCAATGAAATTTATAGGTGTGTTTTCTCATGTAACTTTTCCAATATTTAATTTTCTGCTTGGAAATGGAAAATATAGAATCTTCTCTAGTCTCTTATTTATCTGTGCATATAAAGACAATCCAGAGGTTAAGTTATGTCAGTCCCTTGCTCTTGACTTAGAGGAAAGGTAAACCTGTATACCTCTAGTCATCTTTTTCACATTTTGTTTTGCTCTTTTCTCTCTTAGAACTGAGATGTAACCTATATTTTTCTCATCCCTAGTCAAGACGCATATCTAAAGTGGAGAGATACCTGAAATATGATTTGTGTCTGATTCTTCTTAGAATAAAAGGCATACACACCAGGGTTAAAATTGGAAAGCTCAGGAAATTCTAAGTGTAAACATTACCTTTCAATTGCCTGCAAATCATCTCCCAATCTCTTATCTCTGAAACACAGCACATATCAGGTATCTAAGAAGCAGCTCAGTGAGACAAGGCATTTTAGAACCAGATTCCATTCAACTTTGCTATTAGTTTACTCTATCATTATATTTTCACAAGTAGCTGTAAGACTTTTAGAGTTTAATGAAGGTCATTAAGGGAAGAAAATGTGTCATCAAAATCGGACTTGATGCTTTAGAGTAAAAATTGGAAAAGTGAGAAAGGGAAATATGCTATTAAAATTTTTATACTTCTAAATCTTTTGCCCAGCTTAATCATGAGCTGCATTTGACAGCTGAGCCATGTAAAATAATTGCATTTAACTATAGTACCTAACTACAGAACTTCTTGTCTTCAACCATACTCAAATTTCTAAAACCTTATGTTTATATTTAAACCTTGTATTTATATTTATAATTTTTATATTTACACTCTTGTCATTGGAATTGCTATTTAACTGTAAGGGGAAAGACAAGATCCACATTCCAGTGTAGAACCTACTTTGAGCTCATGGGGATGTATACTTCAGTCATTTGATAGGATTAGGTTTTCCTGTGGTTAGGTTTTTTTCCTGAAGAAGATATCCCCGGAGGCTGGCTAGAAAAATCAAATATGTAGAAGGTTTAGTTACTTCACACAAAACATGGCTATATTAGTTAAGCTAAAAAACCAGTCACAGGAATAAATCTTTTTCCTCTAATTCCTCTCATTAAAAGTCACATCTAGCAAGGAACACTACCTCTTACATGGCATTCCATCTACCCAAATTACCTGGATAGTGAAGATGTAAGTTGAATGAAGTCCAGTGAAGGTCAAAGAGTAAAGAATCAAGATTAAGATAAAATTGTGGTTATAAAAGGACAAAAAAAAAAGAAAAGGAAAATACAAGGTCCTGCAGATACCTTAAAAAATGAGATAAATGTGTATCCTACTATGTTACATCATGAATACAATGCCACTCTGAGATGCCAATGGATGTAACTCAATAGAGCTGCTTTCTAGTTTTGAATTCAACCTTAGTATTACAATTTCCCATTCTTTAATATTGAGTTCCACTTGTTCTCATTCATTGATGATGTCCTAACACTATGGAAGAAAATAAGCTGCTTTCAGGTATTTGAGGGGAAAGGGAAAGTTACCCATTGCTCATCATTGAGGGTGATGAGAAGATAACATCTGAGGCAGGCAGCCTCTAAGATGGCCCCTAATGCCCAGCTATCTGGTATTCATGCTTTTGGGCAATCTTTCCCCTTGAGTGTAGCTGGATTTGATGACTTCCTTCTAATGATCAAATACAGCAGAAGCAATAGGATGTCAACTCAAAGAACAAATCCTAGAAATGACTGTGGCTTCTGCCCTGGGCTCTGTCTCTTGGATTCCTCATACTGAAGGAAGTTACCTGCCATGTTGTGAGTAACCTAATGGTGAGGCCAACAGGACAAGCAACTGGAATCTCCATGAATTGCTGGGAAGGACCTGAGACCTGAGAACAGCTACTTGTGTGGACAAGGAATTGGATACCCCTCCAGTAGAGCATCGAGATGACAATAGCCCCAAATAACACCATCTCTGCAATTTTGTGAGAGGCTCTGAGCCACACTACCAAGGTAAGTCACACCTGAATTCCTAATTACGGGTATAAAATTGCTTATTGTTTTAAGCTGCTAAATTTTGGGTCAATTTGTTACACAGTAACAACTAGTTTATAATAATGAGTATATTTTATTTTCAGATTCTCCATTTAGAATTTTCCATCCTTCCTTTATTAATAAAATATGGGACCTACTTCCATTAATCCACAATTATTTAAACTTAACTGTTTTCTGATAAAATAAATTGACTAAAATATTATATCCCAGTAGTGTATATGTATTATAATTCATTTATTATTCATTTCTTTTTTTTTTTTTTAACATGGGCAGGCACTGGGAATTGAACCCGGGTCCTCTGGCATGGCAGGCAAGCATTCTTGCCTGCTGAGTCACCGTGGCCCACCCTAGTATTCATTTCTCAAGTACTAACTTAAAAAAAAAAAAACAGCCATTTAAGGTCTCTATGAAAATAGCAATTTGTTTCTGAAATCTAGGTCCCATTTTTTCCTTCTACATCCATCTACCCCAGTGTCGTGGTCAGGTTCATGTGTCAACTTGGTCAGGTGGTAGTGCCCAGTTGTCTGGTTGGGCAAGTGTTGGCCTGTCTGTTGCTATGAGGACATTTCATGGACTTAAATCATGCCCACGTTGGCTGCATCCACAACTGATTGCATTTGATATTGGCTAAGGGGAGTGTATTCTGTGGTGAATGACACAATCTCATCACAGGAAGGCTTTTAAGGAGGACTCAGATGAGATAATCACTCTTCCTACTTCAGCCAGCCAGCCTCTCCTGAGAATTTGTTGAAGACCTTCATTGGCGCTCCCAGCTCTCAGCCTGCCTTGCAGACCTTGAACTCTGTATTCCCACGGTTATGTGAGACACTATTATAAGTTTTATATTTACAGATATCTCCCCATGATTTTGTTTCTCTAAAGAATGCCAACTAATAGATCCAACATAGATATATCACCAAATTTAACTGTCAATTAACATGCATTTGTTTTTAAAATGATACAAGCTAGGTCATGTCACAACCCTCTACCTTCCGAGCAAATCAAATGGAGGAGAGGAGAGAGGAACACCACATCAGATTTTGACATCCAACTATATAATGGCTATCACCTCCCCATTATTTTAAAAATCTTCATTTTTATGACTTTCCCTTACTCCTCTCAAGTTTTTGGAAAAATTATTACATCAAAAAATGAAACGTTCTTTAAGGTTGGAAAAAAAAAACTTGTGACTAAATTAGAAAATGTGTATGTTTCAACTGTACTCTGAGTAGTTTATATTTATTGAGCATTATGAACAAGCAAAGTATATTATTATTTTATTCAGTCCCCTAGTATTCTGTGGTCTTGAGGTTTAATGTCTCCCACTCAATATTACAGAGTTTATAAAATCTTAGAACCATTATTCAAATCCGGATTTGGCAAAATTAAATTAATCTACTCTTTACATTATACCATATTGCACATTTTGCCTTAGCTATAGTTTAACCAGTGATTCAAATATTTCAACTAATATAAGGGTCTTTACAATAAAAAATATTCTCTTTTTATTCTAAATCTTCAACTGTTTTTGCTGAAGATTAAAGTAGGATGTTTAGTAAGCTCCACAGTCAGATAGTAACATCTCCAAATCACCTGGATATGCCCAAAAGATTTCACTAGATATTAACTAAAGAAAACATTATAATGAAATTAGAGATGTCCCAATACACAAAATATATTTTCTCTGATATACTATAGTTTGCACACTAATCATAGAATAAGTGAAAAAATGATATTTAAAAAATTTTCCTAGCTCTTGTTAAAAAATTTGGAAAAGGGATCAGACTTCAACTAGAGATATGAAGGAAGCTGATCTGGATAGAACTAAGATAGATCAAAATGCAGCGTAAATGATAATACTGTTCATATTTTAAAATTTCAGCTTCTGTGTTAGACCAAAGGGGGAGATGTTTATTTTGATACAAAGTGTATATTTTGGGTAGTGCATTACCTAATCTAACTGGTATGGCCAATTTAGTTGACTACCATAAGTACACGGAATCTTGAATAGGACATGAGATTTTGATGGCTTGTCCTGGTTAATGTGATGCCCTAATATATCCCAGAGTAATTTGGTCAGTGAATAAAGAAGTATTTGCAAAGTCTCCTTGGGGACTAGGGAGAATGGAGTAAATATTCATTTGGAGAATTTCTGATATTCTCACAAGCAATGGGGACAACCAAATCAATAGGCTGAGCCCTTGATCTTGGGATTCATCTCTATGAAACTTATTCATGCAAAGGATAGGCTAAGCCTACTGTGCTGGTTTGAAAGGATTATGTACTCTAGAAAAGCCATGTTTAAATCCCGATCCATGTTGTGGATCTATTTGTTTTAATCGCTATTCAGTACTGCAGGTGGAAACTTGATTAGATTATCTCGACTGAAATATGACACGCACAATTGTGGGTATTAACCTTTTGATTAGAGGGAGATATGACTCCAACCAATCCAGGTGTCCAGGTGGGTCTTGATTAGTCTATTGTAATCCTTTAAAAGAGGAAACATTTTGGAGACAGCTTCAGAGCCACGAGAACCGCAAGAGCCCACTCAGCCAGAGACCTTTGGAGTTGAAGAAAGAAAGCACCCTTGGGAAAGCTTCATGAAACAAGAAGCTTGGAGGGAAAGCTAGCAGGCATTGCCAAGTTTCACCATGTCCATTTCCACTTGAGAGAAAAAAAACTGAACTTCCTCGGCCTTTCTTGAGTGAAGGTAACCTCTTGTTGGTGCCTTGATTTGGACACCTTTATAGACTTGCTTTAGTTGGGATATTTCCATGGCCTTACAACCGTAAACTTGTAACTTAATAAATTCCCCCCTTTAAAAGCCATTCTCTTTCTGGTATATCACATTCTGGCAGCTAGCAAACTGGAACACCTGTTTATAATTTATGCCTAAGAGTCACCCTCAGAGACTCTCTTTTGTTGTTTAGATGCGGCCTCTCTCACTAAACCAACTCTCTGCCCTCTCCTCTACATAGGGCATAACTCCGAGGGGTGCGAATCCCCCTGGCAACATGGGACAGAGTTCCCGGGATGCACCGGAACCTGGTATATGGAATTGAGAAAGCCTTCTTGACCAAAAAAGGGAAGAGACAAATAAGACAAAATAAAATTTCAGTGGATGAGAGATTTCAAACAGAGTCAAGAGGCATTCTGGAGGTTATTCTTATGCATATATGCGTATATATATATGCATATAGATATCCCTTTTTAGTTTGTGGTATATTGAAGTGGCTGGAAGGAAGTACCTGAAACTGTTGAGCTGTGTTCCAGTAGCCTTAATTCTTGAAGATGATTTATAAAGATATAACTTTTACAAGGTGACTGTGTGATTGTGAAAACTTGTGTCTGATGGCCCTTTTATCCAGAGTATGGACAGATGAATAAAAAACATGGATAAAAAATTAATAAATAATAGGGGCGGATAAGGGATAAAATAAATTGGGTAGATGGAAATGCTAGTGGTCAGTGAGAGGGGGGAGTAAGGGGAACGAGATGCATGATTTTTCTTTTATCTTTTTATATCTTTTTCTGGAGTGATGCACATGTTCTAAAAATGATCATGGCGATGAATACACAACTATGAGATGATATTGTGAGCCACTGATTATACACCATGTACGGACTGTATGTGTGTGAAAATTTGTCAATAAAATATTAAAATTCTTTTTCTTAGCTCTATTCTCATCTTCACATCTGTCCTCCAGACATGGGTTCCTAGGTTGGGCTCTTGTTTTCCAGGTCTTGCTGTGGAGATCTAGGTTGGTCTTTCCTGAACAGCACCCTTTTCTTTCAAATTACACATTTTCCTTACTCCCAACAGTTTTCTGGGGAATTCTCACAAGTGTAAAATGATATGAGAAATGAATTCTTGCTTAGATGTTAATATATGCTTCTTGATTAATTGGTTAATGTCTACTGGGAACACTGGCATTTTTTACAGAGGAATAGTGGCTTAAACTAAAGAATGGCTATAGAATTAGGTAATCTGCAGGAGGTGGTAACTTTGTTTTTTTGGCAAATGGCTTCCTATACCTGTACCACAAATCAAAGCAGGTAGATTAACAAATCACAAAGCACTAGAAGTGATGGGATCTATGAAGACCTCTTAGTGCACTGGGGGAAAATGTGTCCAGAGTGATATATATAGTCTGTCCAGCACTTGAACCTTGTTTACACACTCATTGCATTTTTACCTCAACTAAGCTTTCCCTCTAGCTTCTTCCTTCTATTCATAATGCTGATCAATATGTCAATTTCTGATCATTGTTGACCCTTCTTTGAGACTGGTGTTCAGAGTCTTTAAAATAGGACTGATTTGAAGATTTAAGGTTGGCATGACAATATCTTTATTTTAATATTATGAGGTAGCAAATTAATTAACAGAGTAGCCTGGCACCAGGAAATTGGCGTACTAGTAGATTTTTAATCCCCTTTTACTTACTTCAGTATATTTTGACAACAATCCTCCACCTATGGAGGTGAATTAATGGTTCCTTACTATTCGGGGCAGTTAATAGCTTTGCCCATCTCTCTGCCTTTGTGTTCCTCCATCTCTCACTGTTGAACCTACCTGAGCCACACCTGTAGGGAGCCGCAGAGAGATTCTGGAGCCAGTCTTGATCCCAGTCATTGAGAAGAACCCCCTTTAACCTCTGCTGGTGGGCTGCCTTTTTGATCTTTCACAAAATCCTGCCTTTCCTCTGCATATATATTATGAGTTGTATTCTGAAGGGAAATTTACCACTATTTCACTGTGTCAATCTAAAGTAAGTGGTGACTGTGATAGTATTGTCCAAAATTTGTTCTTTGGAACCCTCCCCCCACAAAATGTTCTGTGAAAAACATACTGCTTACTCAAATGATTTTGGGTAATACTGAATATCATGCCATGCCCTTCCCTTCTCCACCTTTGGGGATTCCTGATATGTATTCAATATTCTGAGAAGTCCTGCAATAGAGAAACTTGTATATATGTTTATTCTAGTTAATATGTCCCTGTTTTATTTGACTCATGTGACTGTAGAATATTATTTTCATATAACAACTGTGTATAGTTACCCTTCAGAAATAACAGTGTTGGACACATCATTGGTCTCAGTGGAATATGAGTAGCGCAATTGACTTTTGGCCCTACACCTTCCTAGGTAACCTTCCACTACTAAGATTTCTGTTCATGGGCCTTGTTATTTCTCTTATCCCAAGCCAGAAACTCCAATTTCATTCATGTTTCTACCTCTGCTTTTGAAAGGAAATGAAAAACACTTATTGCATGCGGTCAGTGTGCCAAATACTATGCTAAGAACTTGTACCCATTTAATCTCTTTAAAAATATTTTATTTGTAAGACCCAATGACACAGGGTAAAGAGTTTTGTTTTATTTTATAAATCAGACTCCAAGCACTGATCCTGCTACCTAAAATCTACGATACAAGCAAGTTACTTGATATCTCTGCAACTCAGTTTTCTCATTTGCAAACAGGATTAATAATTTCTGCTTTAGGTATTTTGTGAGGATACAAGAAAATGGAAGGTGGGCTGGCACTATATAGTGGGGATCCCAGACTTCCATCCATGTCAAGGCTTAAATATCAGTATTATCCAATTATATGGAAATGCTGTAAATTTTCAGAAGAAAATAATCCAGAAGTCTCCCAAAATTTATTATTTTATAATTGGATTTATATAACCAGTTCACCTATGGAAGGAAGATAGGCAACATGTAAATTAGCTGGGTTCAAGATTTAGAAATAAATGAGCAGCTGATTGAATAGCCATGCCTCTTTCCTTCAGCACCTCCTCCTGTGATGCAGACAGGTGTTCTGCCTAGAGAGTCACATCCATTCATAGGCAGGTTCGTTTTTATTATTTTCACAATGGAAAAAAAAAAAACAGGATTATTCAGCTGTCTTAACTTGAAAGAACAATATTGCAATTTCCCACTATGAATGTTGGACATATTTTCTTCTTTTCTTCATTCATATCCTCTTCTCAAACCCTCCTTTTTATCCTTTTAATCTCAGACTAAAGTTATACTTAATAATTCCCAGACTTTAATGTCTCATCTATTTCCTGTTTGGGGAAGCTGGCGGATTAACACAATAGACCAGATCTTTTATGCAGTCCAGTCAAGAAATGTTAAGCATAAACTAGGATTCTTTCCTAATATCGGGGTACCTGGGGACTGAGTAGGGGGGTTGTTTGGCTTTTTAGTTATTCAGTATTGTTGTTATTATACATAATAACATTTACCATATGCTGTGAGGCAGTATAGTTTAGCTATTAATCAGATAAGTCTGCATTTGCATTCTCCTTTATCACTAATTATCTGTGTGATATTGAGTAAATTAGTTCACCTCTCTAGGCCTCAGTTTACTCATCCATAAAACACATAAGACTGCTTTGAGGATTAAGAACCACATTATTATATACATTCCATTTTCTGCTTTGTTTTTATTTATCCATTTTATTTACCCATTTCCTGCATGGAATTTATTTAAAACATTGTATATTTTTCTTGTTTTGATTGCTTACTGTCCCAGTTAAATTTTCTTAAGAATAGGTGTTTTGTAGGCTTTGCTCATTACTGAACTCCATAATCTAAGACAGTACCTAGCATCTAGAAGGAACTTAATAAAGAGTTAGGAATGAATTAATGAGTGAAATAGAATCAATGCAGTTTTCAGTACATGAATGCTCGCTATTATTATTAGCATAAAGATCATTAAAAATCCATATAAAACCCATGTGAGATAAATGTCATTTTCTCATGTTAGTGATAAGAAAACTGAAGCTTAGAGAGGTTGAGGAACTCTAAGTCACATAGTAATTGCTGGTGGAATAAAAGCTCATGCCATCTCTCTATGGTCTGAGTCCACTCCATACTTAATTTTTACAATTTTATAAATAATTATCAGTAATGTTTGTAACTTAGGTCAGTTTCATGAAATGGCACAGCCTGAAGCAGGTACTTTGGCATAAGCACTCCTGGAGAAACCTGTATGAAAATAAATAAAAGTGAATGGAGAAGGGTGGTGTGATGGTGGCTCAGTGGCAGAGTTCTCGCCTGTCATACTTAGACCCAGATTTGATTCTCAGTGCCTGCCCATGCAACAAACAAACAAACAAACAAAAAAGGTGGATGGAGAAGAACAAGAAGCTAAGTAAAAATGTGGTTTTAACTGAATCCTTGACTGATCCTGACCCCAGGGGGACCTTTGCAGTATGAATGTCACCAGAGAGTTCTGCCTTGAAGTGGGTTGGAAGCTGGGATTTTGTATCTTTCTATCAATCGTTTTTTGGCTACTTATTGACCTCCTTCCCAGTTCTCAAGCATCTTCTGGTAAGGTCAGTCAAAGACAATGATCTAGAGAAGGGTACAGCTGGCCTGTTGTCAGGTGACACTCACAGTGAATAGGTGACAGATGCCCTAGCCCAGTAGAAGGCATCTGAACAAAACACCAGTAATGTCTATCAAAAGGGATAAGCCTGAGCTGAATCTTGATTTTCTGAGGACTGTTATGCATTAATTTTACCCTTATAGCTTACATCCACATTTCCTGAGCCTTGTAAGATCACCTATTCTGATGGTTAGGTTCTGGTGTCAACTTGGTCAAGTGATGATACCTAGTTGTCTTATCAGACAAGCACTGGACTGACCATTGCTGCAAGGATATTTTGTGGCTGGTTGATAAACAGGAAGGATGGTGTATTAAATTATTAGTCAGTTGATTGTAGCTGTGGGTGATTACATCTGTGATCAACCAAGGTGATCGCCCACAAAGGAGATAATCCAAAGACTCAAGGAAGAAGAGAGGGTTTCTGTTTTTTTTTTCTTCACATAGGCAGGCACTGGGAAATGAACCCTGGTCTCTGGCATGGCAAGCGAAAACTCTGCCTGCTGAGCCACTGTGGCCCACCCAAAGAGAGACTTTTTTGCTGCTTCTCCAGTCAGTCAGCCTCTCCTGTGGAGTTCATTGAACTTTTTATCAGAGCTGTCAGCTTCATAGCCTGCCTTGCAGGTTTTGGACTCTTCCATTCTCACGGTTGCATGGGACACCTTTATAAATTTCACTTTTACAGATATCTCTTGTTGGTCCTGTTTCTCTAGAGAACCCTGACTAATACAACTATGTATCAGATTTTCATTTTGAATAATGTAAAAGAAAAAAGAAAATGAAAACATTGTGCCAGTAGCCATGATATCATTAACTTGAATGTATTGCTGTTGATCATCCACTGAACTTGATGACACAGTCTCTTGTCAGTTGGCTTACATTCTCCCACTTTCATTATTTGGTAACTGAAAACCAGAATTGTAACTGGTTCTATACTGGTAGAGCCTCCAAACCTTGCCTGACCTACAAAGATCCATTTGTATCACGCTATTTGGCTCTTCATGAAATGTTCATCCTACCTTTCCAGATTTTGTCTAGAATTTATCTAACTGTGCTTGTACCTTTTTTGGAATGATTTGTCTGTTTTTAATTCATATCTCCCTGTGCACAATTTATACCCTATTTAGTCTCAGAGACTTTACCCAGCCCTTCAGATCTGCCCAACCCCAAGCTCAAGCTCCCCAGGTGCTGTAGCCTTAGCTCGCAGCAATCACAGCATCTTTATTTTCAGGAGCCTAATGTCAGTGGGCTTCTCATGGAGAGGACACTAGTTTATAATTGTAGATAGCCATAAAATGTTCTGCAATGCAGAGCATTTAATTATACGGAGACGGTCGAGCCTAGAATTTTAAACCCCTTGGGTTCTCTTTGCTTCCTTAGTGAAGGCCACCACAGATATAAAGCCACACCTGCATATTAGAGAGTCAGAAACCATCTCTGGAGACAGGTGAGGTTTGGGTGAACCACAAGGAAATGCCTTCCTGGAGGCCAAGTAATCATGATTAAAGGGTAGGGAACTCTGGTATTATTCTGATCTGTTGAGAGCAAGGGGACTGTGGATTTCATTAAAGTAAATACTTTCTCAAATTTTATACTGAGTTTATTGGTGATAAATTTGAAAAATTACGATGTGAAGCTGCATCTAGACTTCCTGATATGGAGTAATAATAATAGTATCATTCTAAGAATAAGAATAAGAGGAGAAAGTAATAATAGTAAATCCTACAGCAGCCTTTTTTCTCTATAGGGATCATTTAACCTATGATTTGCCAGTGCCCTCCTATATTGAATGAGCCTATTATGTATCAGACAATGTGCTAGATACTTGAGACATACATGAAAATATAATGAGACATTTTTCCTGCTGTTAAGGGGCTTAGAGTTCAGCAGGGAAAAGTGAGAGAAGTAAAAAGTCATATTTTCAAAAATGCTACATTTATCATAGAAACTTTACAGAGGTCTAGTTTGATGGTAGGAAGACAAGAGTGTTTAATTCTATACGTGTCAAGGTAAGAAAAGTTTTCATAGATTAGGTGATTCAAGGTGAATCTTGAAAAACCTCTTTTTCCTTACCCTCTCAGTTTCTGCTATGTAAACAAATTAAGGACAGTGACTGCATTTTTTGTTGATTTTTGGGAGAAAAGCAAATAAGTTAGTTCTAGAGATAAAAAAACAAAAGTAATACGTAACAATGAATAAATATGGGGATGGGAGTTTGAATTTCAGGTGGTGAAATAAAATGCAAAGGTTTTGAAAACAAAGGCTGAAACATATCTCAGAGAAAATTCCAGACTACTCCCTCTCAGCAAGAGGGCAGGGTCACTGCCTGAAAGTAGATAGGCTATGCCTAAAATAATTAGTATTGACAGTAGAAATGTGATTAGGATGAAATAATTGTAAATTTGCTCTTAATTTTCGCTTTGTAGTTGTTAGAAAAATGTATTATTTAGCCATAATGCATACAGGAAAACAATTTATTACTGTCTGAAATTAGTATGGACTTTTGAAAGCTGAATTAACACTTTCCTTAAAGAGACAAAATACCCTGCTTTAATGAAGTCTACAGTCTAGAAAGGAAGACACACAAAAACTATAGAAGTACACATTCACACAGATCTATGAATATGTGCAGTTGTTGGTTTTTCATCATATAAATTATACCTTAATCCGTCCAGAAAATGTAAATGGATAACCTACTGTGTTAGGTTGCCAGGGCTGCTATGACAGATACCCCAAAATGGATTGACTTAACAAGAAAGATTTATCATCTCACAGTTTTGGAGGTGAGAGGTCCAGCATCAAGGTACTGGCAGGACTTGCTTTCTCTAAGTGTCCGCAGAACTTTAGCAATCCTCTGTCACAGTGCAATCTCTCTCTCCTTGTGTCTGCTACTCTGGTTTCTGCTAACTTCTGGCTTCTAATGATTGGCTGTACCTGAATTTCCTTTGTTTATGAGGACTCCAGTCATATGAATTAAGGCCCACCTGATTCAATTTGGCCTCTTCTAAACAGAATATTTGAAGATCCTATTCATAAAGGACTCCACACTTTAGCTAATAATAGCATCTTCAAAAATCCTATTTACAAATGGGTTCACACCCGCAGGAACTTGGATTAAAACTTGAACATGTCTTTATTGAGGCAAATGATTCAATTCCCAATACCTAGCATGTACTTGGAGCTGCTAGATACTGTGGAAAGCATAAAATATGTTAAAAATATTTGTGCCCTCTAGGAAATGACCATCTAATAGATGAGATAGGTCATATAATAAAATAAACTTAATTCAAAAGGCAAAGAAGATAACCGTCATAAGAAAAATGTAGAATATGCTATAGGACTCCTGAGGAGAAAGAGTTTACATTTGGGGAAATACATATATCCTGATAGAAAAATTGGCAAACCAACCAAATCTTGAATAAATAAAGTTCATATTTTGGGTATATACACAAGGGGATACAGCTATCAGGGAAAGTATGCATAAGGCAGATAAGCTGAGAAGTGGGGGATATATGAAGAGATAGGTGAATTTTAGTTTGACTAGAATAAAGTTCCATAAATTAGCATAATTAGAAAACATTCTGGACAAAACATTTAAGTCAGATCATAGGACTGCCGCAGCAGAAACTTTGGACATTATTCCTTAGGAACCAGGAAAAAACTCTGAGCAGGGCAGCAACAGAACAAATCCAAATTCTTGCATGCATACAATATGTCAGACACCATGCTAAGCGTTTTAACTATATTGCTTTATTTTCATCTTTACAATACACTTCATCAGGTTTTATTAGTCCTGTTTTACAGAGATATAAATTAAGAATGCTCTTTTATGTTATAAGAAAAGAGATTAAATTTAAAGTATTTTTTGCAATACTTTCAAACTTGTAGGACAATTGCAAAAGTGATATAAACCCCATACAGAGAATTCCAACAAAAGCCCAACCCCCCAGGTATCCAGATTCATTTTTAATGTTTTGCCACTTTTGTCATAATATTCTGTCACCTATCATCTATCTATCTGTCTATCTAATCTATTTCCTTAACATTTGAGAGCAAGTTGCACACATCAAACCTCTTGAACACATAATACCTACATGTACATTTCCAACGAATAAGGATATTGACTTATATATTCACCTTAAGTGCATTTATCATGTTTAAGAAATTTAACTCTGATATAAAGCTTATATTTTATATTCCAGTTTTTTCTTATGTCCTGATAATGTCCTTTTGAGCCTTTTCTCCTCCATCCTTAGATCCCATCCAGTACCATGTATTGAATTTAATTGTTATTATCCTTATATCTTTCTTTTTTAAAGTTATGGCAACATACGTAAAATAAATCTTCCCATCTTATTCCCTCCCAAGCAGATCATTCAGTGAGATTAATCGCATTCACAATGTTTCAGTGCCCTTACCATCATCCATTAACAGAACTCTCTCTTCACACTGAACAGAAACCTTACACTCGCTTTGCATTAAATACCAATTATTCCTGCCCTCACCCTGGTAAACAGTACTCTACTTTCTGTCTCTGTGAGTTTGAACATTCTGTGATATTTTCTTTGTGGCTACCTTGGGACTCAAATTTCACATCCTAAATCTATAACAATCGTTACTTGCTTTGAGATCAACTTAACCTTAATAGTATGCATAAACTGTGTTCCAATATCCCTCTATCCCCCCATCTTTCTTTTTTTCTGCCCCCTCTTTCTGTAGTTCTTATCACATATGACATATTTATGCATTATGATTCCAAAACCAGTGACTTAAACAATTGTCCTTTTTCATCATGTAGGAAATAAAAAATAGAGTTACACACCATAAATACTTGGATACATTATATTCTTATAAGTATTCTTAACCTTTAGTCTGGCATGCATTCAAGTTATTTAGAAAAAGTTTGACCATTTCAGGCCTTGCTTTTAAGATGTTCAGTTTAGGAGCAGTGGTCAGTTTAGGGCTAATTATTCTCCTCCTCTGAGGCAAGACCTTCATGGACTCCACCCCATACCTCATATATCTTGAGTTTGTCCAATGTAGTTGGTGGCAATAGGCACTATTTCCTTCCCTAAAGCCACTGGGCACTCTTACTTCTAGTTGTTTCCTAAACTTCTTTCCCTGGACATGAGTTTCCTTATATGCAGGTGCTGATCAGGGCACTGCTGACTATTCAAGAGGGGCTCTGCACAGTTATCTCTCATCCAGGGATTTGTCCTTCAAACTCTAGGACCTTTGACTTACTTAGACTCTCAGATCTATCTCCTCAACTTGGGGAACATTCCAGACTTTGGTTCATTTGGCCATCCTTGTGCCATGGCCAGGTAACTCTCTCCAGGAAGTAAGCTGGAGGCACTCCAAGGCCTCATTCCATTTGTTTCTCATTTCTTAGGAATTGCCCTTCATTTTCAGATATTCAATGTTGTCCAAACTATTTTATATATATATATATATCATCTAGATTTTGGTTATTTCAGACAGGAAGGTGTATTTGGTGCCTGTCATTCCATCTTGATCTGAAATGGGCATCATCCCAGGTATTTTAATTTTAAAACATTGCTTTACAGTTTTAGGATGCAAGTAGAAGAGTGCTATAGAATATTCAATTAATAAGAGTGTTATTAATGGAATTGTGTTTCAAAAAAAGATATGTTGAAGTCCTAATCTCTACTACCTCAGAATGTGACTTAGTTTGGATATAAGACATTAAGATGGAATTAGGCGAATTACAATAAGGTAATACTGGAATGGGGTGGATATTTAATCCAATAAAATAAGTGTCCTTATAAGAGAAAATCTGGACACCGGCAGAGGGAAGAACACCATGTGACAATTGATGTAGGGAACAGTATGGATTATTGACAAGTATCCGCCAGAAGCCAGGAAAGAGGCATTGAACAGATTCCTCCTGCATGTTTCAGAGGAAACATAGCCCTGGCAACTCCTTATTTGCAGACATCTAGCCTCTAGAATTGTGGCATAAAAATTTATCTTCCTTTGTACCAGTTTGTCTTGATTATGGCAGCCCGAGGAAACTAAGACAGAGTAAAGTGGGTAATATACGGTATATGTCAATATACATATGATGTATCTTTACTAATGTGACCTAAGTGTGGGGCAAGCAAGAAACACAAGCTAATAGGGTTTCTCTTCTGGGCAGGAAGAAGATGCAGCAGATGTTTGCATGGTTACCGATGCTGGTGAACAGCAGTACTTCTTTGAGGACATTGAGAATCCCACTGTTCTAGAACGGTGCTCCAAGGAGGAGAAGTATTTTTCTTCACCTCCTCTTCCTCCCCTTTCTTGTCTGAGTGCAGGTCATCTGACTGTTGTCTCCTCCTCATATTTTCCCTCTTTCCTTTACACTCTTAATGGATAAGGCATTGACTATTACTTTAGTTATTATTGTGTAATACTTTCATACCATCACTTTCCTATTATTAACGGGATGAATTGAACTCAATATCCCTTTAAGATCTACCAGAAATCCATTTGTGAATATCATCATCATTAAGAGAGACAATACAGAAATTAGGTGCATACCTTTAATGTATCAGAGGTATAGACTTCACAGACAATCCTGAAGAATGACGTGTAAATCATCTTTAAAAATCTGAATTCTATTTTACAGGTGTTATGAACCTTGGTTTTTAAAATTTAATATCAATGCTTGGTTTTACAAAGTGAATGGTTGCCTCTGCTTTACCATTTTGAAGGAAATAAAGGTTTACATTCAAGTATTGTCTATCCCCGTTCCAGACCCCCTACATCTATATGTCTACTGTATTTCTTATTAGTAATTTTCATGATAAAATTTAGGCACATCTAGATGAGACTGTATAGCTGAGTGATCTATCCCATATAAACTAGAAATTCCCTAACAGTAGGAATTCCCTAATAGTAGAAATTATTTGAGTTATAATAAACACTTGAAAATGGGCCTTATTTATTTTCACTTGAACTGACGCGTGTTGAATGAGAACTGCATCTCCTGATAGCACTTCATATATGAACCATGTAAATACAGGGAAACAAGAATTTGATCACCAAAATAGTTGAAGTCTGGGGAAAAGATGTATTTTATTTTGATTTGGGGAATTCTGGGTTTCCCATTCATAAAATAGCAAAAGCAGAATTCATTGAATTCTAATACAAGTATTTATCAATAGTTGTTTGACAGATATTGATAGAAATAATATATTTTATATTTATTTGATATATTTGGTATTTAATTTATCAATAAATAAGATAGTTTTGGTATATATCAATGCTGGAATGATTAAAATGTTCATTCCTTCATTTTATACAACTGTGCAATGATTCCCCAACTTCTTCTCATCAGTGATTGCAGTAAGTTCTACTCAATTGAAGGAATATTCTGGAAGCTGCTGGGTATGTTGTTTGTCCATATCATATTTCTTTCAAATATCATGAAAAGTTTCATTCTCATATTTTGTGTATAAATGGTATTTGAAATTGTGCAAACAACATAAAACCATTGACACAAATGTAGCCAAATTCAACAAAGTCATTATTTTCCATGTTGAATTACATATTTTTATACTTACGGAGGCCAGGTTAATTGAGTTACATTGAGAAAATAAAAGCTTCATGATTTATCTTGTTTTCTTATTATCCGGGTTTTAAAATGCTATGCCATAGCCAAAGGTGTGTGTTTTGAAAGCAATCCTGTATGTTCACCTCTAAAGAAGAAATAAAGCAAATGCACTCTGTTTGCTTGTGTTCACTCTGCCTCTGTGTATGTTCTCTGTCCTTCTTGAAAATGAATGCCTGAATAGAACGGCCCACACGTTGGGTCCATTTCTCTTTGTGCCTTGTTCAATGGAAAGATCTTACAGCCTGAAGCACCATCTCCTTTAGAAAACAAGGAATTATTTAGAGAGTGCATGCATCCCATGATTTCCAGGGAGGATTCCAGGGTTTTGTAAAGGCAAAAATAATGCTTTCAAATCCATAAAGATGTCATTCAAAATGTTAAGCTAAAATGAAAAAAAAAAAAGCAGCCACCACTTTTAAATCTTAGGCCAAAAGATGCTACGTAGGCTGTCATTTGCATTTTCATTACCTGGGTATAGTCATTCAGACCAATAAAATTTGCCACACAGGAAAATAAAAAGGATAGACACACTTTTTATACCTGCTAAGTAATAGCTGAGAGAGAAGAAGCTGCTAAAATGTTAATATTTTATAAAGATACATTATTAATTCTTACCAATTTAGTGGCTTAAAAAACCCATTTTTGTTTTTTTTATCAGCACATTGTATTCTTCAGTGCACACTGAACCATAATTATGGAATGGTTCTAATCCAACCTGTAAATTTTGATGTGATGTCAATGATTTAAATCATTTCTTTAAGTTAAATACAGTATCTCAAGACCTAAACATATGCAAAAGAACAAAAATAGCAAAGTGTATTTGGTAGAACTGGTTCAAATAGTATATGTCCTACAGATTTGGGGATCAGGCCAGGGGTATGAGAATTACATGTTATAACTTTAAATCACAGAGTTATTATAATAGCATTGAAAGCTCTTCACTTTCTGGGCATGCAGAAAACCAGGCCAGGCCAGGCAAGAGCAAAGAAGGTTTAGAATAAAATTAGAGAACAATCTGGCTGACTGTCTAAGATATAAAAAAAAAAAAGAAAAGTGAGAAGAGAGTTTGGAATGTTGGTAGGAAGAAGGGGAGAAAGGAGAAAAATAACTCTTTCAAAAGAAATCATTCTGTAGATTAATAATTCCTCTAAATGGATGGTGATGCACGTGAAAACTAAAGTGCATAATGAATGATTCAAAGGGTGCCTGAAATTCTTATGCTCATATTTGAATGTAAGGAAGGAAGAAAAAGGTAAAATCTCAGATGTAAAATATATTTCTATAAAAATAAAACGTTTGTCCATAAGGTAGTTTTCTTTAAGCTCTCAGACTTCACAACACATCTTCAGCAATTTAGTGGGTTATGCTGCAGCATCATCATAAATCAATGAAGGGTATCTTGAGCCATGGGGAATTAGCTGGCTCTCTTATGTATGAGGCATTCTCAGCACTTCTATTCAGAAATCTTTTATGAGACCACATGCTTGCTTGCCCTAGACATACCTATGTTGAGAAAGGGACAGTTTTAGTTATGTTATTTTTACTGTGTTTTTTTCTGCCTTTATTTTAGCCAAACCTTCTCTAATTTTTGTGCAAGCATCAATGAAGTCTTGGATGTCTGCACCAGATCCATAGCTGTAGATTAAAAACAATATTATCAGCTCCAGCAGACATGAGAATTCATATCTGACTAACATAAGGGAGTAGAGGAGGAGACCTATTTCTGAAATAATAGATACAATCAGAAATTCCCTGATGGAATCCAGCAGGGGGCAGCTCCATCGTGAAATGCTCACAGCCCTGGCCTCAGAAGCTGCAGCTTGTCAGAAGCGTTCTCAGAGACTACACCTGTCCCCGTCTTGCTTCATAATAACCCATCAGAAATCCTGCCTCAAATGGTGGCATTATGCAGCATCACAAGAATCAGTGGAAACTCTAAAAGGAAAGTAAATGTGGACCTCAGAAGAATTTTAGTATCAAGAAACTTTAATACTATACTTACAAGCCACACAAATGCAAAGCTACAAAGGAAGGAAGGAGGAAGGAAGGAAGAAGGAAGGAAGGAAAGAAGAAAAGAGGGAGGGAGGGAAGGAAAGAGTGGGGGGAGGAAGGAAAAAGAAACAACGAACATAAAAAGAAAAACTCCTTTACTGAGCAATGTTTCTTTCCTGAATGGAACTGACATTATCAAGCAAGTGAAGAGCTTCAAAGGAATGACAGTTACAATACAAATAAAGTAAACCTGGAAAAGGAGACTTTTAAAATGAAAGTTATGGTAAAGAAAACAGTATATCTGATGCCACTAAATATTTCTCATTTAACTGCAGGTAAGATTTGACAAATTTTATGGGGTAATACACTAAAAGAGAAAGAAAGTGTGAACAGAGTTGTGGAAGATGCCATTGTAGGAAATCAAAAAGTCAAAGCAGAAGCAAAGAAAATCATTCTATTAACAATTAAAGGCATTAACAATACTTCCCAAACCTACCCTATGTTTTATGGTAATAAACCACTGTACCCCATTCTATCCCATCTGTGTTTCCACATCTGATGTAGAGCTAGTAGATAAAACCTGTTTTTCCATTAAGAAGCTGGTACATCTGTGAAGGCCTTAGAATACACAATTGGCCAAGTCTATGACCCCTGTACTGTCAGAAGTTCTTGTTTTCTAAATCTATAAATCCATTCATAAGATTCCCAGCAAGCCACTGGGAATGAACCTGGAAAAGAGGTTGCAGAAGAATGCCTGAGACTTTTTTCAAATAAATAAAAATTCAAACATACTGACTGATGTAATCAAAGGACAGCAAACCTTTTTTTTAACAAACATAAAAACATTATTGTCAGCATGTTACTTCTATTCTACTGGACAATTAAAATTATAATTAACACATTATCTCGGCTACCAGAAATTTAGCCTGGAATAAACTATTGATATTCTTAATTCTGAGATGCTGTTGGCCCTAAGTTGGCCAATATGTAAAAATACTAAAATGATCATGCTCAAATATCCTAACAACTTTGTAATACTTGTATCTGAAATCACATCCTTCATTTTGTGGAAACTAAAGACTTCTTGCATGTTCCCAGAGAACCTTCATTAAAACACATTAGGATATAAACTGGGATATTGTGACAAGGTTGTTTAAAGTGCAGTGGCTTAAACAAGGTAAACATGAATTTTCCTGTGAAGGAAGCTCCCAGACAGGTGATCTAGGGCTCAGCAAAGTACCCCAGCCTGTCAGAGACTCAAAACACTCTCATTTCTTTTGTCCTACCATCCGTAGGCTATTACCTCATCAACTTGATTAAAATTAATTATGGTGTCCACATTACAGCATGCAGGAAGATTGAAAGAAGAAGGAAGTTTTTTAATATGCTTATTTTCTTTTAAGAGCATGATTCAGAAATTGCACATTTCAATTTTGCTTCTATTTCATTGGCCACAATCGGTTATGTGACTATACTTGGCAGGCATGAGACTAGAAATGTTTTAGGTGGGTAGTGAAACACCCAGGCAACATGCCTACCTTTAAAGAAGAAAAGGAGACTACATATAGCAGAAGACAATTACCATTCTCTTCTCTTCTCTGCCACAAAACTGTTCACAAATTAAAGGTACAGAATTATTAATCAGATAAACATGGGTGCTTTTATTTCACCTCTGCCAAATTCCTCATAAAATTTTGGAAGCTCAAGATTTATAAAACTAATAGCTGTTCTTTCTATAGCAATTACTTTAGAATTTACTGGATTTTAAACACTAAATTGTGCATGTTCACCTGAGAGTTTTCAGCCCTTCATGCATTCATAAGGTTTCCTTCTTATGTCTTTGAATCTTTTAAATTTCATTTAATGGATTTATGGTCTTCAATATTTAATTTACTTCCAATCAATTATATCATTCTGTATTTGCTTTATTTATTTTTTTCTGTATTTGTTTTAATACTGGGAATTTGAAACCATGACCAAATATTGGGGGATTAACTGTAAATAACCACTTGTCCAATGATAGTAACAGAGAAATAGATGCACATCATTAAATGTACTCCCAAAACCAGACAGGTTTTGAATGAGTTCTTTTTCAAACTTTCAAGAAACAAGTAACACTAATGGTATGTAAATTACTACAAAGCAGAAACAAAAATGGAAAACTCAGTTAGATGCTTGATTCATTTTAGAACAGAGATTTCCCATACACGTTCTTTTATTTTTTGTACACTCTTCTCTTAAAGCATTGCTTGAAATATAATGGACAAATAAATAATATGAAGGCTGTTTTAGTCAAGGTTCTCTAGGGAAATAGAACCAATAGGAGATACCTGTAAATATGAGATTTTGTAAAAGTGCCTCATGCAACTGTGTGGATGCATAAGCCCAAATTTTAACTCCAAAGGGGATCTTTGTTGAATTCCCCAAGAGAGGCTGACAGGGTGAAATAGATGAGAGTTTTTTCTTCAGTGTGTGCTGTCATTGTTACCCCCTGCTTAAAACTTTTCAACTGATTGCATTAAATCCAACTGATTGGATCCTCTCATTGAGGAAGACACCCCTTTTGGATGATCGTAGATGTAATCAGCCATAGATGCAATCGACTGATGATTTAATAGACCAGCCTTCTGTTTTCTTTTTTTATTAACCAGCCAGAAAACATCCTCGCAGTAACAGCCTTGTGCTTGCTTGAGCAGACAAGGGCACCATCACCTCACCAAGTTGATGAAATTAACCATCACAAAGGTAATTAAATTCATAATTTTTAAATTCTTTACAACATCCAAAAGATGACATTTATTAAGATTGTGAAGGTTGTGATTTTCCAGTTCACTGAGAAATCATCTCCAATTTAGTGATTTAGAATTAGACAATAACCTACATCCCCAAAATTACCATCTAAGTGTTGTATCATCAACATATTAGTTATAAGAAAATAAGGATATTTATTCATTTTATCAATCAAAAACTTATTAACTTATATTTGGCTTTCTAACTTATGTTAACTTAGGTTGCAGTATTTTAACCGAAGCATACAAGAGAAAAGAAATTAGAAGTATATTGTACCTTCTTGTAAGATTTATGCTGTTAACTTACTTACACATTCAAGGTCCTGCTGAGACATACATGTTCAAATCTCGTCACTTCTCAATACTCTGTTAAGAGCAATGAGGTCCTGAAAGCGTTAGTCATCCTGATGATCAAAACATGCTGTCCGTTTTCTCAGAGAACGTCTTGGTTGACCACTCCTCTGAAATGAATATTCGTTTTGATTAATTCTCTTGTCAATCTGCTTTCTTTGAGTTCCACTTTGGGACTAGACTCTTCTGTCTGGAAATCTTACAGTAACTAACTTTCCCTTGTAAGTTAAAACACACCTCCGTTTGCTTTACTTTGACCTCCTGGTGGTGATCTTAAATCTGGAAACCTGTAACAGTGTTCCTCAGCTAGTTTTAATATATCTTTCAGTCTCACTGAAAGACTTAGAATTTCTTTTAAAGATATTAAAAAACAATGATGAATTCACGAATACACCAACCTAATGTAACATGTTACAAAGGGAAAATCCATTCAAAATAAATGCATATGAATTTTATATTCCTTATAACTTTTTAAAAGACTTTTCACGATTGATATTATTAGTCTTTTACAGCAACAACAACGATATAAAAAAAAAGTGCGAAGGAAATATTTATTATCCTTGTTTTGAAGATCAGATCCACAGTAAATTCAAAAAAAGGCCCAAGATTACTCGATTAATAAAGGCAATGCTGATATTAGGAACTTGATCTTCTGATTATGACCTCATAGGCTGGCCCACTAGATTGATAATCTCCTAATGTTTCTTTGTTATGCACTTACAAATAAAAAGCTAATTTAGTATTCACCCCCAATATATGCATTTATTTATTTTTTTATTTTTATTGTATGTTGTATGGTGGGGGGTCACATTTCATTCTCTTTCCATGTGAGTATCTGTTATTGTAGCACCATTTGTTGAATTTTTGTTTGTTGGCTTTTGTTGGTTTGTTTGTTTGGGGAGAAGTGCATGGGCTAGGAATTGAACCCAGGTCTCCTGCATGGCAGATGAGAATTCTACCACTGAATTACGCTTGCAACCCCTGCATAATTAGTTTTTAAAAAGTTATATGCATATGTTACTATACTAAGACATTACTCACATTATATTTAAAAGTAAAAGATATGCAACATAATATGCTGAAGTAAAAGTAAACAAAACTTTCAAGATTGTTTACACATTAGTGTTAGAAAGCTGTCCCATCTCAGCAAACTTCATTTGGAGTCTCATTCACTATCTCATACTGAATCTAAGACATTCTGAACATAAACTAGTCGGGCAATTTACTGATATCTGAAAATACCAGATAAGAAAGTTTGTATCTGTATTAGTTAGGGTTCTCTAGAGAAACAGAATCAACAGGGAACACTTGCAAATATAGAATTTATGAAAGTGTCTCACGTGACCGTAGGAATGCAGAGTCCAAAATCCACAGGGCAGGCTGCAAAGCCGATGACTCCAATGGATGGCCTGGATGAACTCCACAGGAGAGGCTCACCAGCCAAAGCAGGAATGCAACCTGTCTCCTCTGAGTCCTCCTTAAAAGGCTTCCCATGATTGGATTTAGCATCACTAATTGCAGAAGACACTCCCCTTTGGCTGATTACAAATGGAATCAGCTGTGGATGTAGCTGATGTGATCATGACCTAATCCTATGAAATGTCCTCATTGCAACAGACAGGCCAGCGCTTGCCCAATCAGATGAACAGGTACCGCAACTTGGCCAAGTTGACACCTGTCCCCAACCATGACAGTATCCATTATCATGAAATATGTTCTCTCCTTTATTTATTCTTGATGGGCATATTTCTATTTATCCATTTACTTTTTATCATCATGAAACCTAGTCATGTTTTCTCTTGGCACTGAGAACAACATATGCCCAAGTAGCAGCTTGAAAGTGCATCCCCCTGGTCCATTTCCTATTGTCGTTTCTTACAAATCACCTTGCTCTGAAAGATCTTGCTGGTTGTCTGAGATCAGAAAAGGGAATGTTTGTCTTTGACCAGAAGTAACAGAGTGGGAAGTTCATCTAATGATAAGTGAACATCATCAGCACAGCAGAAGGACAACTGAGCGTTAGCCAGCTGCTGTTACACTGTACAGCCTCCTCACTTTCAAACTAAAGTGCTTACATGAACAACTGTCCAAAGTGCTGGGTGAGGCCATTAGTGGCTACTTGTGTAGTACAAAATGAATGTATTTCACTCCATTTGAGCTAAGAATGGTTTGGAGCTTCAGTGACGTAAAGTGGGCCCCATCATCATTTAGCAGCTCTTCTGGAATTCCATATCCAGTGAATATGTCTTTTAGTTCAGTGTGGAGAGAGATTTTGTAATAGCCAGTGGCCATTTACGGGATATAATAAGAGTACTAATGATTACGTGTATAGTTTAGGGAAGCCCAATTTCCATCATTGCTGATATTTGTTAAGTTCGTATAGGAATTTTTAAGATATGTTTGTAATATCAATGTTAGTTTAGAAAAGTACTTGTTGCTATTATCTACAAATCAGTCCTTATGTAATTATCAGTTTAAAAGGCTTTTTTTTTCAGATTTCTCAACAATTATTTGTGATTCTATCAATGACTAGCCTCCACTGTTTCAAAGATGACTCAGTAAATAGTTAGCATGTTTCAAAGAATATAAAACATAATTTACAAATATGTACTATAGCATTTCAAGGTAATCTAGCATTTCAGTTTCCTAATTATTTCTATATCACACCATCATAAGACTAGAAGAAACACTCTAAAGCCACAGTGTTTATTCTCCCTGTGTGCATTTTTGAGCAGACACAAATTTTTCTCCACACTTTGTCATATCCAAGAGCTCTTAGGTAAGATTCCAAATATTTTACTGTAACATTTGTTTAATTATTATGTATATTCACATCTATTTCCCTCGAGAAAGTAAAAAAAAAAGTACACCCATTAAGTTATCTCAGTCATTTTAAAAAAGCAGTAAATGCAAAGTTCTCCCATCTTGCCTCCCTAATTCAGTTTATCCTGGGAACACTTTATGTATTTATTTGTTTCAGTGTTCCTGCTATCTTAGAGACTTCAGAGGCAATGCCATTTATTCTTCTCAGATAGAATTATATTTGACATTCTTTCCTAAACTCTTCATTTTTAACCTTTACCAGTCATTGTAAAACGGCTCTAAAAGTCTTTCATTATGGCACAATCTGAATCAAATATGGCTGTGGATGCTTTTAACAATATTTTTTTTTCTTAGAAAGATCTGTCATTGCTATTCAAAACATTTCTGCTCACCATTACTGATGGCTTATTGAGTATAATTTCTACATCTCATCTTTCTCGCCCTATAGTTTCCATTTCCTGTAATCTCTTAGTGAGCTTTATAATACTCTTGTATTATATAGAAGAGTATATAATACTCTTTCTAATGCATAAATTTCTATTTATATGAGTATAGACAATCTTCAATAGTTCCTTGTACATAAGTTTACCTGGATTGAATCTTTTAATATGTTGCTTTTATCTTCAACCTTGCCCTCTTTTCACTATGTTTCTTTCATACAACAATTTGTCCTTTTCAGTTTTCTCAAGAATTCCCATTAAAGTACACATTCACATTATTTCTATAAGGTAGGCAGCTGGAATTAAAAGTTCATATGCAGGGTGAGCCACGGTGGCTCAGCAGGCAAGAATGCTTGCCTGCCATGCCAGAGGACCCAGATTCAATTCCTGGTGCCTGTCCATATAAAAAAAATAAAAAATAAAAAAAAGTTCATATGCATATTTTATCTTTTGCCATGTTTTTCTTCAAGACAACAGCACAAATGTAGTAAACTACAAAAAACTTCTCTCTCCACAACTACTCATTTTCTTTCATGAAGAGATATTTTGAATTATTTTTTATTCATTTTATTGTAAAATATTGCAAATCTTAAATGTCAAAAAAGATTTCTAACTATAGCTGGAGAAAAGTAACTATAAATTGCTACACAATTCATAAAAATGAACATTTTAAGGCTCTCTAAATGAACGACAGGGCACAGAACAATCTGAGAAAAAAATTTCCGCTAAAAAAACCTGCTGATCTTGGGGAAAGAGCAGGGGAGTCTGGGCCTGGCCTGAGGCTGCCCCTACTCTACCTCACTCATATGGCGATTATCCCAGGGCCTATAAGGTTGTAAGTATTGACAACGTCTCCATGTGGAGTGCTGGGTGGCAAACCACACCCATCAGCACTCTTGGCGGAATTGAATTTTAAGGGCGTGCAAGTATATGAGAGCCAACTGCCTGGCTTTAAAAGTGTGAGGTCGTGGATGGGGTTAGGCTAAGCATGTCTCTAGCCTGAAATGGCCTGAAGTTTGTATGCAGCCTACTACATAAACACAGATCTATCTACATAGGACAGAAACGTTACTGCTTTAGTTTTTAGGCATAACCTTTGTGCAATTATGGACTGATCACTAAGGTATGCAGATACAGGAGCAATTTCTAGGATGCTAAGTTTAAAATTAAATACAAGAATTTGAAAATAAAATCTGAACAGTAACACCAGTGGCCACACAACACAATTGAGACAGATTTCACTCAGAATTAGTTCAGGATAAATTAAGGAAAAAACAAACAACCAGAAAACAATGAAAATAAACTTCAGTGTCAAATTCAGAGCTGCAACAATATTAACTTAACCAGTTTTCCACAAAAATTATGAAAGATGCAAAGAACCAGCAAATTATGACATATAGTCAAAGGAAAAGCAAAGCAGTCAATAGAAATTGTCCCAGAGTAGCTCTCAATGTTGGCTTTCACAGGAAGAGATGTCAAAGACCCTTTAATAAAAATATTCAAAGAAATAAAAGAAACGGTTTAGTTAATTAAAGGAAAGTATGATAACAATGAATCAGCAAATAAAGGTTCTCAACAAGTATATATAAATTATAAAAAATAAGTAAATACAATTCTGCCATTGAAGAGTACAAGAAATTAAAAGAAAAATGCACTAAAGTTGCTCAACAGCATATTCCATAAGGCAAAAGAGTATCAATGAAAAGATGATGGCTAAACAATTCCCAAACTTTATGAAAAAAACATTAGTCAACAAACCTCAACTGAGACAAAAACTAAAATATCCACACCTAGACACATTATAAACTATTTGTTCAAAGTCAAATGCTAAAAGGAAAGCTTGATGGAAGATACAGAAAAATGACTCAAACCATCCATGGGAGCATCAATATAATCAATGACTGACTTCTCAACAGAATCAATGGAGTGTAGAAGACAGAGAAACACACATTGAAGTGCTGAAAAATAAAATAAAAGAACAAACTGTCAACCAAGGATTCTATATCCAGCAAAATTATTCTTTAAATTGAGTCAAAATATATTCCCAGATAAGAAAAGCCTGGAATAATTTGTTGCTACAGGTCTGCCTTATAAATAAAGAAGGTAGTCATTCAAATTGAAAGGAAATAACACCTGAGGGTAACTTGATTCCAATGGAGGAAATTGAGGGTTTTAGAAATGGTAACTATAGGCTAATATGAAAGATCCCATAAATGTATTTTTCTCATTTATTCTCTTAACTTCAAATGTATATTTTAAACACTAGATAAATCTTAAGAAAAATCAAAGAAAGAATTAAAATGGTACACTAGAACTATAGTTAACATAGTCAATGAGGAACAGGGGAACAAAAAAGAAAGGATACATACAGAAAATAAGCAGTAAATTATAAATAAAATAAAACCATACAAAATTTAAATTGAATATCAATGATTTAAATACACCTAATCAGGGCGATGTGGTGGTGGCTCAGTGGCAGAATTCTCACCTGCCATACCAAAGACCTGGATTTGATTCCCAGTGCCTGCCCATGCAAAAAAAAAAAAAGAAAGAAAGCAAAATACATCCAATCAAAAGGAGAGATTGTTGACTAGATATAAAAGAAATATTCCAACTACATGTTGTCTAAAATATACACATTTGATTCAAAGTCACAAAAGGTTGATAATAAATTATGGAAAAAGATATACCATACAAACTGAAATCATAAAACAATTCAAGTATCTGTATTTATTTCAAACAACATAGGCTTTAGGACAAGAAATTTTACTAAAGATAAAGAGGGATATTTCATGGATGATAAAAGGGCTAATATATCAGAAAGACTAATGACAGAACTCCATGATGCATGAAGCAAAAACTTGTAGAAAAGAAGAGAGAAATAAGCAAATAAAACATTTATAGCTTGAAATAGCTCATTTTCAATAATTAACACATTAACTAGGTTGAAAAATTGGCAAGGTGTGAGGGTTTGAAAGGATTACGTACCCTAGAAAAGCCACGTTTTAATCCTGATCCATCTTGTGGAGACAGCCGTGTCTTTACATCTCTATTCAGCACTGCAGGTTGGAAACTTGATTAATTATCTCCACAGGGATGTGACTCACCCAATTGTGGCTATTAACCTTTGATTAGAGGGAGATGTGACTCCAACCATTCCAGGTGGGTCTTAATTAGTTTACTGAAATTCTTTTAGAAAGGAAACATTTTGTAAAAAGCTTCAGAGCCATGAGAATCACAAGAGCCCATGCAGCCAGAGACCTTTGAAGATGAAGAAAGAAAACACCCTTGGGGGAGCTTCATAAAACAAGAAGCCTGGAGAGAAAGCGAGCAGACATTTTCATCTTCACCATATGCTTCTCCAGTTGAGAGAGAAACCCTGAACTTCATTGGCCTTTTTTAAGCGGAGATAACCTCTTGATGGTGCCTTAATCTGTACATTTTTATAGACTTGCTTTAATTAGGACATTTTCACAGCCTTAGAACTATAAACTTGCAACTTAATAAATTCCCCCTTTTAAAAGCCATTCTGTTTCTGGTATTTTGCATTCCAGCAGCTAGCAAACTAGAACACAAGGTCATAGTAGATTTGAACAATGCCCTCAACCAACTAGTCCTAAGGGACATGTAAAGAGTACTCCAACCTAGGACTTCAGACATACATTCTTTTCCCGTGCAGATTGAACCTTCTCCAGTACCACCATATGCTAAGCTGCAAAAGGCAATGAAACAGGTCTCAGTAATAAAAAGGATTTAAATCATGCAAACTGTTCTGCAAACACAGTGAAATTATGTTAGAAATCAACAGAAAAATAAAATGTGAAAACTACTCCAATTAAACAATTCACTTCTAAACAACTTATAAGTCAAAGAAGAAATCACAAAGGTTATTAGAAATTATTTTAGACTAAATGGGAAAAAATGAAAATGTAAAAAATTATGGGATTTAGTCAAAATTCTGCTTAGATAAGAATTTATACACTTAAGTGCTTATATTAGGAAATAATTTTAGCTCATTATTTATGTCTGTGATCCATTTTTAGTTGCTTTTCTATATGGTGTGAGATCTGGGACTAACGTCATTCTTCTGTACACAGATGTACAGTTTTCCCAATATAATTTGTTGAAGAGACTATTCTTTTCCCACTGAACGTACTAATCAACCTTGTCACAAATTAATTTGCCATGGTTGTGTAGGTCTATTTCTGGACTTTCAATTCTGTTCAAATAATCTATTGTCTATCTTTGTGCCAATACCACACTGTTTTTATTACTGTCACTCTGTAATACATTTTGAAATTGAGAAGTACAAAATCACTCAAACCTGTTCTACTTTTTCAAGATTGCTTAGGCTATTGGGAACCCCTTGCGGTTGCATATAAATTTAAGGACTAGTTTTTACTATTCTTCAAAAACAAAAAAGCTGCTTGGAATTTTTATAGGGTTTACATTGAATTAATATGTTTTTTTGGACAATATTGACATGTTAATGTTAACTTTTCTAATATATGAACATGAGATGACTTGTCATTTATTTAGGTTTTTAACTTATTTCAGCAGTATTTTGTAGTTTTCATTATAGTAGTCTTTTGTATCCCCAGTTAAATTCATTGTTTGGCGCATTTTTATACTATCTTAAGTGGAACTCTGTTCTTAATTGCTTCTTTAGATTATTTATTGATAGTATATAAGAACAATTGCTCTTTGTATATTGATCTTGTATGATATAAGTTTGCTGATCTCATTTATTAGCTTTATTAGTTTTCTTGGGTATTCTTTCAGACATTTCACATATAGAATCATGTCATCTGCAAATACAAATTGTTTCACTTCTTTTACAATTTGGACATTTGTTCTTTCTTTTTCTTTCCTTTTTACAACTGGTAAGAACTTCTAGCATAACATTGAATAGCAGTGGTCATTCCTGTTGTTAGGCAGAAAATTAAGTCTGATGCTGGCTGTGTTTTATTTTTTTAATAAATTGCCTTTATCATTTCAAGAAGCACCAAAATTATAAAAATCTTAAAAGGCAACAAAAGGGCAAATCTTCATGACATGAGATTTTGCTATGTATTTTTATTTATTTTTTATACATGGGCAGGCACCGGGAATCGAACCCAGGTCCTCTGGCATGGCAGGCAAGCATTCTTGTCACTGAGCCACCGTGGCCCTCCCTGGCTATGTATTTTTAGATATGACACCAAAAACATGAGCAACAAAGGAATTAATAGATATATTTGATTTCTTAAAAAAGTAAAGATGATGATTCACATGCATCAAAGGAAATTACAAAGAAAGTAAAAATATGACCTATAGAATGGAAGAGAATGTTTCAAATCATATATCAGATAAGCATTTAATATCCAAAATATATAGAAAAAACTTTGTACAAGCAATAATTTTCTGCCTACTTGAATTATAAATTATGGAGAGTGGGATATTTCAATCTTCAAATGAAGTTGTTGAAGTACTTATTTCTCTCTTATTTTCTGTGAGTTTTTTTAACATGCATTCTGGAACACCAAAGTTTACAATCAAAAGTTGGAAACATCCCAGCTGTCCAACACCAAATCTGGTGCATGCTTACAATGGGATGTTATGTGGCCATGAGAAAAATGAAGATACAACACTTGATGCAACATTGATGAACCTCAGAAATGCCATGCTCAGTTAAATAAGCAAGACACATAATTATAAAACTTGTATGGTATCATTTATTAGGTAACTAAAAGTAGCAAATTTGCTGAGATAAGAAGGAGATTTGAGATAACTAGGGGAGGGAGGGCATGGAGACAGGCAGGAGGCCTTTATAAAAATATTAAAAGATTAAAAGAAGAAAATAATAAAGGTCTCAAAACAATAACCTACGCATGTACTCTAAATAGAAAATTAAGAGAAAAATAAAGCTAACTAAAAAGAAGAAAAATAATATATATTAGACAGAAAAACAGAAAGTGAACAGAGAAAATTAATTAAGCCTAAAGCTGATTATTTACAGGGATAAGAAAATAAATCTTTAGCTACAAAAGAAGACAGATTTCCAATATCAGGAAGGCAAAAGAAGATATCACTACAGATCACACAGGCCATGATGAAACTGAAAATATTGTAAGAGATTATATGTATCTTGATGCCAAGAAATTAAACAAATTACAGAAAATGACAGATCCCTATAAATAAACTTACTGTCACAGAAAGAAAGAAAAATCTAAATATACTTGGAGCAAGAAAATAAATTGAACTAGTTATTTAAAATATTTTCACAAAGAAAACCCCTGCTTAGATTGTTTTAGCAATGAATTTGATCAAATATTAAATGAGGCATAATATCAATCTTTCCAAACTCTTTTATAAATTAGTGAAGGTGCAGTCACTTCTCAAATCATTCTATAATTCTAATGTCAAAGTCAGTAATAGACCTCACAATAAGATAAAATTACAGACAGTTTTCCTTCATAAGCATACATTCAAAACTCCAAAAGCAAAATTTGAACAAACCAAATCCAGCAACATACAAATAGGGGGTTTATTCCAAAATTGCAAAATTGGTTCAACATCGGAGGCTCAATTAAGATAATAAAGGACTAAAAACACATGATTATCTCAATGTGTGCAGAAGTAGCACTTGAAAAAAGGCCAACACCCATTAATGAAAAAAAAAATCAACAGACTAGAAATATAAAGAAACAACATCAAGGGCACATAAAAATAAAATGCAGAAAATAACCTATTAATGGGACAGATCAAATGTTTTTCCTCTAAGATTGGGAGTAAAATACTGATAATCTATTTTACCATTTCTATTTATATTGTATGACAAGTTCTAGCCAGTGCATTCAGGCATAAGAAGTAAACGTATTAAGATATAAATTCACTCAGATTAGAAAAGAAAGAATAAAACTGTCTTGTTTAGCTATGATATGATACTGCATGGAGAAGATCCTGTAGTATCTGTATTGGTTAAGTTCATGTATAATCTTGGCTGGGTATGGTTTCCAGTTGGTCAAGCAAGCACTGGAATGACTGTTACTGGGAGTATATTTTGTTGGTTTAAATTATTAGTATTTTGATTGCATCTACAGCTGAGTATATCAACAATCAGCAATGAAAGAAGACTCATCTAATTAGCTGAAGGCTTGCCACAGAAAATTGATATTGTCAGGAGTCAGAAAAGCAAACATTCTCTCTATTTTACCCAGACAGCTTCTTCCTTAGAATTCATCAAAATGTTCATTGGAGTTCCCAAGTGCAGCCAGCCCTATGGAATTCAAGATTATATGAGTCAATTATTGTAATAGATCTCATAATATTTACATATATAAGTATGCCTGGAGAACTTTCATTAATACAATTATTTTGGTATCGAGAATAGTTCCTAAGAAACACGATCTTAAAGATGAGATTTTTGAGTAGGTTCTGGCATTTTAGAATTATTTCTGTAGTCAGATTATACTTAAAGCCACTAATGGCTTTATTTCTGATGATCAAGATGGCACTGATAGTACATGGAATGAATTTGCAACAAAGATACACAAAATAACACCACTGGATTACTGGTATTCAAATGCATATAAGAGGGAAGACCCTGGGTGACAGTGTATTTGATAGGCTACCAGAATTTTGTGGAGTTAAAAAGCATAATAGTTTTGGCATTTTCTACCTAAATACAATGGAAACAATTATCAAAGAGAGGGATGAGCTTAGGGCTTCAAATTCCCATCTTAAGTGCCTCATAAAAGACATGAAATTTTCTGTGTGTGCTGTGAAATAAACTTTTCTTTCATGTACCTTCAAACTTGAGTCTCGGAAAATCAGACCCTGAAGCATGTGTGAGTGGCTGAATTTCAATGTAAACTGAATGCCCAGTCTTGTGGGGTGCCTACTATTAAAGTGGGGACAGTGATTGGGAAGTGATGGAAACCTGAAAATTGGAATGGGAACATATGGGCTGCTGATGATGGTGAAGACATTGATATTCTAGTTTTGTGAAGTCTTCTTTGCTAGATAAACCTTCAATGCCCTCTCCTAAGGAATCACTCAGGCCCACCATTCTTCCTGAGGAATCATCAATCCAGCCTCCACCTTATGATATTAGTTCTTCCATGCTTAATAAAACCGTAACTGCTTCCGTTGAAGAAACAGCCCTCATACTTCCCTCTAATGAGAGTAGCCTTCTTTCACCAGATGAAACTATAATGGAATGTCCTGAGGTAGTTGGCTTCCATGTCATGGTTAATTCCTCTCATGACCCACACACCACCCCTCTTTCATTTCAGACCAATAAATATACTAAAGTCCGGCAGGTCATGAAAGGTGAGATACAAAGTGTCGACCCATGAAAAGTTGTGCTATACTCCAAAAGAGCTGCATGAGTTTTCCAATTTGTGTGGACAGAAATCAGGGAATATATGTGGGAATGGATATTAAGGGTGTGGGATAATGGTGGAAGGGGTATAAAGTAGGGTTAGGCTGATGTGGGCCCACCATTAATATGGGCCCACTAAACAGTGATTCCAAATTCATTGGTGTAGCTTGAGGCATAAGAAAAGGCTTTAACAGTTTGCTCACATGGTTTACTGAAGGATGGACCAGAAGGCAGTCCAGACTAAATGAAGTTTAAATACCACAACTGCCCTGGTATAAAGTAGATAAGTGGCTCCAAATGGTTAAAGATAATGTTACAGTGGACTTATTATATAAGATCCAGTCACCCTACCCAATGAATGTCTAGAGGACAGGCTTTTCACTAAGACTGTAAGGAATGAATTTGAGAGAATAGCTCCATCATCTCTGAAAAGCCCTTTGTTCATTCTTCTCTGTAAGTCAGCTGTTACTGTGGAAACTTTTACCACTAAACTTGGATACAATTTAAATACAATGACAATGATTGAATCCTGGACTGGCAATAGTCAAGTGACAACACATTATTACCAAAGACAAGGGAGACATGACTACCATAATGGACAGCATTTTCATAGACTGATTCATGTGTGAATCTGAATAGTCTGACTTGCAGAGACCTGTCCATTTGCTAGTTGATCTTGGGATACGTAGACGTGAAATAGATGGGCAGTCTATTAAATTCTTACTTGATCTGTATAAGTAGAAGAGATCTAAGGTCAAGTGAAAAAAAAGCTTAACTTGAATCACAAAAACAAGAGAATCATGGCCCCTCAATCACTTTCCAGGCTTGTGATGATTTACAGATCTAGAGCCCTTGAATGAAGGGAAGGCTTGGTACCATAGGGTAAGGACCCTGCTGCATTTCCAAAACTTTGTACTGTTAACATTCCTTCTAGCCTTCCCAAAGATATTTAAGGCCTTTAACCAGAATGATTATGCATTGCAGAAATGAATATGATCAGAAATTTCAGAGATTATTAGACACTAATTCTGAACTAAGATTAATTCCACAAGAACCAAAACACCCACAGTTAGAGCAGGGGCATATGCATATGGATGTCAGGTGATCAATGGAGTTTGAGCTTAAAATGGGTGTAGTGCACCCTGAAACCCATTTTGTGGTTGTTCTACTTTGCTAGCTGCCAGAATGTAGCACACTAAAGACGGATTGGCTTTCATTAAAAGGGGATTTATTAAGTTAACATATAGCTCTTCAGAGGAAAGGCAGTTAACTTTCACCTGTGGTTCTTTCTTACGTGGAAAATTACAGGATGGTCTCTGCTGGCCTTCTCTCCAGGCCTCTTGATTCCAACATCTTTCCCTGTGGTGATTTCTTTCTGAATCTCCAAAGGCCTGAGCTGAGCTGCAAGTGCTGAGATGAGGTATGCTGAGCTTCTTGGGCTGTGCTACGTTGAGTTCTCTCATTTAAGCACAAGCCAATTAATTCAAACATCATTCATTGCAGCAGGCATGCCTCCTAGCCGACTGCATTTGTAATCAGCAACAGATGAGGTTCACATGTCATTGGTTCATGTCCACAGCAATAGAACTAGGTACCTTCACCTGGCCAAGTTGACACCTGAATCTAACTACCACAGTGGTTATTTGCCCAGTTTTGAAAGCATAGTTGGAGTAGACAAACTCGGAATCTGGCAGAGTCTCCACATTTATTCCCTGACCTGTGATATGAGGGCTATTATCATAGGAAAGGCCACTAAAACTGCCTCTATCTAGCAAAATTTTAAATCAAAAGCAATACTGCATTCCTCACAGGGCTGCAGACATTAGTGCCACCACTAAGGACTTGAGGTATGCTAAGGTGGCTCCCATCAGATCCCATTCAACTCTCATTTGACATGTGCAGAGAAGAGATGGATCTTGGAGGATGACAATAGATTATTGCCAACTTAACCAGGAGGCAACTCTAAATTGCAGTTTCTTTTACAAATGTGGTATCTTTGCTTGAGCAAATCAACACACCTCATACCTGGTATGCAGCTATTAATTTGGCAAATGCTTTTTTAAAATCTTGATACTTATTAGTAAATACCATTAGAAAGTTTGTTTCCATCTGGAAAGACCATCAATGCACCTTCATTGTCATATCTCAGGATTGTTTAAACTCTTCAGTCCAATATAGTAACCTAGCCTGCAGGGACATTTGTCACCTTTCCCTTTCACAAGACATCACGATAGTTTATTCTATTGATGATATTGTGCTGATTGGACCCAATGAACTAGAAATAGCAACTATCCTAGATTTATTGGCAAGTCATTTGGATGTCAGAAGTATGAGAAAAATCTAAAAAAACTTCAAGGATGAGTATTGTGGAGGCTCCAGAAATCAGTCTCCCCACAAGAGCAACTATTAAGCAGGCAGGAGCTGTCTGAAAAACTGTATCAATGAAAAATCTGGAGTCCAGTAGAACTCTATACAGCATTCCAGTATGAGTAGGTGGAGAAGCTGGTAAGTGATGGTAATACTTATTGTCCTCCACTCTCATGGCAGGCCACAGGTGTAACTGGTGGTGCCAGCAGGGGACATACATCCATTCCCCAAGATATAAATTAGGCACAGGCCAATTACTGACTGCTACTTTTGATTATGACTTTAGATCACCAGGGTCATGATTCTAAGGGTACCTACCCATTGCTCCAACCTCACCAGACAAAAACAGCAGAAGAGACTTAAGAGACTTACACTTCCTCAGAGCTATGGAGGACAGTTGAGTAAGTTAAACCATGGTTAATAGTTAATAGTATAATTATAAGAATATTCTTTCTTCAATTTTAAACATGTGCTACACTAATGCAATGCTTAAAGACAGGATGGTTTTATTTTTTTTTAAATAAAATAAAGTTTTATTTTATGCCTGCTTGCTCTATGAACCCATAACTACTCTAATGATAAAAAAAGATGTCCTGGTTTTATTTATTGGTAAAATTAACTGTAGTGATTTTTTTACCCATTAAATTTGTTGTTGTCGTTGTTGTAGATATCGTGGGTTTGCAGAAAAATCATGCATACGGTGCAGAGTTCCCATATGCCATTCTTGAAAATATCTCTTGAGTTGCAGAGATTCCCTCAGGGGAGGCCATAGATTCTTCCCTGCTGTGTTTCCATGACTAAACATTTCAGGACACTGAAAATTTACTCTACTGCTAGTTGCAAGTCATGCAATGAAACCAGCTGTTTCAGAGAAAGACATTCATGCTCCTTCCACCTCAGTGAAACTTGTAGTTATCCAGTGGTGTAGCATGTGTCAAGATATTCCTTCTGAGGAAAGGATAAAATGTTGCATCTGGCCCTACCTACAACCAGAAAAGAGGTACAATGCCTACTTGGCCTCTCTGGAATTTGGAGGCAACATATGCCTCATTTGGGTATGCTATTTGGGTTCATGTACCAAGTGACTGAAAAATCTTCTCATTTTGAGTGGGGATAGGATTAAGAGAAAGCTCTGAAATGGGTCCAGACTACTGTGCAAGTTGCTTTGCCATTTGGGCCCTATGACGGAGCAGGTCCAATAATGCTGGAAATTTCTGTGTCAAAAATAGAAGTTGGGAAAATTTAGCAAGCTTCCATAGAAGAATAATAGGGCAGATCCTTAGGATTTGGAAACAGGGCTTTGTCATCCTGTAAAGAGTATTACTTTCCTTTTGAGAAATGGCTTTTGGCCTGATACTAGCCCTTAGTAGAGACTGAATGTGTAACAAGGGGCAGCCAATTTACCATGAGACCTGACTTGCCCTTCTTGACTGGGTGGTGTCTGACTCACCAAGCCATGGAGTTGGGCATGCCCAACAGCAATCAATCATCAAACTGAAATGGTATAAACAAAATCAGGATAAGCAGACCCTGAAGATACAAGTAATATAAATGAGGAAGTGACCCATGCCCCCCACTTTTGCCTTAGTATATTCTCTTTTCTAGACTGCAACTATGGCTTCTTAAGGAGTTCCTTAAAATCATTTGACTGAGGCAGATACAATTTGGACCTGGCTTATAGACAGGTGAGCGATACATATAGGTATCACCTATAATTAGACAGTTGCAGCACTATACCCCCTTTCTGTAGCATCCCTAAAATCTTTCTGGTGGGCTGAATTTCAAGCAGTTCACCTGGATGTTCAATATGCTTGAAATGAAAATCAGTCAGTGGTGCATTACATATACTGATACGTGCGTTTGGTTAACTTGGCTGCATGATCAGGGACTTGGAAGGAACATGACTGGAAAACTGGTGACAGAGGTCAGAGGTAAATGAGTAGAATTTTCTCAATGGGCAAAAACATGAAGATATTTGTGTTTCATATGAATGCTCACCTGAGGGTAACTACAGCAGAGGATTTTAATAATGAGGTGAATAGTATGACCCATTCTGTGGATAAGTCAGCCTCTTCTCCCAACCACTCCTGTTATTGCCCAATGAGATCATGAAAAAATTGGCCACTGTGGGAGAAACAGAGATTATGCATGGGCTCAGCAACATATACCTCCACAAACCACAGCTAACCTGGCTACTGCTGCTGCTGAATGACCAATCTTCCAGCAGCAGATACCACCACTAAGTCCCCCATGTAAACCATTCCCTGAGGTAATTAGCCTGCTACTGGTGGCAGGTTGATTACACTGTTCTTCTATCACAGATGGGGCAATGCTTGTTCTTACTTTAATAGACAATTCACCAGATATGGATTTGTTTTCCTTGTACCCAATGCCTCTGCCAAAATAACCATCACCCATTTTGTAAGACTTACAAAATGCTTTTTCCACCGTCATCATATTCCACGCAGTATTGTTTCTGATCAAGGATCCACCCACTTCATAGTAAGTGAAATGCAGGAATGGCCACATGTTCATGGAATTTACTGTTCTTATCATGTTTTTCATCAGCCTGAAGTAGCTGGATTGAGAGAACAGTGGAATGGCCCTTTTAAAACTCAATTATGGTGCAAAATACTTGCAGGGATTGGAAAATGATCTCCAGAACGCTATATGTGCTCTAAATCAGCATGTACTGTATGGTGCTGCTTCTCCCATATCCAAGATTCATGGAATCATGAATTAAGGGATAGAAAAGGGAGTGGTACCACTCATTCTTGCACCTAGTAATCCATTAGGAATTTTTTTTTCTTCTTCCTGTGACTTTAAACTCTGCTGGTCTACAGGTCTTAGTTCCACAAGAGACATAGCAATGATTCCATTGCACTGGAAGTTAAGACTGCTACTGGGCCATTTTGGGCCCTGTGTGCAAGTCAGTCAATAGACAAATAAGAGAATTACTATACTGGCTGGGTTGACTGATCCTAATTATAAAGGGGAAATAGGGCTGCTACTACACAATTGAACCTTAATTATAAAGAGAAAATAGGACGGCTACTACACAATTGAGGTAAAGAATCGTTTGCCTGAATATAGGATATTCCTTAGGATGCCTCTAGGAACTACCATGCCCCATGATTAAGATAAATGGAAAACTGCAACAAACCAATCTGGGCAGTCTAACCTAATGACACTTCAGAAATGAAGGTTGTATCATTCCATCAGGCAAAGAAGTTAGGCCAATGATGTGTTTTCTGAGGAAAAAGGGAATATGGAATGAGTAGTGGGAGAAAGTAGTTATAAACAAGACCAATTGCAGAAACAAAATCTGTAATGGTTATGAGTATTTATTCCTTGTCTTGTTATGAATATGTATGCATATATACATAAGTCTTATATCTTTGTTTTCCTCATTTTATTCCCTTGTCTTATAATATCAGTTTTATAAGCTTTATGTCATATTTAAGCTGCAGGATATCAACTTTAAGAGTGAATATAACCCAAAGACTTGCATTTTTTTCTGGATAAAGCGTTAATGCATTTCCAGTTGTACTGAGGACAGGTAAACTAGGTTGGAGAAAGTGTGACTTCTATTTTTTCTATATAGAGATCGAGGATGGTTTAAGGAGATATGAATGGATAACCAAGTTGACAAGGGGCACACTGTGATGGTAAATTCATGTGTCTGCTTGAACAGGTCATGATGTCCAGTTGTTTGGTCAAGCAAGCAATAGCCTAATTGATATTGGGAGGTTATTTAATGGATTTAAATCATAAATCATTTGATTGCATCTATCTATCTATAATCAACAAAGGAGATTGCTTTCAGCAATGAGGGAAGACTCATCCAGTTAGTTGTAGAGCAGAAACCCATGATTTCAACAGTCAGGGACAAAAAGAATTTCTCCCTCTACTTCCAAGATTTAGTTTCTTTTGGGGAATTCTTCAAAACTTCAAAGACTAGAGTTCCCAACTTTCAGTCCGTCCAGATTCAGATTTTCTAATCCTCATAGTTGTGTGAGCCAATTACCATAATAAATCGCATAATATTTACAGATAATATACATGCTAAATATATAATATACATATATAGTGTGTTGTCTGTTCTGTTTATCTGTAGAACCTTCACTAATATAGAATCTAAAAATAAAAGTAAAAAAAGTGACTAGTGAGTCTTTTTTTAAACATTTTCTGATTAGTGAATCACAAATTTAAGTAATTAAAAGAGATTCAAAATCAAAGTATGAAACTAAAATTTTTCTTTTATATTTTTATTAATAAATATTTTAAACATTTTTCTTAAAATATTACATCAACAGAACTAAACAGATTTTAAAATGCATATTTTCAAAATTATATACCATTGTTTTGCATCCTAGAATCTTCATTTTTGTTCTTTTTTTAAAAATAGGAACACTTCACGAATTTGCGTGTCATCCTTGTGCAGGGGCCATGCTAATCTTCTCTGTATCGTTCCAATTTTAGTATATGTGCTGCCGAAGCGAGCACCATTTTTGTTCTTATAAAATAAAATTGCAGACTGTCTCTAAGTTTTAGTAGCAATATAACTAAATTTAACTTTCCCATTGTCTTAAAGACACAGAGCTGTTATCTAGTTCTTCAGTGATAAAATAATCAATGATGTCAAAACAGATTATTGCCACATATTTCATTACCATTTTAATATGCAACAAACAATGAAACCACTAAATGTTAACCATAGTTGACTTTTGAATCCCTGAAATTCCCATAAAAACAAATAATTGCTAGGATCTAATTACTGGATTATTACAAAGTAAAGTGATTAATTCCATGAAATACTGATTTAGATATTATTCATGGTAAAAAGTAATTTGTGTCATAGCATAACTCGGGAACCCAACAATTGAATTACGGAAGAGCACATTTTTTTTTTTTTTTGGCCATAAACAAAATATAGAAGGTTATTCTTTTTTGTTTTACAGATGCCTTATGCTATACCTTACATTAATTGGGAAAATAGCATTTTCCTATTGAGAAATAAATACGTTGTTCAAAATAAGGTTTTTGTGGTTGTCAAATTATGTTCTAATTTTTAATTATCACAATGTGATATCCTTCTACTGCAGTGAATTTGTCTTCATAAATATACAAACAGTCTATCTTTTGGGTTAACAAAATAATAATTACATTAAAAAAATTCCAATAATGAAGATGTGCCCCCAGAATGATGACACCATTTTAAACATACAATCCTCAAGTTGCACAGCCTTTCTTGGCCCCCGTATTAAGACCTAATTTAATTCCTAATTGCCTTAATTAAGCACATTTATCTCTTTTCCACATGAAAAGAAGAGCTTAGGAAGATCTATTGCATTTCAGAATGTCCTCTATTTTACCTCAAATGTTATCATATTCATGGGTGAAAACATTCACTTAGAAAACTTTTTTCCTTCATTCTTTATCACTATTATTCATTTATTGTTAAATTGTATTTTGCTGTGATTACTGGCAAATGAGAGAAGACATAATTACTATTGATAAAATTTAAGTGCTTAAAAAAATGTTTGTTTTCGTGCCTTCAGGTTAATTACACTTAAGGGCCTGGAAAGATGCATAGGAGGTGACGATTTTTGTTTCTATGCTGTTGTTTTTTATTGCTATTTTTTTTTGTTTGTTTGGTTTAGATAAGTTAATATGAATTGAAGATGATCTGAATTTGTATCTGTTCTAATACTTCATGACTAAGTGATCTTTGGTCATTACTCAGTTATTCAACTTTGGCTTAATTTGTTTCTGCATTTGTAAAATAGAAATAATAATATGGCCAATTTTGCAGAGTTTTATTTTGTTTTACCCATACTTTTTAATATGGTGCTATTTAATAAGTGCTAAATAAATTAATTACTTTCTTTTCTTTCTTCTGGATGTAAATGATTGTCACTGAGGCAGAGTTCCAACAGTGAGGAAGAGAGAGAATTATTCAGTTTTTCTTCTGATGTTACACAGTTTCATCTCTAGATGTGAATAAGAATATATGATAAATTTTGAGTGGTTTTTTAAAAATGCGATTTGTTTCAATCAGTATAAATTTCCTCTCATATAAATAGAATCCTTCCTAAAAAAGTAAAGAAAATCACATGAAGTTAAGAAAACACTTTTCTAATAAAATGTTCTTCAGCAATTTTCATTTTAAATATCCAAACATAGAAATTTTGATTCTTGTTGAAAAGGTTTCCTTAAAACCACAGTTTTTCATTTGAACCCATGTTCTCACAGTTGGAATGTTATCATAAACGAGTTTGGTTATCTCAAAGATTCAGAGACTTTAGACATATTTTCTGATAAGAAATTTTTGTAAAAATATTTAATTCTTCCTACAATTCTGTTTCATGTTAGTCTGAATTTAATTTTAAATAAAAATTTGTCACGATATTTTAATACTTTTATTGAAATTTCCTTAACTTTTGAAGGTTGTACAAGATACCAAAATTGGCTTCATGATTTTCCTATAATTCAAAAAATGCATTTTATTGCTGTGTTTTCAATTAAAAGAAAAATAATTGTTAAATTATCTTTCACAGTAATAACAGGGTTTTCTGAAATTTCTTATGAAAATAATGTTCTTCTCCATTGAATGTGATCATCTTTAAATTTAATTTGTATTTCTAAGGCTTTAAATATTACTTTGCAATGTTGGAACAGTTTTCAAGACCAGAAATTCCAAACTCATTGAAGAATTCTAATACCTTGTTTGGCTTTATTGTGATATTTCAGGTGTAAGATTTTATTTTGTAATATTTACTGCCTGAGCCTCAGGCTGGAGGCTGGGTGCAGAAGCTCCAGGAGAGGTTTAGGATGCAAAGGCAAGCCAGTGGCCCAATGAGGCTTCCAGCAGTGCCCCAAGCCATACCTCTCCTTTCTCCTATGACGCTGCCAGGGCTCCCTCTGCCACTACTGCCATCATGGGAAGGGCCAATGTGGGCAAGGTGCTGGCTTAACCATCTTAGGGCCCTAGCTCAACAGGCTGCACCTGTGTGCTGGATCACAGGCTAATTGCTCATGACCTGCCCTGCCATTTGGCAAATCTTCTTTGCTCCGTGTGCCCCATTGCCCCACTAGACTACACTTAGAAAAATAATTCAAAGAGAAAAATATTAAAAATTTCAAGATAGCAACAACATTAACTAAGCCTGAGGTCTTTCTGGCAGTGGGACCCTGTGTACCAGGACAGGCTGCCAAAATATGAAGCCAGCCCTACACATTTCATGATACTTTTATAAATTTTGAGAAGGTTTAAAGAAAAAAGCAAAAGATGGAAATCAATTTGTGTTTCCAATATACGGTTTTCAAATTCTCACTAAAATATTTATGAATATGCATGGAAATAAAACATCGAAATGCCAGGGGAAATTATGAGTAATCTGGTCTATATGCAAGTTATGAGAAATAAAGAATGGGGGAGTGGTGGAGCATTTTTCTTTAAAAAGTGCTACTAATGGGAGGAGACAGGGAAGATGGCGGCTTAGTAAGACGCGCGGATCTTAGTTCCTCCTCCAGAACAGCTACTAGGGGAGTAGAAATGATACAGAACAGCTCCCAGAGCCACGACAGAGATCAAAAAGACAGCTCCCAGGGTAACTGCCTGGGAGAACCCACTCCGGTGAGATTGCCGAGGGGCACGGGGTTCCCCGGGCGGGGTGGCAAAAGCGGCCAGAGTCCCTCCCTTCCTCCTTCCCAGGCCAGCTGGCAGAATTGGGCAGGCAGTCCCCTCAAGCCACAGTGGCTGGCGCCCCCACCATGTGCAGCCCCCCAGACCAACTGAGAGAATTGGATCAGAAATCCCCAGGCTGCAGAGAATGGTGACGGGGGGGGTCCCTTCCAAACACGTGACTCCCCGGTCCGGCTGGGAACAGTGCACTCTCCCGGGGCCGGGGCGGCTGGCGCCCTCTCGCCACGCTTGGCGCCCCGGGCCGACTAGGAAATTTGGATGGGAGCTCTCACGGGCTGCAGTGGCTGGAGACCCACCCCGTGTTCAGACCCCCGGGCTGGCTGGCACTCTTCCAAGCCGATCCGGCTGGCGAACCCCCCACACGGTGAGAGTTTTCCAAAGTTAAAGGACCCACAGCACCATTTACGGTGGGACCCACAGACAAACATGTGCCACGAGTGCCACCTACTGGGCAGGATAAGAAAAACAACCTAGAGATTTCACAGAAAATCTTTCAACCTGTTGGGTCCAACACCCAGGGAAATCTGACTAAATGCCCAGACGCCAGCAGAAGATAACGGATCATGCTCAAAAAATTGAAAATATGGCCCAGTCAAAGGAACAAACCAATAGTTCAAATGAGATACAGGAGCTGAGACAACTAATGCTGAATATACGAACAGAAATGGAAAACCTCTTCAAAAAGCAAATCGAGAAATTGAGGGAGGGCATGAAGAAGACATGGGCTGATCAAAAAGAAGAAATAGAAAAACTGAAAAAACAAATCACAGAACTTATGGAAGTGAAGGATAAAGTAGAAAAGATGGAAAAAACAATGGATACCTACAATGATAGATTTAAAGAGACAGAAGATAGAATTAGTGATTTGGAGGATGGAACAACTGAATTCCAAAAGGAAACAGAAACTATCAGTAAAAGAATGGAAAAATTTGAACAAGGTATCAGGGAACTCAAGGACAATATGAAGCGCACAAATATACATATTGTGGGTGTCCCAGAAGGAGAAGAGAAGGGAAAAGGAGGAGAAAAACTAATGGAAGAAATTATCACTGAAAATTTCCCAATTCTTATGAAAAACCTAAAATTACAGATCCAAGAAGTACAGCACACCCCAAAGAGATTAGACCCAAATAGGTGTTCTCCAAGACACTTACTAGTTAGAATGTCAGAGGTCAAAGAGAAAGAGAGGATCTTGAAAGCAGCAAGAGAAAAACAATCCATCACATACAAGGGAAACCCAATAAGACTATGTGTAGACTTATCAGCAGAAACCATGGAAGCTAGAAGACAGTGGGATGATATATTTAAATTACTAAAAGAGAAAAACTGCCAACCAAGACTCCTATATCCAGCAAAATTGTCCTTCAAAAATGAGGGAGAAATTAAAACATTCTCAGACAAAAAGTCACTGAGAGAATTTGTGACCAAGAGACCAGCTCTGCAAGAAATACTAAAGGGAGCACTAGAGTCAGAACCGAAAAGACAGAAGAGAGAGATATGGAAAAGAGTGTAGAAAGAAGGAAAGTCAGATATGATATATATAATACAAAAGGCAAAATGTTAGAGGAAAATATTATCCAAACAGTAATAACACTAAATGTTAATGGACTGAATTCCCTAATCAAAAGATATAGACTGGCAGAATGGATTAAAAAACAGGATCCTTCTATATGCTGTCTACAGGAAACACATCTTAGACCCAAAGATAAACATAGGTTGAAAGTGAAAGGTTGGGAAAAGATATTTCATGCAAATAACAACCAGAAAAGAGTAGGAGTGGCTACACTAATATCCAACAAATTAGACTTCAAATGTAAAACAGTTAAAAGAGACAAAGAAGGACACTATATACTAATAAAAGGAACAATTAAACAAGAAGACATAACAATCATAAGTATTTACGCACCGAACCAGAATGCCCCAAAATACGTGAGGAATACACTGCAAACACTGAAAAGGGAAATAGGCACATATACGATAATAGTTGGAGACTTCAATTCAACACTCTCATCAATGGACAGAACATCTAGACAGAGGATCAATAAAGAAATAGAGAATCTGAATATTACTATAAATGAGCTAGACATAACAGACATTTATAGGTCATTACATCCCACAACAGCAGGATACACCTTTTTCTCAAGTGCTCGTGGATCATTCTCAAAGATAGACCATATGCTGTGTCACAAAGCAAGTCTTAACAAATTTAAAAAGATTGAAATCATACACAACACTTTCTCGGATCATAAAGGAATGAAGTTGGAAATCAATAATAGGCAGAGTGCCAGAAAATTCACAAATACGTGGAGGCTCAACAACACACTCTTAAACAACGAGTGGGTCAAAGAAGAAATTGCCACAGAAATTAGTAAATACCTCGAGGTGAATGAAAATGAAAACACAACATATCAAAACTTATGGGACGCAGCAAAGGCAGTGCTAAGAGGGAAATTTATTGCCCTAAATGCCTATATCAGAAAAGAAGAAAAGGCAAAAATGCAGGAATTAACTGTCCACTTGGAAGAACTGGAGAAAGCACAGCAAACTAATCCCAAAGCAAGCAAAAGGAAAGAAATAACAAAGATTAGAGCAGAAATAAATGAAATTGAAAACATGAAAACAATAGAGAAAATCAATAAGACCAGAAGTTGGTTCTATGAGAAAATCAATAAGATTGATGGGCCCTTAGCAAGATTGACAAAAAGAAGAAGAGAGAGGATGCAAATAAATAAGATCAGAAATGGAAGAGGAGACATAACTACTGACCTCACAGAAATAAAGGAGGTAATAACAGGATACTATGAACAACTTTACACTAATAAATACAACAATTTAGATGAAATGGACGGGTTCCTGGAAAGACATGAACAACCAACTTTAACTCAAGAAGAAATAGATGACCTCAACAAACCAATCACAAGTAAAGAAATTGAATTAGTCATTCAAAAGCTTCCTAAAAAGAAAAGTCCAGGACCAGATGGCTTCACATCTGAATTCTATCAAACATTCCAGAAAGAATTAGTACCAACTCTCCTCAAACTCTTCAAAAAAAATCGAAGTGTAGGGTAAACTACCTAATTCATTCTATGAAGCCAACATCACCCTCATACCAAAACCAGGCAAAGATATTACAAAAAAAGAAAACTACAGACCAATCTCTCTAATGAATATAGATGCAAAAATCCTCAACAAAATTCTAGCAAATTGAATCTAACAACACATTAAAAGAATTATACATCATGACCAAGTAAGATTCATCCCAGGTATGCAAGGGTGGTTCAACATAAGAAAATCAATTAATGTAATACATCATATCAACAAATCAAAGCAGAAAAATCACATGATCATCTCAATTGATGCAGAGAAGGCATTTGACAAGATTCAACATCCTTTCCTGTTGAAAACACTTCAAAAGATAGGAATACAAGGGAACTTCCTTAAAATGATAGAAGGAATATATGAAAAACCCACAGCTAATATCATCCTCAATGGGGAAAAAATTGAAAACTTTCCCCCTTAGATCAGGGACAAGACAAGGATGTCCACTATCACCACTATTATTCAACATTGTGTTGGAGGTTCTAGCCAGAGCAACTAGACAAGAAAAAGAAATACAAGGCATCGAAATTGGAAAGGAAGAAGTAAAACTATCAGTGTTTGCAGACGATATGATACTATATGTCGAAAACCTGGAAAAATCCACAACAAAACTACTAGAGCTAATAAATGAGTACAGCAAAGTAGCAGGTTACAAGATCAACATTCAAAAATCTGTAGCATTTCTATACACTAGCAATGAACAAGCTGAGGGGGAAATCAAGAAACGAATCCCATTTACAATTGCAACTAAAAGAATAAAATACCTAAGAATAAATTTAACTAAAGAGACAAAAAACCTATATAAAGAACTACAAAAAACTGTTAAATGAAATCACAGAAGACCTAAATAGATGGAAGGGCACACCGTGTTCATGGATTGGAAGACTAAATATAGTTAAGATGTCAATCCTACCTACATTGATTTACAGATTCAATGCAATACCAATCAAAATCCCAACAACTTATTTTTCAGAAATAGAAAAACCAATAAGCAAATTTATCTGGAAGGGCAGGGTGCCCCAAATTGCTAAAAACATCTTGAGGAAAAAAACGAAGCTGGAGGTCTCACGCTGCCTGACTTTAAGGCATATTATGAAGCCACAGTGGTCAAAACAGCATGGTATTGGCATAAAGATAGATATATCAACCAATGGAATTGAATAGAGTGCTCAGATATAGATCCTCTCATCTATGAACATTTGATCTTTGATAAGGCAGTCAAGCCAACTCACCTGGGACAGAACAGTCTCTTCAATAAATGGTGCCTAGAGAACTGGATATCCATATGCAAAAGAATGAAAGAAGACCCATATCTCACACCCTATACAAAAGTTAACTCAAAATGGATCAAAGATCTAAACATTAGGTCTAAGACCATAAAACAGTTAGAGAAAAATGTAGGGAGATATCTTATGAAACTTACAATTGGAGGTGGTTTTATGGACCTTAAACCTAAAGCAAGAGCACTGAAGAAGGAAATAAATAAATGGGAGCTCCTCAAAATTAAACACTTTTGTGCATCAAAGAACTTCAACAAGAAAGTAGAAAGACAGCCTACACAATGGGAGACAATATTTGGAAACGACATATCAGATAAAGGTCTAGTATCCAGAATTTATAAAGAGATTGTTCAACTCAACCACAAAAAGACAGCCAACCCAATTACAAAATGGGAAAAAGACTTGAACAGACACCTCTCAGAAGAGGAAATACGGATGGCCAAGAGGCACATGAAGAGATCCTCAATGTCCCTGGCCATTAGAGAAATGCAAATCAAAACCACAATGAGATATCATCTCACACCCACCAGAATAGCCATTATCAACAAAACAGAAAATGACAAGTGCTGGAGAGGATGCGGAGAAAGAGGCACACTTATCCACTGTTGGTGGGAATGTCAAATGGTGCAACCACTGTGGAAGGCAGTTTGTTGGTTCCTCAAAAAGCTGAATATAGAATTGCCATACGACCCAGCAATACCATTGCTGGGTATCTACTCAAATGACTTAAGGGCAAAGACACAAACGGACATTTGCACACCAATGTTTATAGCAGCGTTATTTACAACTGCAAAGAGATGGAAACAGCCAAAATGTCCATCAACTAGACGAGTGGCTAAACAAACTGTGGTATATACATACGATGGAATATTATGCAGCTTTAAGACAGGATAAACTTATGAAGCATGTAATAACATGGATGGACCTAGAGAACATTATGCTGAGTGAGACTAGCCAAAAACTAAAGGACAAATACTGTATGGTCCCACTGATGTGAACCGGCATTCGAGAATAAACTTGGAATATGTCATTGGTAACAGAGTCCAGCAGGAGTTAGAAACAGGGTAAGATAATGGGTAATTGGAGCTGAAGGGATACAGACTGTGCAGCAGGACTAGATACAAAAACTCAAAATGGACAGCACAATAATACCAATTGTAAAGTAATCATGTTAAAACACTGAATGAAGCTGCATCTGAGCTATAGGTTTTTTTTTTTTACTATTATTATTACTTTTATTTTTTCTCTATATTAACATTCTATATCTTTTTCTGTTGTGTTGCTAGTTCTTCTAAACCGATGCAAATGTACTAAGAAACGATGATCATGCATCTATGTGATGATGTTGAGAATTACTGAGTGCGTATGTAGAATGGTATGATTTCTAAATGTTGGGTTAATTTCTTTTTTTTCCGTTAATTAATGAAAAATAATAAAATAAATAAATAAATAATAGGGGGGAGAAGTGTTAAAATAAATTTAGTTTGAAATGCTAGTGATCAATGAAGGCAAGGGGTAAGGGGTATGATAGGTATAACCTTTTTTTTCTTTCCTGTGTTCGTTTCATTTCTTTTTCAATTGATTTTTTTTGTTTCATTTTCTGAATTAATGCAAATGTTCTAAGAAATGATGAATATGCAACTAGGTGATGATATTGTGAATTACTGATTATGTATGTTTTATTTTGTTTCTTATTTTTTAAATTAATAAATAAATAAATTTTTAAAAAGTGCTACTAATGAGGCTGAATGGAAGTAAATATTACAGCTTTGAAACTTTTCTGTGAATCTAAAATTATTCCAAAAATACAAGTTTACTAGAAAAAAAGAATCACAACGTATACCGAATCTCTGCATTATCTGTCTTAATATAAGATAGTGCAAATGTCATATTCACTTCTACAATCAATTGTATAACTGTAGGTCATGTAACCTCTGAGAAATTTCACCCTTCACCTATAAGATAATGAAAGTAAAAAGGCAAAATATATCTTGATACTTTTAAGAAAGTACACCCGATCTTGTAGACTCTGTAAGAATCATGGGAGACCCTGGACAACGTTTTGCAAAGTATTGTGTTAACTCAGTGAATCCTCATTTTTCAAATGAAGAAACAATTCTCCCTTCCTTCTTTCTTTCCTTTCTGATTGTAAGGCCATTTATGTTTACTAAGGTCATTTCATACACCGTATCAGTTGGGACTAAGATTAATTACATACCATTCCAGTATAAATAATAATAATAACTACACACACAGTGACATACATACATGGATACTGTGTGAAAAACAAAAGACAGCTTAACAAAGGGCCTGTTACTATTATGATCCACAAGAAATAAATATTTTAAAAAATAGATTTTACTGAAAAAGAAAAAAAGTCAGTATCTGCTTCAGAGGCTTAATAGGCTGGAAAACAACTTCTGTGTAACAAAAGGAACAATGGAGTTAAACCAGAACCTTAGGCACTGAAACCCACCAATGACAACAGGGATGTATTGGATACAGCGATGAAAAAAAACTTTTTTTCTCCCCACATAACAGTTAACATTCTAGCAAGAAATAAAATAATTTTTTTCCATTATTGTGTTTTTGTTATTTTATTATTGTTGATTAGAACAATTAGGCAATACCTTTATTAGAAAGTGATATTAAAGCTTAGAGCTTTAAAAAAAAGAGAGACATGTTTAGAAAGTAAAAAACAAAAAAACATGTATCTGTATTAAAATAATGCCATAAATATAAATACAGAGTAGATAATAAATTATAAATTATAAGAAATTATATAATTCTTCTATACTGAAAAATACTAAAAGAAGTGTCAGAATGGAAATAATGCTTGAGATTTTTTTCACATGGGCTGACTTCAGAAATCGAGCCGGGGTCTCAGGCATGACAGGAGAGAACTCTGCCACTGAGCCACAGTTGCCTGCCCATTCCCTGAGTTTTAAAAGCTTGTTATATAAAATTATACATATTGTGGTCATAATTTTTTGATAGATAAAGAAACCAAAATTAAAAAAAAGAAGTATTCAAGAGAGAAAATGAACTATTTATAAAGCTACAAAATAAAGGCTTGTCTAGATTTCATATACAAAATTGGATTTCACATGAAATCATTTTCCACAAAGGCTTGAGAGTAGATTATGAACATAAAATTCTATATCTAGCCAAGGTGTCATTCATAACTCTACTAAATTTACAGAAAGGTGTTTGCCACATGGTAAAGCACAGAATATGTAGTTTGCATGTTACTTTCTCTGAATAAAATATTAGAGGATACAGTCTAGCCTACTAAATGATCAATAAAATTGAAGGACTCAGAGAGTAGGATCTGTGTAGAATAAGAATTGTTCATGAGTGCCAATGCTAGTTAACTGCTTAGATATGAATCCAGATAATTGCTGTAACCATGTTATAAAATTAACTGCAAAACCTGAAGTAATTATTTGAATACATTTATATCTCTTAGAATATAATAAAATCATAATTTGGATTTATTTGTCCAGAATAAACTAGGAAAGCCTAAGAATTCATCGGAAAGCTGGGGAAATAAATGTATATTAATTTTTCTCTTCCATAGTACAAAGTAAAATTTTATTTTCATATCATTCTGTATTGGGTAATTTGGATAATTTAGATTCAAGTAAGTTTTAGTCAAACTTAAAGTTCCTTTCCAAAATACAACAGAAGATAAAAGCAAATAAACATGAACCACATACCAAAATATGAAACAAAGGCAGCATTAAATAAATGTAAGGGGAAAAGAATATGATAAGAATAGAAGTAATATTTGGCACATCATTTTGGTATTTTTTAGTAATTTATTCAACCAATATTTATTCAATGACTATGATGAATCAAATGTATTCTGGGTTTTCATTTAGGTTTTGTTTTGGAACAAGAGAGAAATAAATCTCTACTGTTTTGAGCCTTAATGCTAGTGGCAGCATGAAAGTTACATGCAAATAACTTGTTTGAGTACTTTACTAAGAAGACTATCTCCATGCTGTGATCAAAAGTAAAGCCAAGGTTACAATGATGACAAGAAATGGCATTATACTGACCCAAAAATATTCCTGCTAACCCTTCACTTCCTTGGCACTTTTGAACTTTGTTTACAACATACCACAATTATGCAATTTTAAATGAAAAAATAGTGAATGGTGAAATAAGAAATTTAACGAATACTGATTTTCTCTTAAATGGAAAATAACAGTTTCTTCCAAATTCTTTTATTTACCACTTCTTTACTAATTTCCTAATCCTGTTCTTAATCTATTCAGTAAACCATAATCATAAATGATAAATAAACACCTGGAAGAAGATCTAGTTTAACTCCTTTCAAAGAAATAATTTGCAATATGTCTTAAGACCATGCATTCCCTCAAATCTCTTCACACATTGGTCTATCGGGATGCATCACAGTCCCACAAGAATTTAAGAATTTAAGATGCCACAGTGAGTATCATGCGAATTTAATTCGCAACATGAATTTCAGAAATAATACAGGATAGGGGCTCAAAATATGCTTGCTGATTAAAAGAGAAAGAAAAAAATCAAATTCATTCATTTGACTTGGCCAGATCTGCCAATTTACTGGAACATTAAATCGTACATAGTTTACTGGAACTCATATGTCGAGCCTTCCATTCTAGAAGTCATTCTGCTATAGCATCTAACTTAAAATCGCAAACAGAAAGTCTGCCTGACATCAAACAAGAAAAGTAGCTCCCTGTTCTCTGATGCTGTCCATTATAAAGGAGAGTATAGAAGTCTCTGTGGCTGCCACAAACTTCTTTAGAATCTTTTTAGCATATAGTTGTGTTCTGAAGCAAAGAAGGCTAATATTTTTTTGGCAGATTTAGTAAAAGGCAAGAAAGTGTGGTAAGAAGACTCCTACAGGACAAGATGGTCTCACAGGCTGAGCTTCCTTTGACAGAACAAAAATGGCAGACACAAAATGGGAAAAGTTAAAAGAAGACACCTCCAGGACCAAGTTGTTATAGCCACAGTTTTGCTGATGCATAGCTTTAGCCTGATTAGAAAGAGAAGTACCCTTTTCGTATTAAAAGAAATACTATGAGTAAATCAAGGCAAAAGGAGATTTTTATCATAAGTAAGGAAATTGCTCCAAACTGTGTTTTTCTAAATATATACCCTAGGAAATTAATATCATCTAATTCTCTCTCAAGTAAAGGAGGTTGACGTGATTCCATTTTGAAATACACTTCAGATCATAAGCCCTCTGAGAGCATCAGAATGAGCATTTTCAAAACTCTGAAAAGTCATGTGTTTTGCATTGCTTATCCCAGTGTTGCTTAGCCTTGTTGAGCCACTGAAAGCCTCCTCTGCTCTCCCTTCCCATCTTTTTATTTTCTCAAGTAACAACTATCCAGAAAATGAGTGTTCAGTAGAGCACACTTTGCATAATGCTAGTCCAAGCATACTAGTAATTTTAGCTATCAGAACTCTTTTACAATCATGTGTGTTTTTTTATGTGTCTACATACATATACATATGAGAAATGGCTAACAACACAAGTGTTTTACTTTAATTACTTTCATGTAAAATCAGGATCAAAATATCTAGATTAAAAAAATTGAATTTGGAATCCTGGGAAGATGGAAACTCCAGGAATCAATCCTTCTACCAGAACAATTATTACACAGACAGGAACTGTGTGAATCAATGATTTGGAAACTCTGGAGTCTATTAAGGACACTGTACAGCATCTAGGGAAGAGCAGGAAGGAGAGGCTGCTAAATCACATTAAATACCAGTGAATTATGCTCTCTGGGCAATGGCTAACATCACCCATACTCCAACTTCATGGCAGGCAGCAGTGAGGTACCCTGGCCCCTGGTGCAACTTCCTGGTGCTAGGGTAGGATATAAAGACTCTAGTTCCCCAAGATACAGTGTATGTGGTCTGATAACTGATCACTGCTTTTGATTAGTTACTTCAGGTTACTGGGGTACCTGACTTTGTGGGCAGCTATCCTTACAATGCACCCTAAGCAAATGTAAGACGGCTTAAAGAACCTTCCTCAAAACTATGGAAAACAATTAAAGGGCCCTGTTTACTGGGTGAGTTCTGAATCTCGAAAATGCAGCTTCAAAGAGCCATACAATAAGGTCCTGGCAACCTTACTGGCCCCTCCTTCACTCCCTCCACAGGGTGGTGTGAAGCCAGCCAGTTCTCCCTTTGGGTGTCCCTGGACTTCTTTCAGCTGGATAATACTGACCTGGGATACTCATCTCTGGCACTTTCTCCTAGAATATGGCCTCCTGGCAAATCAGCTCGAGACAGTGAAAGCAGTGTAAACAACAATTGAGTTAGACATCCTGGTTGAAATCAGTGGTGGGGCATTCAAGAGAAAGAGAGGGAGAAGGTCTCTTTCATTAGGACTAGAGACATTCAAATTCCAACAACATGTGGACTCCTAAAGCTGTTAGGAAACACAAACTGAGCAAATGACACAGGACCAAAAAAGACAGAGACATCTCTGCACTCTGTATTTGCCTTGTGCTGACCTTCATAGGATTGCTGAATGCTAAATGAGACTATAAGCCAGTAATGTTGCAGTAATAGCATTAAAAGTTTGTAGATTAAACTACCCAATTGAAAGACATAGATTGGAAGAATGGATTAAAAAACAGGACCCAACTACATGTTGTATACAAGAGGCTCATTTTAGACCCAAGAAAAAAAAGTAGGATAAAAGTGAAAGGTTGGAAAAAGATACTTCATGCAAACAACAACTAGAAAAGAGCAGGAGTAGTAATACTAGTATCAGACAAATTAGACTTCAAATGTAAAATAATTTAAAAAGACAAAGAAAGACACTGTCTATTAATAAAAGGGACAATTCATCAAGAAGACATAACAATTGTAAATATTTATCCACTGAGCCAAAGTGCTCCAAAATGCATGAGGCACACACTGACAACACTGAAGGGAGAAGTAGTACCTTTAGAATAATAGTTGGTACTTCAATACACCATTCTCATCAATGGATAAAACATCTAGACAGAGGAACAATAAGAACACAGAGATTTTAATCATAAGATACATGAACTAGACTTAACAGATACTTACAGAACACTGTACTCCACAACAGCAGGATACACATTTTTCTCAAGTGCTCATGGATCATTCTCCAGGATAAACTACACATTGAGTACAAAGCACTTTTCAATAAATTCACACAGATTGAAATTATACAAAACACGTCCTTAGATCATAATGGAATGAAGCTGGAAATCAGTAACAGGTGGAGGGCTGGAAAATTCACAGTGTATGGAGGCTAAACAACATTCTTAAACAAGCAGTGGGTCAAAGAAGAAATTACAAGAGAAAACAGTAAATATCTCAAAGCAAATGAAAATGAAAGCATAAATATCAAAACTCATGGGATGAAGCAAAAGCAGTGCTGAGAGGGAAATTTATTGCCTTAAATACCTATATTAAAAAAAAAGAATGAGCAAAAATTGAGTAATTAACAGTTCACCTGGAGGAACTAAAGAAAGAACAGTAAACTAACCCCAAAGTAAACAGAAGGAAAGAAATAACAAAGATTAGAGAAGAAGTAAATGAAATTGAGAACATGAAAACAATAAAGAGAATCAACAACACCAGAAGTTGGTTCTTTGAGAAAGTAAATAAAATCAATGGATCCTTAGCTAGGCAGAAAAAAGAGAGAGGGGATGCAAATAAATAGAATAAGAAATGGGAGAGGGGACATAACTACTGATTCCCACAGAAATAAAGGAGAGAATGCTATGCACAATTATATGCCATTAAACTGGACAATCTAGATGAAATGGACAACTTCACAGAAAAGCATGAATAATAAATGTTGACTCAGAAAGAAATAGATGACCTTAACAAATGATCACAAATAAACAGATTGAATCTCATCAAAAATCTCCCAAAAAAGTAAAGTCCAGGGCCAAATGTCTTCAAATGTGAATTCTACTAAACATTCAAGAAAGAATTAGTACCAATCCTGCTCAAACCCTTCCAAAAATTGAAGAGGAGGGAAACCTTTTTAACTAATTTGATGAAGCCAGCATCACCTTAATACCAAAGCCAGACAAAGATACTACAAAAAAAGAAAATTAAAGGCCAATCTCTTTAATGAACATACATGCAAAAATCATCAACAAAATACTCACAAAATGAATCCAGCAGTGCATTGAAAGAATTATACACCATGACCATGTGGGATTTATTCCAGATATGCAAGGCTGGTTCAACACAATAAAATGAATTAATTTAGCACACCACATTAATAAATCAAAGTGTTAAACCACATGACCATCTCTATTGATGCAGAAAGGGCAATTGATAAAATTGAATATTCCTTTTTTAATGAAAACTTCAAAGGAAAAAAAAAATAAGAAAATTCTTCAATGTGATAGAGGGAATATAGTAAAAGCCCACAGCTAACATCACACTCAATGAGGAAAGACTGAATGCTTTTCCTCTAAGATCAAGAAAAAGACAAGGATGTCCACTCTCACCATTGTTATTCAACATTGTGCTGGAAATTCTAGCTAAAGAGTTTAGGCAAGACAAAGAAATAAATGTATCCAAACTGGAAAGGAAGAAGTAAAACTTTCACTCTTTGCAGATGACATGATCCTGTAGAAAATGGCAAAATATTTACAGCAAAGCTACTAAAGCCTATAAATGAATAGCAAAGTACCAGGGTACAAGACTATTATACAAAATTCAGTATTGTTTCTATAGACTAGTAATGAGCAATATGAAGAGGAAATCAAGAAAAATAATTCCATTTAGAATTGCAACCATAAGAATAAAATATTTAATAATAAATTTAGCCTATGACAAAAAAAGATCTATACAAAGAACTATAAGAAATTGCTAAAATTTATCAAAGAAAATTCTAAATAGAAAGACATAGAGTGTTAATGGAATGGAAAATGAAATTTGGTTAAGATGCCAATTCTAACCAAATTGATTTATAGATTCAATGTAATACCAATTAAAATCCCAATAACTTACTTTGCAGAAATAAAAAAACTAATAACCAAATTTATATGGAAGGGCCAGGTGCCCTGAAGAGCTAAAAATATCTTGAGAAAAGGAAATGTAGTGAGTTGTCTCACAATACTTAACTTTAAAGTCAAGTATTGTGAGGCAATACTTGTAGCTTTTTTTACTACAAAGCTACAGTGGTCAAAACAGCATGGTGCTGGCATAAAGACTGATATACTAACCAATGGAATAGAATTGAGTGTTCAAAATAAACCCTTTCATTTATGAACAGCTGATCTTTGATAAGGTGTTCAAGTCAATCCAACTAAGACAGAGCAACCTACTTAATAAATGCAGCTTGGAGAACTGTATATCCATATTCCAAAGAGAAAGGACCCCTATCTCACACTTGATACAAAAATTAACTCAAAATGGATCAAAGACCTAAACATTAGAGCTAAGGATAGAAAACTTTTAGCAGAAAGCATAGGGAAATATCTTAAGGATCTTGTGATAGGAGGTGGTTTCCTACCCCCTACACCCAAAGAGAAAGCAATCAAAGAAGAAATAAATGACTTTTCCTCAAAGTTGAACACGTTTGTGCATCAAAGGGCAGGAAAGAAAAAGGCAGCCTATGTACTAGGAGACAATATTTGGAAACCACATTTCAGGAAAGGGTTCAATATTCAGAATATATTAAGAGATCCTTAAACTCAAAAGACAAACAACCCAATTAAAAATGAGGAAAAGGCATGGATATTCACTTTTCCAAAGAGGAAATACAAATGACTCAAAATACATGAAAAGATGTTCAACTTCATCAGCTTTAGGGAAATGCAAATCAAAACGACAATTATATATTATCTCACACCAACTAGACCAACTAGACTGGCCATTATCAATAAAACAGAGGACTACAAGTAATGGAGAGAATGTGGAGACAGAGGCAAACTTCTTCACTGTTGTGGAAATGTAGAATGGTGTAACCACTCTGGAAGTCTGTTTGGCGGTGCCTCAGGAAGCTAAGTATAGAATTGCCATATGATCCAACAATTCCATTCCTAGGTATATATTCAGAGGAGATGAAAGCAGGACACTAACAGATATTTGCATACTGATGTTTATAGTGGCATTATTCATGACTCCCAAGAGGTGGAAAACAGCCCAAATGTCCCTTAATGAATGAGTGGATAAGCCAACTGTGGTATATACATATGACGGAATGGTACACAGCGGTACAACAGAATAAATTCATGAAGCATGTGACAACATGATGAAACTTGAGGACATTATTGAGTGAAATCATCCATAAACAAAAGGGCAAATACTGTATGTTCTCGCTAATATGAACTAACATTAATGAGTGAACTTTGAGAGTTAAAGATGAGGACAAAGTTTATCGTGAGATAGAAAGAGGGTAGAGATTGGGCATTTGATGCTGAAAGTGTACAGAATGTTCAAAAGGACTGATTGCAAAGATTCAGGAATGCATAACACAATGTTCCCTGATGGTAGCACAATATTGTAAGTACATAAACAAAGCTGAGTGTGAGTATGGTTGAAAGAGGAAGACTAGGAGCATATCTGACCCAGAAGGAAAGACAGAAGTTAAAGATTGGGGGACTGTAAAACTAAGCAAAACCTAGAGTGGACAGTGATATAGATTATGTACAAATATGTTTTCATAAGAGAGAACAAATGAATGTTAACATTGAAAGGTGTTGAAATGGGATGGTATATGGAAAAAATACAATGAATGCAAACTAGGGTCTATAATTATCAGTAACACTGTAACATCCTTCCAGTAGATGCAACAAAGGTAATTTACCAAAGCTAAATGTCAATAAGAAGCCTGTATGGGGTTCTTGTTGTTGTTGTTTCTCCTTGTTATTTTATTTAATTATTTTATTCCTTTTTTTCCGTGCTTCATCTTTCTTTACAGAAGAAATGGAAATGTCCTGGTATGTCTGAGACTGAGATCTAGACTTTTGCAGCTATGAAAGTCAGCAGTACCCCATACTGCAACTGCTTAAAAAGCTGAAAAAGAGAACCAATTTCAGCTAGGTATATGAATGAAACTGATCTGGTTAGGATTAAGGTAAATTAGACTAAAAATGAGGAATTATATTGACTGCGTTTTAAACTTCAACTTCTGTGTGAGACCAAAGGAAGAGACCTCTATTTGTGGCAAAATTTATATTTTCTGTAGCACACTATATAATTTAGCTTGTATGGTCAATTTATTAGAACATCACAATTACGTGGAACATTGAATACAGAGTGAGATCTTGATGGCTTGTAAGGGTGTTGTGATGCCCAGATACATCCCAGAGTAATCTGGGCAGAAAATTAAAAAGTATTTGCAAAATCCTCTTGAGGGAATGGGAAAAAAGTGGAAATATTCAACTGCCCCACCTGGGGAATTCCAGATAATCCACAAATTCCAATTTAAAAGGCCAAACCCTCGATCTTTGAGCTTGCCCTTATGAAAGTTACTCTGGCAAAGAGGAAGTTAAGCCTGCTTATATTTATGCCTAAGAGTCACCCCAGAGAACCTCTTTTGTTCCTTGTATGTGGCCTCTTTCTAAGCCAATTTGGCAGGTGAACTCACTACCCTCCCATCTACATGGGACATGACTCCCAGGGGTGCAAATCTCCCTGACAACATGGGACACGACTTCTGAGGATGAGCCTGGACCTGGCATTGTGGGGTTGAGAAAGCCTTGTTGGCCAAAAGGGAGAAGAGAAATGCAATAAAATAAAATTTCAGGAGCTGAGAGATTTCAAGTTGAGTCAAGAGGTGATTCTGGAGATTATTCTTATGGATTATACAGATATCTTTCTTTAGATTTTGTTTATTACACAGCAAGAAGAAATACCTGAAACTGTTGAACAGCAGTCCAGTACCCTTGATTCTTGAAGATGATTCTATAACTATAGACCTTTGATGGTGTGACCATATGATTGTGAAAACCTTGCAACTGACAGTCCCTTTATCCAGTGTATGGATAGATGAGTAAAAATATAAAGACAAAACAATAAATAAATCATGGATATTTATTTAATGGATAAGGAGTTTGGGATATTCTGGGTGTTCTTTTTTATTTTTATTCTTATTTTGTTTGAGTAAAGAATATGTTCAAAAAGTTATTGTGGTGATGAATGCACAAGTGGTGATACCATGAACCACTGATTGTACACTTTTGATGATTATATGGTATGTGAATATATATTAATACTAAAAAATGTGTAGAGAGAAGGCTGCTACTTGTAATCTAAGTAGTGTACATTTTCATCACCTATTTCCATTGATTTAAAGATAACTTCAAACTGCAAAACCTCATTTCAAGAGGCTTTAGGATTGAGAAAAAAAAAACAAAGCTCTTATTGGCAAACATCCAATACTAAGTATAAAAAATTTATTTTTAAATACTCCTTAATATAAAATATTTCTTTTTATAATTCATAAAGGTCAAGAAAACAAGTTGAAGTTAACACATGAAAAATGTCAATTTCCTAGAAACTAATTTTACCATTTTTGTTTCATCAACTCTGGTGCATATTTTAAGATGTAAACTGATAAAAGCCTCTAATGTGCTTCTTAGAAAAGGAGAAGTTGAAAAATATTTTTATCCTTTGGAGAAAAATACGAACTGTGGCAGGATGCATTGTATCTAGCAAAGCTACCAGACACCTTTGGTTCTTGTGTAGCATGTTTATGTTAAAAAGCATTTTGGCAGCTCAAAACCCTCCACTTTAGGGTTCTGGTGCATCAGAATTAGAGTTTCATACTTACTGAAACATTCACTCAATGGACCTTAAAAATACTTAACTTTCTTTTGGAAATAAATCATCAGATTCATGCCATCTGTCACATTTCAGATCCCTGCAGAAATATTGTGTTCACATGTAAGTAATAATAATCCACTCTTTATTTTGTTTTTTTTTGCGGGGCAGTGGGAGGGTGTGTGGACTGGAAATCAAACCAGGGTCTCCTGCATGGCAAGCAAACATTCTACCACTGAGCCACCTGAGCATCTGATATTTACTCTTAAATGTTAATCTTTAACATTTTTTTCCATCTGTCTTTTCTTACTTTAGGGGTCTTAATTTGGAAGGCTTCAGCTCAACTCATCTTTTCTCAGTACCACTTCCACATAGTACATATGTGCATTTTTCTAACTTTCAGAATGGTCTCTTTTCCCTTTATATAAATAATCATAAGTTTCAACACATCAGTTTCTTGAGGGTTGCCCACCTGGATTTTTCCATGCCATCATTCTGTCTTTTCAAACTAAATGTAACTATTGTGCCTAGTTCTGTAACAATCTAATATCTTTAAATTTAAAGGCAAATCAGTTTTAGACTTTACATTTTACCCAGTATAAATTGTACCTGTGCTGGAAGAGGAAAATTTTTCGTTAAAAAGCCAAATTTCTACTGTCATGATGTAACCACAGATATTCTAAACATTTTATTCCTTAATAAAAAAATAAAATCTAATTTTGTATGAAGCCACTGAGCAAGGGTTATGTGTGGCCACACAATCTCCTGCTGCAACAATGAGCAATAACATGTCCTTTGTGACAATCTCTTTTCAAAATGTCAAACACGCTACAAAGAAGTATATTGCTCTCCTTTTAATCAATCATATTTTCTAGCCTTAGGTCTATCATTTGTACACTTTCTAGCTGCAGCTTTTTAGTTCTATTCCCTCTTGGGTACCTTCGATGGGGAAATATTAGGGAACCGAGAAAATGTCCTAATTATCCATTTACAAAGTACATTTATCCCCAGACTTAATCTTTTCCTGTGGAAAAGTAGAATTTGTCCCCCAGTGCTTTCAGTGACCCAGAAGGAATTTTATCTTGATCATTTTATGTATCTATTGCATAGTAGAAAAATAATGGACTAGAAATCAGAGGATATATAAATTCTAGCCTTGTCTCTCATATACAAACTCTAGAACTTACAAAAGTCCCTTGCCATTATATGTCCAGAAATGGAAGGGAGAAGTTAAACTGTACTATCTCATATGTGCCTTTCTTGTCATGAATCTATTTCACGCTCACAAAGGGTGAGTAGATTCCCAACAGACGACATTTTAATTCATTTGGCCACAGCTTTGTATGTCTCCTAGTTGTGTCTGAGCTTATGAATTCAGATTGGCACAGCCCTATAAACTCATTATAATTTTATTCTCATTTCTGTCTTCTACTCAAGCATCAAATTAGACTCATCTCAAATAATTTTTAGAATAAATCTAGATACCAACTGATAAATAATGAAAGCAAGTAGTTCATGAGCAGTTATGTAAACTATAAATATGTAAAAGTTAACTTTGTTAGCATTGGTGAAATTGGGATAGATCAAAGATCTCTGGTGTCAGGTCTGCTTCTCAAGCACCTTTGCCCACCTTTGTTGGGAACTTATTACTTAAATGATGAAAGTAATTCCACAAAACTCATAAACTTCTGTTGGTGAGATAGCATGGCAAATTTATATTCATTTTGTACATGTAATAATATAAAAGCTGACTCCAGACCGACGTGTTCCTCTGTTTGTAGAAGCAGTTGGAAAAGACATGATTATGATCAGAAGTTTTAGATTAATGGGCCCAAAACTCCAAGTGGTATTATATACGAAAGAAATGATTCCAAAAGCTTTTTTCAATTGAAAGCAAAAATTCACTTTAATATGCAGCAAGACTTCACCAGCTGGCTGCAGTTGCATGTACTTGGCATGCTGACTGCCAAGTTTATTAGATATTTTATAGTCCAGGGAATTATAGATAATAGAGCCAGTTCCCACATGCTGCATCAACAAGAATTGGGAGCCATTCAACCTCCTGATTTAAGATGGTGATGTAAATAAGTCAAGACCCCCAGGCTAAAATGAATCAATCCAAAGCTTATAAAGATACATTATCAATTACTGCTATGTTTAGGTTTTAATTCTTGCCATCTACTCTCATTATTGCAACACCCCTTTAAAATAGCTTCAAGGGAGATGTTTTCTTTTGGATTATTTTTATTTTTCCATTTTCTCAAAATGAGTATTTTCCTCTATCCACTCTCACCCCATATGCACTTTGACACTCAAGAAATTAAAACCATACATTTTTACAGGAATATAGATAATAAAATGAATTCACCAAAGTGGCAATGTACAGGACTAACACCCCAAAATCAGAAGTATTTCTGTACACCAGCAATGAAAAATCCAAAAACGATTTCAAGAAAACAATTTCACATACAATAGTATCTAAAAAATAAAACATCAGGTAATAAATTTGGCCAAGGATGTAAAGGACTTGTACAGGGAAAACTGTAAATCACTGAATAAAGAAATTAAAGGAAATCTGAACAAATGGAAATGTATCCTGTGTTCATGGATCAGAAGACTTAAAAACATTAAGATGTCAACAGTAACCAAAGCGATGTACAGATTCAATACAACACTAATTAAAATTATAGCATGCTTCCTTGAAGAAATGAAAGGACCAACCATGATAATTTAATAGAAGGTCAAAAATCCCTGAATAACCAAACCATTTTGAAAGATAAGGGTAAAGTTGGAGGTTTCACACTTCCTGAATTCAAAACTTTTTTGCAAAGCTATGGTAATCAAATCAGCACAGTACTGGCACAAGAACTAACATACAGACTAATGGAATAGAACCGGGAGTTCAGAAATAAACCTACACATCTATGGCCAACCAATTCTTGCCATAAAGTAGCAAGACCATTCAATGAGAAAAAATAGTCTCATCAACAAATGGTGCCAAGAAAACTTGATATCCATATGCCAATGAATAAAAGTGTATTCCTACTTCAAAAAATATAGAAAAATTACTTAAAATGTATCTATGACCTGAATAGAAGTGCTAAAATTATAAAACCTTGGAAGAAAACATAAGGAAACATCTCCAATACCTTATATTAAGCAATGGATTCTTAGACTTTACACCAAAAGCATAGGTGACAAAAGAAAAAAATACGTAAACTGCATTTCATAAAATCTTAATGGTGCATCAAAGAACATTATCAAGAAAGTGAAAAGAAAGCCTACAGAATTGGAGAAATATTTGGAAACCATATATCTGAGAGTTTAAGTTCTAGAATATATTAATATCCAGAATATATTAAACTTCTACAAATCCACAACAAAAGACACACAACCCAATTAAAATAAGGGCAAGTGAATAGACATTTCTCCAAAGAAAAAATACAAATGGCCAATAACCACATGAAAAAGTGTTCATCATTAGTTATCAGGGAAGACAATTCAAAATGTTGGTTATGAACCACCTTACATTCATTAGGATGGCTATTATTTTTAAAAAAGGAAAAAAATGAATACTGGCAGTGAAGTAGAGAAATAAGAACCCAAATACATTGTCGCTGGAAATGCAAATTAGTGAAATTGCTGTGGAAAATAGTTTAGAAGTTCCTCAGAACGTGAAGCATAGAATTACCGTATGACCTGGCAATACCACTTCTAGGTATACCCAAAAGAAATGAAAGCAAATTAACCAAATAACCATTATCCACAATAGCCAAAATATGGATGCAACCCAAGTAATCATCCACTGTTGAATGGATAAGCAAAATGTGATATATATATAAAAGAATATTATTCAGCTTTAGAAAGCAATGAAGTTTTGATACATGCCACAACATAGATGAGGCTCAAAGACATCACGTTGAGTCAAGTAAGCCAGACTTAAAAAGACAGCTATTATATGATTCCACTTATGTGAAATAACTAGACTATAAAACAGAAAGCAGAATGTAGGTTACTAGAAGTAGAGGGTAATGGAAATGGAAAGTTAAAGCTAATAGATGTGGGATTTGTTTGGAGTGATGGAAAAGTTTTGGGAATGGATGGTGGTTAATATAGCACAACATTGTGAATGTGATTAATGCAACTAAACTGAATGCTTGGGAGTGGTTGAGATGGGCATTTGTAGTTGTATATATGTGTTACCATAATTTAGAGAAAGAGAGACAGAGATAGAGTCTAAAGAGACAAGACAATTAGATGCAATAACTGATCCTGGATCTAACAATAGAGGATAAATGCCCAAAAGGACATTATTGGGACAATTAAACAAACTGGAATATGGACTGGATGTTTTTTATCAATATCAAACTTCTTGAACTTGATACCTGAACTTTATGTGGTTACATAACTGAGTGTCCTTGCGATCACACAATATGCATGGAGGTATTATGTGTTAAAGGCCCACTGTGCATGCAGTGTACACTCAAGCATTTACAAAATAGCTATATTAGAGAGATAGGTTAGATAATGATGATAGATGGATTGATGATATATGATAGATGATAGATAGACAGATAGGTAGATAGATAAATAGATAGACAAACAGAATAGATAGATAGACAGATATAGACAGATAGATAAAGAGAGATACAAAAAGTGTGGCAAATCTTAAAAATTAGTCAGTCTGGATATCTATGCAGCAGGTATATTGGAGTTCTCTATACATTTTTGCAATTTCCCTGAAGTTTGAAATTATTTTGAAATATGTTTTTGAAAATTCATGCTAATAAAAACTTGACATGATTTTTAGTTTCAAAGGCTATTTAACATGTCATCAAAATATTAGATTAAAACATATTAAATGCTAATTTTAGGCCAAAGTTGCATTAATGATTTCATATGGGTGAACTGAATATTGGGACAACCCAAGAAATGGTGCATGTATCTAATATTTGCCTACAATATATAGTAGCCAAAGAGATTTTATAGTATCACAAATCTTTATTTATAAAAGTTATGCTTTTATTTCAAGCTGGAATGCATCTACAAACATGAATATTTTCTAATACATGGTGTGCCTATTAGAAAGGACTTATGTGCCCTAAAAAGGCAATGTCTTAATCCAAAACAATCTTATGAGAGCAATGGTTTCTTCTAATCCCTATTCAGTGGTATAGGTTGGAAACTTGATTAGGTGGACGTGAGTCTCTAACTATTCCAGGTGGGTCTTGATTAGCTTACTGGAATCCTATTGAAAAAAGCTTCAGAATGCTGCAATACCATGAAGCACAGACTCCACCAGCCAGTGGCCTTTGGAGATTCTGAGAGATCAGAGAAGATAGAACATTGAAGAATCACAAAGCAAAGAGTCCACCAGCCAGCGACTTTTGGAGATGAAGGAAAATGCCTCCCTGGGAGCTGGAGAGGAAGCTGGCATATGATACTGTGCTCACCATGTGCTCTTCCAGGTGAGGGAGAAACCCTGACCATGTTTGCCATGTGCCTTTCCACTTGAAAGAGAAATCCAGAACTTCATCAGTCTCCTTGAATGAAGATATCTTTCCCTGGATGCCTTAGATGGAACATTTCTAATCTAATACCAATTGCTTTAACTGGGACATTTTCATGGCCTTAGAACTGTAAACTTGTAACTTATTATATTAAATTCCCCCTTTTAAAAGCCATTCCATTTCTGGTATATTGCATTCTGCCAGCTAGCAAACTAGAACACATGGTTAATATTCTTACCACCAAAATATTTAGTACAACTTCTGAACTACTTCAAGCAGTTTTTTCATGTTGATAGAGCTTGGAGAATTAGGTCTACTATCGGTTCGGCCACTATCTAGAAGCATGATTTTTTGCAAAACCCTTATATTCTTGACATCACAGCTCTTCTTCAGTAAGTTGAGTAAATGGAAAATGTCTAGCATACATGCCTTAATATTTGTAAAAAGATTTTCAACCATAACTAACATAAAAATTATAATGAAATAATACTTTGAATATTTGAGGATCCAGAGTTAGTAAAGTAATTGGAAGAAAGTTGAAAGCAATAAATTAATCTCAACCTTTTCAGATTGGATATTATTGGATTTGTTTGTGCCACCAGGCAGGAGAAATAGCTTAGTTTCACATGTGGAGTGAAGGAAAAATGGATCCAAGAAATGAAATTGGATAAATTTAGATGTTTTGTGATTGCTGCTACTGAACATGTTTTAGACTGGCAGAATATGCTCTCTGATATTGGAATAATGTCAAAATCCATTTAAATCATGCCAGAGAAATGTTAAATGATGATAAGGGGGTTGGAATTTAATATGATAACATTGGTAAAGACCTACTCACACTGAAAGAGTTGATGAAGGTTACTGACGTAGTAGACACTTGAAGAATGGAAGAGCCTATATAGCGACAGCTTTCCCCTAGATTTAACAAGGGGATGACTCCTTGGCAACAAGTAATTTCTACCTCCAGCCCCAGCCCTTGCTGGAACATTTAAGTTTTACAGTCAAATTGCATCCAAAGGAAGATCCAACCTGATTTATAATCTGTGAGAAACATGAAGATAATCATATACATTTGTATGATTGCTAACTGAAATGTCAACTTATGTATTTAGGGGATGAATATTTTATCTTCAAAAAGTTAATAGTAACTAACTTGCCAGTAGTAACATATTTTGTATGTAAACTTAATGAAGGGATATAAAAAGGGAATATGTCGAAAAGAAGGAAGATAGAAGGAGGAAGAAATGAAAAAAGAAAAAAGGAAGTCATAAAGTCAGAGATTGTAGAAATAGAGGAAGAGAATCAATAAAGAAAACATAAAAGGCAGCAAAAAGGAAAGAAGGAAAGAAGCAATGCGGGAAGGAAGTAGGGAATGAACAAGCAGACAAGCCAGACTTCATTTCAACATGTAAACACAATGCTATGTCATTGAACATTATCATGAGGCAAAAGGAGAGCAAAATTTAAAAATCAAAGCTATCGGCAAACCTATGCACATCTGAAAAAGTGTACCATAATTTATAATAGTGAGAACTTCCATAATGCTGCTTTCTTTACTTGGAGATTGTCTAAAACATTGTGGGTGGGGATTTTAGAAATTATAATAGACAGACCATAGTTTAACATTTGTCTGTTAAGTTGGATATTGAAAGACAACCCCAAAATGAATTTTGTGATGAGAATTAGAGAAAATTGAAATGTTGTATATGAATCAATGGATTGAGAGGACTGGCCAATACAGTAAGAAGCTAACATCCAAATTTTGTGAAAAGCCTAAGGATTTTTTAAAAGTATATATGTCTCAAATTTTAATTGGTTTGTAATGCTGTGGCAAAGATATACTTACTCAAAATTTAAATAAGCCTATTGTTTGAAGATATTTGACAGTTTTTTGGAATAAAGAAAAGATAAGCAAGTGACAACATTGATAATTCAGTGATAAAGCATCATTCAAATGAACAAATATAATGAAATCCAGGAGAAATTTGTAAACATTCCACAAGATATTAAATAGAGGCTCTAGCTACTCTCATTTAGATATACACGAGCAGGAGCAGGAAGACTCCAGTTAATTTAGGATTTTATCCTAAAGCCCTGTCCAGGATCATCTAAACTCTGAAACAATACCCAGCTGCAGTTTATATTAAATCAAGACTCTACATGAGAGCCAAGAGCCTATACCTAGCCTGACAGCCAAAGAGTGTTGATTGATGGGGCAGGGAAATTGACAGTACAAATTGACCTGGTTTGCCAATGATGGCTCTGAGAATACCTTCTTAACATCAGCACGGAGTTTTGGAAAACACTCAGAAGCTGGCTTAATGGCCTTGAAAACGTCAACATTTGATATTGGATGTTAAACTTGGAAATGTAAGCATGTACATTAGCCAAGGTTCTCCAGAGAAACAGAACTGACAGATTCAACAGATATGATGAAAAAGATTTATTATAAGGAATTGGGTCACATGACTATGGGTGCTGGTAAGTCTAAATTCTGTAGGGCAGGCTCCAAGCTGGCGATTTCAATAAAGGTGATGCTGAAGTTGAGTCCAAATTCCCCAGAGGAATCTGGCTACAATTTGAGGCAGAATTTCTTTCTGATCCCTGAAATCCTAAGTTCTGGCTTTTAAGACCTGAACTGATTGGATGAGGAGAATCTCCACATTACTTAGGGTAAGTTACTTTGTGTCTTATAAATGCAATCCACTGATAATGGGTGGAAATCCATCTAGGAAATCTGCTCACAGTAACAATCAGGGAAGTGCTTGTTTGACCAAACAACGGGGCACCATAACCTAGCCAAATTGACACGTGAAATTAATTAACACAATGTGCATAATATTGTAAATTTAGAATTTCCTGATAAAGTATCAGAAGACACAACCCTGGAATGTACAAGTAAATTAGTCCTTTATGGAAGGAAAAAGGAAAGTAAGTGGTATATATTTAGAATAGTTCATAATCCTCTCTCTAGTGGCAGAGAAAGGATTGTGACTTCCAGTAAAGCAAGTATTTATTCAGAAAATAACAAGGAGGGGTATCTGTGACTTTTAGTGGGAATATGACTATGAAATATAGGAAGAACAGACTTCAAGGAAGAAACATAAGGGAGAAGTTTTAAAATTTTATTAGTGTTAGCAATTACATATATTTTAAAAGCTACAAATGTTTCAAGGTCTGTAACAAAGACTGCCTGACATTTCAATGGGTAACTAATAGTGTGGAGATAAGATGGCATTCTTTTATCAAATTTTTAACACATGAGAAAGTAAAAAGAGTCAGGACCTTTGATGGTTTTTACAAAGAAGTGTATAAGAAGAGATTAAAACATTCAAGCTGGATTTGGTAATTATTTGTACTCTTTACAGTGAAATTCAAATAGAGAAACAACCTGCTGAAGGAAACTGAATAACCTACCAAATTGTCCCTATTACTAAGTTTTAACTTGTGAGAGTAAGCAGATGAGCTAACGTAAATTGCTTTTAGGAACCAAGACAGAATAGCAAAGTAGAGAAGAGTTTAGATTGGGAACTTCTGGTGAGGTTTGAAGAGTGGGAATGGAGGTACATATAACTCAGGCACCTATGTTGAAGACCATCCCAAATAAAAAAACCTGGGATATTGTAATAAGCAAGTCTCCCTAGAGTCTAAGTAAGCCAGTAACTTGTTCCTGGCACAGGTCAAATAATTATCATAGGATGGCTTCACAAATCTGCCAATTAAAACTATGGTGTTTACAAAAACTGCAGTTTCTATGGGCTAGGTCTGTAAAAGTAAAATTGTATTGTAGAGACTTATGTCTCCAGGGATTCAGGAACAGAGATCATAGGAGAGCTAGATTAAAGAAGTTCTTGGTAATGGAAGAGATACTGGCTTGCACTAAATGGGAATTCTTCAAGGAACAGAACCCCAGACTCTGGTAAAACAGAAATGACTACTGTTCTGTTGTGCCTCTGGAGGGTATGGGTAGTATTTTTTAACAATCTAAACCTTGTTGGGAATCTGACTCCAGTTGTGTAGATGTTCAGTGAGCTTGAGTAAAGCCAAAAAAGTAAGCCTTGGAAGAATAAATTAAATTAACAAAATTTCTCAACCTCTTTAGTGAAAGGCTGACACCCTGGAGACAGAACCTGAATAAAGCATGATGTACTTTGATAAACACTCTGTTCCAGTGAATGGAGCTCAGAAACAAATAAATAGTTCTATATTTAAGAAAGAAGAGATTGTGGTAGAAATGTAAACAATGTTCTTGGCCAAATTTAATCACCAATTCAGAAGAAACAAATTTGTCACTAATGATGTTTACCTATCTGAGAGCAACCAAATAATAGAATTTTAAAAAGAGTTTGTTAGATGTCAAATTAACATGCAAACACTAATTGCATCTTCATATAATATTGAAAATATTAGAAAATTTAATTTAAGAACATATTTCAATGACAAAAATGATGTTATCTTAGGAACAAATCCAACAAAGGATGTTCAAGATCTGTATGTAGAACATTTAAAAAATATTAAAAGGGATTATATTTACATAAGACCTAAGATTGGATAGGAAGACTCAATGCCATAAGGTAAATGATTATCTCCAAATTGATAGATAATTAAAATGAATTCTAATAAAAAAACAAATAGGATTTTTTTAATTAGTATACTGATTCTATAATTTATATGAAGGATAAAAATACCATGATTAGCTAAGAAATTTCTCAAGGAAAAGAAAAATGTGAGAAAACTTACTCAAATATCTAAACTTATTTCTAAGATGAAAATGATTAAGTCATTGATGCTATATCACAAGAATGAAAATAAGAACAGAGGACTGAAAATTAGATCATCCATACACAGAAATTTAAAATATTACATAGTTTTCTTTGCAAGTCAAGTGAGAAAAGGATACAAAATTTAATTAATAGTGCTAAGAAAATAAATTATTCATTTGGAAAAACAGAGAAATGTTATCCCTGAGTTATCTATAAAGAAAAACAATTGAAATAAGATCATACTTCATACAACATACAGCAATAATTCCAGAACAAATTTCCATGAGTTCAAGATACCCATGGGATTGAGCTCCTTCAACAAATTTAAACCTAAGTCTTCTGTTGGAAATTGATTTGTGGATTTAGGGCGTTCCAACAAAAGTTATCCCAGCTGCAAAGGACTAATATTAGTAAACAATGTGAGAAAACAAGAGGAATTCATTTTTTATATGAATTAGATTCCATATGATTTACAGTTGGAAGGAATCGAAGAACTTTCTATAAATGCTCTTTATGGGTCCTCAGAACGCTCTCTAAATGGATACCTGTCACTCATTGATTCTGCCACAGGGATTCATTGTGCTGTAGTGCTTGCACTAAATGTTTTGCATATACCTGCTGTCAATAAGAACTATTAATAAATACCCTACAGATTAGATAACAATTCAGGCAAGTTCATTCAGTTCATCTGCTACTCCTTCAGAGATTTGGAATTAGAACTTTGGAGAGATTTGCATTTTAAAAAATAGCTTTGAAATTATTCTGATGCACACTAAATTTTAACAATTACTCTTATAAGCAAGGGAAAAACAAAGTGAAACCTAGCTTAGAGAAACTTGGCCAAAATACAAACAAGTGTGATGGTTAAAAGGAAAGATAAGTAAATATCACCTGGTGTTATGACTGAAGGTGTGCTACTGGGTATACTGGTGGCATATAACATTAACGGAAAACACATTAGAATAAGTTAAAAGCTGAGGGAAGGAATCTCAGTATCAACTAATGATTAGGAGTAAAAAAGGCAGAAATATAAAAAACATTGCCATAGTTTAAAATCTGCTTTAAGAATAAAAAAAAGGTGGACCAAGAAGTACTATAACCACTGCTTGGAGAAAGATCATATAAAGTAAACTGGTAAAAGAGGTAAACAAGATTAATTAATTACTAACTTCCTTTTTTTCATGAAGAGAAAAATATCAATGTACAGAAAAAGATACAAAGGAGTATCATGGAAGTGATGCTCTAGATTGGGAAGAGACAATAAGAGTTCACTTTTTCAGGATCACTGACGAGCTGCCTGCCTGCCAATCCTTCAGCCATGCACACCTGTACCAGCAGCACTATGCTTTTGTAAGTCCTCAGATCTGCTATGCGTCCTTTTATACCTCTTTGTTCAGCCAGAAAGCCAAAGCCACCTTCTGCCAAGAGTCATTCCTTTGATTTTTCTATATCCAAGTTTTCCTTCAAGATTTTGTTTAAACATCACCATCTCCCAGAAGTTTTTCTACACTTGGTGTGACGGTTAGGTTCTGGCGTCAACTTGGTCAGATGAAATGCCCACTTATCTTGTCAGGCAAGCACTGGCCTAACCATGGCTTCAAGGATATTTCATGACTGGTTGATAAATTGAAAGGCTGGTTTATTAAATCATCAGTCAACTGATTGCAGCTATGGCTGATTACATCTGTGATCAACTAAGGGCATGCTTCCCACAATGAGATAATCCAATCAGTTGAAGACTATTAAGTAAGAAGAGAGACTTTTTCACTGTTCCCTCACTGTTGCCTCTCCTGTGAACTTTGCCAAAACACTTCACTAGAACTGCCAGTTTCACAGCCTGCTCTATGGATTTTGGAATCTTCGATTCCCACAGTTGCATGAGACACCTTTATGAATCTCAGATTTACAGATATTTCCTGTTGGCTCTGTTTCTCTAGAGAATCCTGACTAATACAGCTTAGTACCAGAAGTCTTTCTTGAGAAACAAAATCTTAAAAATGGGATTGTACAATTTTTTTCACTCCTATTAGATGCAAAGGCACTAATGACTCTGTTTCCAATAATCAATATGGCACTAAGTGCATGGAATGAGTTGGCAAGAGAGATACACAAAATAGCACCATTTGATTCTGCTAATTGTATGTTTATACAAGGCAAGGCTCTGGGTGGGAGTGTTTTTGACACCTTTATAGAGTTTTGTGGAATTAGCAGGTATTATGATGTTGGCTGATTGTTGTTAGATATGCTGCACACAGTGATGAGGGAGAGGGATGAGCTGAAGGTTTAAACTTTGCAACTTAAGTGCTGTATGAAAGATGTAAACATTTCTATGTGTGTCCTGAAAGAAAATCTTATTTCCTCTGGTTACAAACTTGAGATTTCTGAAAACCAGACACAGACTCTCATTGTGTGAGTAGCAGATTTACAATGTAAACTAAAATCTCAACCTTACAGAGTGCCTGCTGTTAAAGTAAGGGCTTTGATTGGAAAAGAATAGGATCCTGAAATGTGGGATGGGGACATATGGCTTGATAATGAAGGTGACAGAGAGATGGAATCCCTGGAATCTGCTGAGCTTTTGCCAGATCTGTAATGGACTGCTCTGAGGAAAGAACTTCCTAACCTTCAGACTGTCTTGAGGAAACAGCTTCCCAGACTCCAGTCTGCCCAGAGGAGTTTGCCATCCAACCTCCACCTAAAGACATTAACTTTTTAGTGCCTGCTAAAACTGTAAGCACCTCCCCTGGCAAAAACCCTTACTCCTCCATCTTGAATGACTAATCCTGTTTCAGATGAAACTGCAATGGAATGCCCTCAGGTAATTGACTTGAAAAGCACTTTTATTTATTTTTATGACCCACCCTCACCACCCCTCTTTTCTTCAAGATGTATAATTAGACTAAAGTCCCAAGAGGCCCTGAAAAGTAAGGTACAAAGTGTGACCCATGAGGAGATATGCTATACGTTAAAAAAAACTGCATGAGTTTTCCAATCTATAGAAACAGAAATCAGGGAAATATGTATGAGAATGCAAATTAAGAGTGTGGAATAATCACAAAAGGAATATAAAGTTAGATCAAGCTGAATTTATTGATATGGGGCCATTCTGGAGAGTTTCTGCGTTCAATGTTGTAGCTTGAGGGCTTAGAAAACTGTGAACAGTTTGTTTGGATGGTTGGCTGGAACATGCATCAAAAGGTGGCCAGCATTACCTGATGTCAAAATACCAGCACTGCCCTGGTATAATGTAGATGAGGGATCCAGAGACTTAGAGAGATGGGCATGTTAGAGTTGATTTATCATAGAAGACCTGCTCACATGCCCCAGGAATGTCCAGAGGACACATCTTTCACCTGAACCTTGATAAATAAATTTGTGAGACTATCACTATCACCCTTGAAGAGCCTGTAGTAACCATTCTCTGTAGGTCAGATGTTACTTTAGGAACTGCTGTCACTGAGTTGGAATCCTTAAACACAATGTGGATGATTGGATCCTGAGTTGGCAGAAGCCATGTGACGACAGTTAATCACCATAGACAAGGTGGTGTGGCCACCATAATGGGCAGCAGACTCAAAGTAGCAGTCAAAATAATCTGACTCACAGACTTGTGGTGTTATCCAGCAGATCGTGGGGTACCCTGAAATAAAATAGATGGGAAGTCTACTAAATTCTTGTTTGAGCTGTATAATCAGAAGAATTCTAAATCAAGTGAAAAGGAGTGTAATGTGAATTACAAAAACAGAAAGTCAAAGTCCTTTAATCAATTCCCAAATTTGAGACAATTTACAGATGTAGATCCCCTTGAACGAGGAGAGGGCTGGGTTAGCCTGTTACTTTGCTCAAAATTTACACTGTTTACCTTCCTCTCAGCTTTCCCCATGGAGACCTATGGCCTTTTACCAGGGTGACTGTGCCCTGGGGAAAAGGAAATGATCAGATATTTCAGGGATTATTAGACACTGGCTCAGAAGTGCCACTAATTCCAAGAGACCCAAAATGTCACTCTCATCTGCTAATCGGAGTAGGTGCTTATGCCTGTCAGGTGATCAATGGAGTTTTAGCTTCAATATATCTTACAGTGAATCCAGTGGGATCCTGGACCCATTTTGGGGTCATTTTCCCAGTTCCAGAATGTATAATTAGAGTTGACATACCCAGCAGCTGGTAGAATCCCCACATTAGTCTTCTCACTCATGGAATGAGGGCTGTTATGGTAGGAAAGACCAAGTGGAAGCCACTAGAACTGCCTTACTTAGAAAAACAGTGAATCAGAAGCAATACCAGATTCCTGGAGGGATTGAAGAGATTACTGCCACTCTTAAGGACTTCAAAGATGCAGGGGTGGTGATTCCCACCACAATCCTATTCTTCTCCTTTTTGGCCTGTGCAGAAAACAGATGGGTCTTGGAGGAAGACAGTGGATTAGCATAAATGTAACCAAGTGGAATTGCAGCTACTGTTCCAGATGTGATATCATGGCTAGAGCAAATCAACACAACGCCTGGTAACTGGTATGCAACTACTGACCTGGCAAATGCTTTTTTCTCAATAGCTGGCAGTTAGGACCACCAGAAACAGTTTTCATTCAGCTGGTAAGGCCAGCAGTATACCTTCACTGTCCTACCTCAGGGCTTTATCAACTCTCCAGCCCTATGGCACAATCTTGTCCACAGGGACTTTGATCATTTCTCCCTCAAACACAACATCACACTTGTCTATTATATTGATGATATCATATTGATTGGCCCTAGTGAGCAAGAAGTAGCAACTACTCTGGATTTATTAGTAAGACATTAGTGGTATTCTACCTCAGTGAAATTTCTAGGTGTTCAATGGTGTAGCGCATGTTGAGATATCCTTTCTAAGGTGAAAAATAAGCTATTGCGTATGGCCCCTCCCTGACCAAAAAGAGACACAACAGTTGACCTCTTTGGATTTTGGGAGACAACATATTCCTCATTTGAGTGTGCTGCTCTGGTCCATTTACCAAGTGACCAGAAAAGCTGTTGGTTTTGAGTGGGGACCAGAACAAGAGGAGGCTCTGTAAAAGTACAGGCTACTGTGAAGCTGCTCTGCCACTTAGGCCATATGATCAAGCAGATCCAATGTTGCTGGAAGTGTCAGTGGTAAATAGGAATGTTCAGTGGAGACTTTGGCAGGCCACTATAGGAGAATCACAATACAGATCCTTTGGATTTTGAGCAAAGCCTTGTGATCTGCTGCAGATAACTACTCCTTTTTGAGAAACAGCTTTTGGCCTGCTACTGGGCCTTAGTAGAGACTGAATGTTTAACCATGGGCCACCAACTTACCATGAGACCAGAGTTGTCTATTATGAGTTGGGTGTTGTCTGACCCACCAAGCCATAAAGTTGGGTATGCACAGCAGCACTCCATCATAAAATGGAAATTATATATATGAGATAGGGTCAGAGCAGGTCCTGAAAACCTTACATGAAGATATTACATGAAGAAGTGGCTCAAAAGCCCATGGCCTGCACTCCTGCCACAATACCTCTCTTCCCCAGACCAGAACTATACTTCTTGGGGGGGTTCTTATAGTCAGTTAACTTAAGAAGAGAAAACTTGGGCCTAGTTTACAGATGATATGCAGGTACCACCTAGAGGTGGACAGCTGCAGTATTACAGCCCCTTTCTGGGATGTCCTTAAAGGACACTGGTAAGCTAAAATCCTCCCCATGGGTGCAACTTCAAGCAGTGCACCTGGTTGTTCATTTTGCTTGGAAGGAGAACTTGCCAGAGGTGTGTTTGTATAATGATTCATGGGCTGTTGCTAATGGTTTGGCTGGATGGTCAGGGATTTAGAAGGAGCATAATTGGAAAATTGGTGACAAAGAGGCCTGGTGAAGAGGTATGTGGATAGACCTTTTTGAGTGGGCAAAAAAGATGAAGATATTTGTGTTCTATGTATATGCTCACCAGAGGATTTCTTCAGCAGGGGAAAGCTTTAATAATCAAGTGGATAAGATAACCCATTGTTGTAGTTTGTAAAAGCTGCCAGAATGCAATATACTAGAAATAGAGTGACTTTTACAAAGGGGAATTTATTAAATTACAAGTTTACAGTTCTAAGGCAATGAAAATATTGAAACTATGGTATCCAGGGAAAGAGACCTTGATTTGGGAAATGCCAGTGGGTCCAGAACACTTTGTCAGCTGGAAAGGCACATGACACCATCTGCTTGCTTTCTCTCTTCATTTCATTAGGCTTCCCCAGGTACATTTTCCTTCAGCATCTTCAAAGGTCTCTGGCTGTGTGGGTTCAGTAGGCACTGAGATTTTTTCAAAATGGTTCCATCGTAAATGTCTCCATTAAGCAAACCCACCTAGAATGGATGGAAACATATCTACATGGAAACCATCTAATCAAAATCGTGATGCATAATTGGCTGGGTCACATCTCCATGGAAACAATAAAAAAGATCCCACCCAGTCACACTGAATGAGGATTAAAGAGCATGGCTTTTCTGGGGTACATGACAGTTTCAAACCACCATACCCATTCTGTGGAAACAAGTCATCCTCTTTCCTTATCCATTCTTGCCATTGCCCAATGTACTCAAGAACAAAGTGATTATGGTGGTAGGGATGGAGGTTATGCATGAGCTCAGCCACATGGACTTCCACTTACCAAACTGACCTGGCTACAGCCACTGCTGAATGTCCAGTCTGCCAGCAGCAGAGATACACACACAGTTCTCATTATGGCCCCATTCCCCCAAGGTGATCACTTTGCTACCCAGTTGGACCACTTATACTGGACCACTTTCATTATGGATGGGGCAGCAATTTGTTCTAACTGAAATAAACACACTCCAGATATGGATTTATCTTCCCTGCACTCAATGCTTCTACAAAAACTACCATCCATGGACTTACAGAATGCTTTATCCACTGTCATTGTATGCCACACAGCATTGCTTCTGATCAAGGAACACGCTTCACAGAAAATGAATTATGGGAATGAGCACATGTTCATGGAAATCTCTGGTCTTATCATGTTCCCCATCATCCAGAGACAGCTGGGTTGATAAAATGGTGGAACGCCCTTTTGGAGACCCAATTACAGTGGCAGCCTAGCAGGATTGGGGCAGTGTTCTCCAAGAGGCTGTGTATTCTCTGAATCAGTGTCAAGACTGTAGACTGTATAGTGCTGCTTCTCCCATAGACATAATTCATGGATTGAGGAATCAAAGGGTGGAAATGACAGTGGCACCACTTACTAGCACTCCTACTGATCCACTAGACAATTTTCCTTCTTTTCCCTGAAACCTTAAGATCTGCTGTTTATAGGTCTTAGTTCTCAAAAAAAAGGAGTGCTCTTACCAGGAGACACAACAATGATTATATTGAACTTGAAGTTCAGACTGCCACCTAGCCACTGTGGGCTTCTCATGCCACTGAACCAACAGGCATGAAAGGGAATTACTGCTCTGTTTCGGGCAATTGATCCTGATTATCATGGGGAAATAGGACTGATGCTACACAATGGAGGTAAAGAAAATTTTTCCTGAAATACATGATATTGCCTAGGGTGCCTCTTAGTACTATCATGCCCTGTGATTAAACTCAATGGAAAACTGCAGCAACCAAACCCAAACAGGGCTATCAATGGCCCAGTAACTTCAGGAATGATGGTTTGGGTCACCCCAACTGGCAAAGAAATATAGCAGCTGAAGTGCTTGCTGAGAGTAAAGGGAACATGAGATGGGCAGTAGAAGAAGGTAATGATAAATATGAACTATGACCAGATGTTCAGTACAGAAACGAGGGTTTTAATGGTATGAATATTTCCTCCCTGTTTGGTAAGAGTAAGTTTATATTTGTACATAAGAAAATATTGTGCTTTCCTTTTATCGTGTGACTTGTTATATTGTTCATATTATAGTATTTAAGTTATAGAATATGAAGTTTAAGAATGAATGTTACCTAGGGATTTGCACTCTATTCTGGAAAGATGTAGTGTATTTCTGGTTGTATACCAGAAAGTTGAGTCTTGTTAGGCAAAACATATCTTTGTTATTATGTTCTATTTGGAAATGAAGCATGATTCAAGGTGATGTATATAGGTGCCAAGGTGACAAGGGGTGGACTGTGATGATTAGATTCTGTCATCAGCTTGGCTAGTTGATGTGTCAAGTTGTCTGGTCAGGCAAGCACTGGCCTGACCATTGCTGTCAGGATGTTTCAGGCTGGTTGATAATGGATGTTTGGTTTATTAAATCACAAGTCAGTTGATTGCAGCAGTGATTAATTATATCTGCAATAAACTAAGGGCTCATCTCCTCCAAACAAGGAGTTGAAGATTATTTCCAATCAGTTGAAGATTATTAAAGGAGAAGAGAGATTTTTTTTCACTGCTTCTTCAGTCAATGAGCCTCAATTGTGGAGTTTATTGAGATCCTTCATTGGAGCTGCCAGCTTTACAGTCTGCTTTATGGATTTTGGACTCTTCCACTCCCACAGTTTTGTGAGACATCTTTATAAATATCACATTTACAGGTATCTCCTGTTGATTCTGTTTCTCTGTACAGCTCTGACTAATACATATGGTTAACTGAGATAATCCCCTCAAAGTTCCTGTAAAATATGGGTATACATATATTATTGTACTTGGCTGCTTTGTACCCATTATTTTACAAATACAGTTTTCCCTTAATTCTGAAATTCCAAGAATTTAAGAAATATTATTTATTTTCTTTATATCCTTAGGCCACAGAACAGTGCAGGAAACAAAACATGTTAAACAAATAGGTAATGAATGAATATGCGAACAACAGAATGAATTAGTGGATTACATCACACTGTACTGAACTTGTGACTATGGTCTGAAGCCTACCTCTAATAAAAATTGGAAAACAATGGGTTGGTGGGTTGAATAATGTTCCCCAGTCTGGGCATATTCTTGGTTTTGGTCTGCATCCTGATGGGTACGGACTCTCAAAATAGGATCACTTGAATCTGTTACTTTAGTTAAGGTGTTGGTTGCCCAAGTGAATAGGTTCGGACATTAATCTGCACTATTGTAGTCCTTTGTAAGCAGAATGCAATTCATACAAACAGTGAGAAAACCAGAGGGAGAAGTAGAAACTGGAAACCAATGAATCCTGGAAGAAAAGGGAGAATGTATCACCATGTTTATTACTATATGACAGAAAAGTGAAAGGCCCAAGTATTGCTGGCAGACAGTACCAGAATGCCATATTTTGGGGGGAGAAAACATTAGCATGCTGGTGTCTCAATTTTGGACTTCTCCTAGCTGCAAAACAGCAAGCCAATAAATTTCTCCTATTAAGCCAACCCATTGTATTTTATTTATTTTAACAGCTGGAATACTAAGACAAGTGGGAATTTGCAAAAAATACTTGTGGTGTGGAAATTTACAAATTCTTCCTAATACTTAAGAGATAGGGCAAAGAAGCCTGATTACAATGGCTATAGATGGAAGAGGTACAATGGTTTACATAGTGCTTCAAGTACTAGCCTAAGTTCACTGTCCCAGCCTCCTTCCAGGCGCTCTTCACTCTAGCTACAGCAGAGCTCATTGTAGTCTATGTGATTTTTGCTCTTGTTTTTATAAACAAGAGCAAAATTTTTGTGCTCAATAAACAGTCTTTTTCCCTGATAAGATTAATTCTTTCTAACCTACAGGTCTGTGATGGTATGGCCCAAGAAAAGATGATGTCCTTAAAGTTAATCCATTCCTGTGGGTGTAGACCTGTTGTGTATGGGCCCTTTTGATTAGGTTATTTCAGTTGAGGCATGCCACGGGTGGGTCTTAATTCTCTTACTGGAGTCCTTTATAAGAGATAAACCGAGAAAGACACTCAGAAACAGGGAGAAACTACAGAAATATAGAGGAAACCAGCCACTGAAGCCGGATGCTGGGAGCAGTGAAACCCAGGAGAGAAGAAAGAAAATAGCAGTTCTGCATGTGCCTGGCCATGTGACAGAGGAGCCCAAGATTACCAGCAGCCAGACTTCAGGGAGAAAGCATTGATTATAATATCTTGATTTGGCCATTTTCGTGGTTTCAGGATTGTAAGCTTGTAAGCTAATAAATCCCAATTGTAAAAGCCAACCCATTTCTGGTATATTGCATTTCACCGACTTTAGGAAACTAAAATAAGGTCTTCGATTTGATATTTAATTTTTACTTCCTCTGGCAAATGTACACTAACTCTCCCCTCTTTCTGACCATACATACAAATATAGATTACATACCGTGATGGATTTTATACATAATTGAATTTATTACATCATATCATAACTGAATGTGTTCTTGCCCATAACCTCTACTATTCAAAAATCTAGAAGAGAAGCCGTGTTTTCTTTGTCCATATATGTTTTTCCTTCACTTAGTAAAGCTCATAAAATGTAGCAGGTATTCAGTAAGTATTTGGGAACAAATGAATATAAAAAATATGCAAGGAAAGAGAAAGGTCAGCAGTAAGATCCAATAAGCATGCACTGAGAACAAATCATGCAGCAGTAACTTCATTCCTGTTTTCATAGGATTATAAGATTGATGGATCATGAAGAACAAATTCAGCAATTTGTGAGAAAAATACCTAATTATATATTCTTCTGGTAAGGGAGTAGAGATAGCGGATAGTAGTGCATTTGAATAAATAAATTTTTAAAGATCTTTGAAAAAAAAAGCAGGGATTACTGAGTCATTTCAATATAAAGAACAGCCTTTGGTGACAAATCCTTTCTTGGCTCTGTCTTGTTGGATGTCTCTATCAATTAAAACATAAAAGATTTGTTTATTAGATTGGAAAGTTTCTTTTATCAAAAGACAGACTCAACGTTATTAATGATTTCAAAAGATTGAAATCATTGGTAGAGTTTGAGAAATGTAGTTAAAGTACAAGATTGAAGTGTTAAGAATGGTATTTATTTATAAAATGACATTTACTTATAAAATACAAGAAATATGGAGTCATATTTTTATTCATCTGAAATTCCAATACAAAAAGCAATATGATGTGGCTGCACATTTTACTCTAAATCTATACATGGAATTAATTTATATTTGAGATTATTAATAATAATTGATTATGATAGTCAAATATGTTTCTATAAAAATAATGTGCTAGATATTTTACATGCATTATATGATTTCATCTATCTAATAACCCTAAAATATAAATTATATAATTATTCCTATTTTAACATTGAGAAAGCTGTGATTTAAAAGGCTAATTCACTTGCTCAAAAAGTCAAACAGAAAGTATCTTGCAGGAAGAATTTTGAATGCATGTCTCTATGTTTCTTAACAATCTATATACTACATTTAAATACACAGCTATATAATCTAGTCAACAGCTTTGGAATTCAAGATTTCTGTTTTAAGTGCCTTCAACTTTTCTCAGAGGGTATTTGATGTGCAATAATTTGAAGACGCATGATTATAACATTTTCATTTCTCATTTCTGAAATATTTCAACACATTTAGAAATAGTTCCTTCATTTCCAATGAACGTTTTCTAAGGCAGAAGAAGATGGGAGAACTATGTAGTATTTCTAAATTTTGGATGGCAAGAGGGATCTCACTGGTTTGTGTTTTTTAGAGTAGTCTAAAAGATACATATTCCCCCAGCTTTTTGGTGTTGTTCATCACTTTCATTTTGTTTTTATTTTAGCTGAAGTAGTGAACCAGCTGCACCTTCATTTAAGCCTGGAAGATACAGTGTCTTATATGGTAGTACTTCTAACATATGTTTTGAAGCACAAATTATTCCAATTTTAGGAATTGTGGATTTAATTGGTTTTAAGACCTCTATAATTGCATACAATTTAAATAAACATTTTTTTATCATTTCTACATATTATCATTCATCTATTTGCTCAATTCTCTGTCTTTAAATTCTATTTCTGATTCAAATCCAATAAAACTAAAAATAGCATAAAATCCTAAATAAAATGATATAACTGAAAGCAATTCAATAATTAAGCATTTTATCCTATTAATCAAACTTGCAGCTAAATTACATAACATCCCAGTACATCCATGTATTGGCCCACAGCCCACCATAATCTTGTAACTATACACAATGGCTGCAAGCACCAGGGGCCATCTTCTTTATCTCTCTCTAATTACTCTTTCTTATGGGTCTAGGGTTCAGCCCTAACTGCTTCCAGGCCATACAGTGAGTTCACTGAAATCTTTCACCTTATATGGATTCAGCAGCAGAGGATCACCTGATCTTTCTTGAAAAAATTATCATTGACCTAATACATCACATTGATTAACTCATTTATTCACTAAATTCACTACCCCAGACACAACCAAAAATCTAGTCTGTATGCAAAAAAAAAAAGTACAAAGAAGCAAATTCATTATCCTAATATCAGTGAAACATTTTAACTAAAGTCCATGCATTTTGCTAATGTATTACTCTTACTCTGGACTAATTTGCTTTATTATAAGCCTCTGGTTTTACACTTACTAGGGTCATAAAGTGGAATCACATAATATCTAATTTTTGTGTCTGACATCTCACTCAGCATTATATCCTCAAGCCTCATCCATCTTGTCATGTGGTTCAGAACATCATTTCATCTTATTGCTGCATAATATTCCATCGTATGTATTTACAACATTTTGTTAATCCACTCATCTGTTGATGGGCACTTAGATACTTTCTGCCTTCTGAAGATCATGAATAATGCTGCAATGAACATTGGTGCACAAATCTCTTTTTCTGTCACTACTTTCAGCCCTTCTAGTTATATACTGAGTAGTGGTATTGCTGGGTCATAGGGCAACTCGATATATAGTTTTCTGAGGAACTGCCAGACTGTATTCCATAGTTGATATACCATTATACATTCCCACCAGCACTACATAAGTGTCCCAAGTTCTCCAAATCCTCTTCAACATTTGTATATTACTACTGTAAGCCATTCTTATACCTCACTGTATTCTTTATCTGCATTTCCCTTATAGCTATTGAGAATGAGCACCTCTTCATGTGCTTTTCAGCCATCTGTATTCGCTTTTCAGAAAAACGTCTACTGATATCTTTAGCCTACTTTAAAATTGGGTTGCTTCTTCTTTTGTTGTTGAGTTGTATGATTTCTTCATGTATATAGGATATCAAACGTTTTCTGATGTGTGATTTCCAAATATTTTCTCTCATTGAGTTGGCTGCTTGTTCATCTTTTTCACAAAGTTTTTTGAGGTGCAAAAGCATTTGATTTTGAGGCATTTCCATTTATCTATTCTTTTCTTTTGTTGCTTGTGCATTCAGTGTAAGTTTAGGAAGCTACCTCCTATTACTAGGTCTTGAAGATGTTTCCCTAAATTTTCTTCTAGGAGCTTTATGGTGCTAGCTCTTATATTTATGTGTTTGATCCACTCTGAATTAATTTTTGTATGGGGTGTAAGTTGTGTCCTCTTTCCTTCTTTTGGCTATTGATATCCAGTTCTCCCATGCCCATTTATTGAAGAGACAATTATGTCCCAGTTCAGTGGATTTGGGGGCCTTGTCAAAGATCAGTCGACCACAGATTTGGTGGTTTATTTCTGTGCTCTTGATTTTATTCTATTGGTCAATACTTCTATCTTAGTGCTAGTATCATGCTGTTTTCACCACTGTGGTTTTATAATAAGTTTTAACAACAGGAAGTGTTAATCCTCCAACTTCATTTTTTCTTTTTTAGGATGCTTTTAGCTATTCAGGGTCTCTTTCACTTCCAGATGAATTTGGTAACTTTTTTCAAGTCTTCAAAGTAGGTTGTTGGAATTTTGATTGGTATTGCATTGAATCTGTAGATCAATTTGAATCTGCATTGAATCTGTAGAGTTGACAGAGTAACTGTGTTTAACCTTCCTATCCATGAGCAAGGAACATCTTTCCATTTATTTAGATCTTAGATTTCTTTTAGCAATGCTGTGTAGTTTTCTGTATACCAGTCCTTTACATCTGTAGTTAAGTTCATTCCTAGGTACTTGATATTTTTAGTTGCAAATTTGAATGGAATTCTTTCCTTAATTGACTCCTCAGTTAGGTCACTGCTTGTGTATAGAAATGTTACTGACTTTTGCACATTAATTTTATATCACACCACCTTGCTGAATTTGTTTATTGATCAAGTAACTTCCTGTAGATTTCTCAGGATTTTCCTAGTACCATGTCATACAAATAGTGAAAATTTCACTTCTTCCTTTTCTATTTAGATGCATTTTATTTCTTTGTCCTGCCTGATTGCTCTAGCTAGAACTTCTAGTACAATGCTAAATAATAGTGGTGACAAGGGCATCCTTGTCTCATTACTGATCTTAGGGGGAAAGCCTTCAGTCTCTCTCCATTGAGTATGATGCTGGTTACTAGTTTTTCATATATGCCCTTTATCATATTGAGGAAGTTACCATTGATTCCCATCTTTTAAAGTGTTTATCAGAAAAGAATGATGAATTTTGTCGAATGCTTTTTCAGCATCAATTGAGATGAGCATGTGATTTTTCCTTTTGATTTGTTAATGTGCTGTCTTTCATTGATTCATTTGCTTGTGTTGAATCATCCTTGCATTCCCAGTATAAACCCCACTTGGTCACTGAGGTGTATAATTATTTTAATGTGTTGTTGGATTTGACTTACTAGTATTTTGTTTAGAATTTTTGCATCTATGTTCAATAGGGAAATTGGCCTGTAGTTTTTCTTTTTTACAGGATCTTTACCTGGTTTTTGTATTAAAGTGATGTTGCTTCATAAAATGAGTTATGCACTGTTCCTTTTTTCAATTTTTTGGAACAGTTTGAGCAGGATTGGTGTTGGTTCATCTTGGAATGTTTGATAAAAGTCCCCTGTGAAGCAATCTGGCCCTGGGCTTTTCTTTGAAGGAAGATTTTTTGATGACTGATTGAATCTCT